>NC_133725.1:1240971-1548471 GCF_048934315.1 Petromyzon marinus | reverse complement strand
GGGGTGGGTGGCCAGCACCACGCCCGACCGCCTTTGTCTTCCCAGTGACGATGTTTACACACCGCGCCAAGTACTCATTTGAGGCTGAGTCGACCTAGGGGAGGCCCAGGACCGGTTCAGATAACCGTCACCAGTGTTGGCCGTGATCGTAAATCGAACTCGGGTCGCGGGGTTTGTGTGCATCACGCTAACCGCTACACAACCACTCCCCCATCTGCAAACGTACATACACAGAGGTTATTGTTACACAATATTAGTTTTTTTGAAGTAGGGTTTAATATAAATGTTTTAAAACCACACTGAGCTGTTGGCTCTTGTTCGGAGTCGAGATTGTTTTGAGTATTTGGCTGCTACTTTGAATGTCCACGTGATGGTGTAAAGCCCACGTGATGGTGTAAAGCCCACGTGATGGTGTAAAGCCCACGTGATGGTGTAAAGCCCACGTGATGGTGTAAAGCCCACGTGATGGTGTAAAGCCCACGTGATGGTGTAAAGCCCCTTCGTTGAGCTATCACTTCCGATGGCCAGGGCGCTTCCAGATGCGCTGCCTCTGCGGCCGTCTGGAACGCTCTTCCTTACTATATTAGGAAGCCACTGGGAGCTATGCACTTTCGTCATAGATTGAAAACTAATCTCTTTAGAACTGATATTGTCTGTTAGTTTGTTGTCCTTCCCCCGCACCATAGACTCAACACTGCCCATAGACTCAACACTACCCATAGACTCAACACTGCCCATAGACTCAACACTGCCCATAGACTCAACACTACCCATAGACTCAACACTGCCCATAGACTCAACACTGCCCATAGACTCAACACTGCCCATAGACTCAACACTGCCCATAGACTCAACACTGCCCATAGACTCAACACTGCCCATAGACTCAACACTGCCCATAGACTCAACACTGCCCATAGACTCAACACTGCCCATAGACTCAACACTGCCCATAGACTCAACAACTACCCATAGACTCAACACTGCCCATAGACTCAACACTGCCCATAGACTCAACACTGCCCATAGACTCAACACTGCCCATAGACTCAACAACTACCCATAGACTCAACACTCCCCATAGACTCAACACTGCCCATAGACTCAACACTGCCCATAGACTCAACACTGCCCATAGACTCAACACTGCCCATAGACTCAACACTACCCATAGACTCAACACTGCCCATAGACTCACCACTCCCCATAGACTCAACACTGCCCATAGACTCAACACTGCCCATAGACTCAACACTGCCCATAGACTCAACACTGCCCATAGACTCAACACTGCCCATAGACTCAACACTCCCCATAGACTCAACACTGCCCATAGACTCAACACTGCCCATAGACTCAACACTACCCATAGACTCAACACTGCCCATAGACTCAACACTGCCCATAGACTGAACACTGCCCATAGACTGAACACTGCCCATAGACTCAACACTGCCCATAGACTAAACGCTGCCCATAGACTAAACACTGCCCATAGACTCAACACTGCCCATAGACTCAACACTGCCTATAGACTCAACACTACCCATAGACTCAACACTGCCCATAGACTCAACACTGCCCGTAAACTCAACACTGCCCATAGACTCAACACTACCCATAGACTCAACACTACCCATAGACTCAACACTGCCCATAGACTCAACACTGCCCATAGACTCAACACTGCCCATAGACTCAACACTACCCATAGACTCAACACTGTCCATAGACTCAACACTGCCCATAGACTCAACACTGCCCATAGGCTCAACACTGCCCATAGACTCAACACTGCCCATAGACTCAACACTGCCCATAGACTCAACACTACCCATAGACTCAACACTGCCCATAGACTCAACACTGCCCACAGACTCAACACTGCCCATAGACTCAACACTGCCCATAGACTCAACACTGCCCACAGACTCAACACTGCCCATAGACTCAGATATATTTGAGTGATTTTCCTATACTTTTCAATCCTATCGTGTTTATGTAGCTGTTTGTTGTTGTAGCGTTCTGACGCCGTGCCTCTTCTGGACATCTGTGAGAAAAGAGCTTCATAGCTGTTCGGATTTTCTCCAGCACAAATTAAGATTCTGAGAGCTCATCATTGCAGCAGTGGCTGACATTATTATCATCACCATCACCAGCAGCACCGCCACACGTAGCGATCATGTATGGCAGCAGACAAATCATCTCAGCGCGCGATGATTCTCAAAGTGGAGATGGCCGCGGAGGGGGGGGGAACGAACGAAGAAAGGAAAAGGAGTGTGGAACAGATGGAGATTAGTCCACACAATTTGCTGTGCCGCCTGCTACCTGTCACTTGCAGGGCCTGCGCCTTTATCATCATTATTTATTATATTTTTTGTTCGCCGACACCGCCACGGCTATTTTTCAGTCGACGCGAAGGGACAAAGCAGAATAATAATCATTGAGGCCGTGCTAGAATCTGTTTTGCAAGATAACTTTCTATTCATTGTTTTATTTATTTTTTCAGGACGGTTGCCGTTGAAACTTTAACAACTTTTAAATAGGAGCAGGGCCGCATGCGTCAACAATGATTGACCACCGCCACCACCACCGCCGCCGTCAATGCCACCCCCACCACCACCGCCACCACCACCACCGCCGCTAACGCCGCCACCACCACCGCCGCCGTCAATGCCACCACCGCCACCACCACCACTGCCCCCACCACCACCACCACCGCCGCCGCCACCACCGCCACCACCACCACCGCCACCACCACCACCACCACCACCACCGCCACCACCACCACCGCCACCACTACCCCCACCGCCACCACCACTACCCCCACCGCCGCCGCCACCACCGCCACCACCACCACCACCACCGCCACCACCACCACTACCCCCACCGCCACCACCACCACCACCACTACCCCCACCGCCACCACCACCACCACCACTACCCCCACCACCACCGCCACCACCGCCACCGCCACCACCACCACCACCACCACCGCCACCGCCACCACCACCACCGCCACCACCACCACCGCCACCACCACCACCGCCACCACCACCACCGCCACCACCACCACCGCCACCACGACCACCACCGCCACCGCCACCATCTCACCACAGGGAGAGAGGGAAACACCGCAATCTCCAAATACACAGCAACAGGCGTCAGGGTCGGGATCGAACCCACGACCTCCTGCATACCAGGCGAGGTAGTTAACATCTCACCAGCGCCGTTCACTTCGCTCGGATGGACGTTGAAGGTCCCCAAACTCCCCCCGTTACGTATTCGCGTGTGGGCCCTGATTTGCCAAATTGTAACATTACATCGCACATGGAGTTCATTCATTGAGTGATCATCATCGCAGCAGACTTCGGGTCACCTATCCCTGGTTCTCAGTCTAACACGTAGGAGACTTTCGCGACCAATATCATCCATAATACAGATTTGTGTTGGGTTGGATCGCGTAAATATATAAATGTGTCGCTAAACCAGCCACGGACCCGACACGCCTGATGAAGCGAGTTGTAATTCATGGCGAAACGTCGTACTCAGATTGTAGTAGGAGCTACTACACGCGTAGTAACTGCTACTACTGCACGTGTAGTAGCTACTACTACTGCTACTACACGTGTAGTAGTAGCAGTAGTAGTAGCTGTGATGGCGCAATCAGCGGCGTGGCTGTCCGGTGTGCAGGCGGTGCAACTGCACAGGCCTCTCGGGGCGGGGCTATGAAGAGGGGTGAGCGGGAGGGGCTAGTGGGGGAGCGCTGGGGGAAAGGGGCGGAGAATTGGACTCGGGTGTGCCTCTAACCCCTGCGCCTACCGCTCCACACAAAGACAAAGCTCCCCCGTATAGCCTCACCAGACTGTTGGGGGGCAAGTGCTGTTAAAGAGCGGCCCCGATGAAAGCCGGAAACGGCACACGAGGGGGTGGGTGGCCAGCACCACGCCCGGCCGCCTTTGTCTCCCCAGTGGCGATCCTTACACATCGCACCGGGTACTTATTTGAGGCTGAGTCGACCTAGGGGAGAGTCCCAGCACCGGTTCAGATAATCGTCACCGGTGGTGGCCGTGAGCGGGAATCGAACTCGAGTCGCCAGGTTCGTAGCACGACGCTAACGCTCCCCGCAACACACACACAACGGAGACAAAGATCCCCTTGTATAGCCTTTAATTTGAAAAAAAAAATTCAAATTTGATTGCTGTGGTTTTCACACCTGATGATGATTGCTTGTGTTGCAGTCGAAACGTCGTGAGAATTGTATTGTTTTATATTTGTATTATTTTATTGTTTCCCTTCTACGCGGTGGTGACTTTACCGAAAGAACCAAGAATATGAATCCCTGCAGTCACGAAAGCTTTAAATCAAAGTGACATTTGTCATCACGTGACAGTGTTATTACTATCCGTTTATTTCTCCATAAAAACGATAGTCACATACTAAGTGTTAACATTTTTCTAAAGCACCCTGTATACAGCTCTGTTAGGGAGAAGGTGGTACAGCGAAGTGTGTGGACTAATCTGCATCTGTTACATCTCACTTTCTTCCTACCCGTGGGTGGACTAATCTCCATCTGTTCTATCTCACTCCCTTCCTACCCGTGTGTGGACTAATTTGCATCTGTTACATCTCACTCCCTTCCTACCCGTGGGTGTACTAATCTGCATCTGTTCCATCCCACTCCCTTCCTACCCGTGGGTGGACTAATCTCCATCTGTTCCATCTCATCCCTTCCTACCCGTGGGTGGACTAATCTCCATCTGTTCCATCTCACTCCATTCCTACCCGTGGGTGGACTAATCTCCATCTGTTCCATCTCACTCCCTTCCTACCCGTGGGTGGACTAATCTCCATCTGTTCCATCTCACTCCCTTCCTACCTGTGGGTGGACTAATCTCCATCTGTTCCATCTCACTCCCTTCCTACCCGTGGGTGGACTAATCTCCATCTGTTCCACACTCACTCCCTTCCTACCCGTGGGTGGACTAATCTGCATCTGTTCCATCTCACTCCCTTCCTACCCGTGGGTGGACTAATCTCTATCTGTTACATCTCACTCCCTTCCTACCCGTGGGTGGACTAATCTCCATCTGTTCCATCTCACTCACTTCCACCCCGTGGGTGGACTAATCTCCATCTGTTCCACACTCACTCCCTTCCTACCCGTGTGTGGACTAATCTGCATCTGTTCCATCTCACTCCCGTCCTACCCGTGGGTGGACTAATCTCCATCTGTTCCATGTAACCGTGACAATGTCGACTACATCTGCTCCTATGGGACAGAGCCGAGGATCGGCAACCTGGGACTCCTGAGCCACGCGCGGCTCTTTAACGATTGCATCGCGACTCTTGAAATAATGAGAGGGGGGCGGGGGTGGGGGGTTAACAAATTCTAACATAAAATTCCACGTGTTGTTCATTTGGATGGCGACCCGTGCCCTAGGCGAAACCACAGCAGCAGCAGCGGCGTCGCACAGCTGCTCTGCGTCTGTGACGATGATTCCCTCGAATGCCGGGTGCGGTAAAAACATCAATAAGCATTGGGGAGACAAAGGCAGCCGGGCGTGGTGCTCGGTCACCCACCCACCCACCCCCTCGTGTGCCGTGCCGGCCTTCATCGGCGCTACAAGCAGCACTTGCCCCAACAGTCTGTTGGAAGCTATACGGGGGGATATGCGTCTTTATCTTGTGCGTGTGTGTGCAGAGCGGTGGTGCAGCGGTTAGCGCGCTACCCTGCGCTACCAGCCCGGCCACCCGGGTTCGATTCCCATTCACGGCCAGCACCGGTGACGATTATTACCCGAACCGGTCCTGGGCCTCTCCGAGGTCGACTCAGCCTCAACTGAGTTCCTGGTGCGGTTGTGTAGTAAACATCGCCACTGGGGGAGACAAAGGCGGCCCGGCGTGGTTTGGTTGGCCACCCACCCCCTCGTGTGCCACAGTGCCGGTAGCCTTCATAGGCGCTGCTCGCGAATGGCACTTGCCTTACCAGTGTGGCCGAGGCTACACGGGTGATCTTTGTCTGCTGCTGCTGCTGCTGTTGTTGTTGTTGGTATTTACGCGCGCGCGCGCGCGCGCTTGTTGTGCGTTTGCATTCATTTATTTTGAAGCGCTGCCACTTAAGCAAACGGCGCGTGGCAGCAGGCGACCGGTGCAGTCCACGGAGTGGCCGGGAACAGCGGCACGGATCATTTCGAATGCTGCCTAAATGCGATAGCTTCCTCGCGTGCAACGGGTGACTGAGCGGCGAATGCTAATTTTGAGAGTGTGTGTGCGTGTGTGTTTTTTTTTTTTCATGAGCTAACCGCAACGGGGGTTGTGGGGGCGCTCAACTCGCTGGGAAGACAAAGACGGCCGGGCGTGGTGCTGGCCACCCACCCCGCTTCGTGTGCCGTTCCAGCCTTGATAGGTGCTCGCGAACAGCACTTGCCCTGACAGTCCGTTACAGGCTGTACAGGCGGTGTGTTTGTCCTTGTTGACACGTGTGTGTGTGTGTCTTTGTGTGCGCGCATGTGAGTGGATAATCGCGGCGTGTTTTGGGTATTGGGGGGGGGGGGGCAAAGGCCGTCGGGAGTGGTGCTGGCCAATTCGTAAGGTTTGTCGCGTAAACAAAACGTGCGAATTAGTTACCACTTCAAATCGGGCTAATCGCCTGATGAAGTTGGTTGTTGTTGTTGTTGTGATCACCAGCGACACTGGTTAGTGCTGAAATAGTAACTAGTAGGCACGTTTTGTTTACGTGACAAACATTCATCATTGGCTGTGTCGGCTGGTGGTGCCTGGTTTCAAGACACATTCACATTTATGCAATGTAACCCACAATTTATTTTATGGATGCTGATGGTGATGATGCTGCTGATGATGCTGATGGTGAAGATGCCGAAGATGCTGATGTTGGTGAAGATGCTGATGGCAAGGATGCTGATGGTGATGATATTGATGCTGATGGTGAAGATGCTGATGATGATATTGATGCTGATGGTGATGATGATGGTGAAGATGCTGATGGCGAAGATGCTGATGATGATGAAGATGCTGATGATATTGATGCTGATGGCAAAGATGCTGATGGTGATGATATTGATGCTGATGGTGAAGATTCTGATGATGATGGTGAAGATGCTGATGATGATGATGATGATGATATTGATGCTGATGGTGAAGATGATGATGATGCTGATGGTGAAGATGCTGATGATGATGATGACGGTGGTGAAGATGCTGATGATATTGATGCTGATGGTGAAGATGCTGCTGATGATGGTGAAGATGCTTATGGTGATGATATTGATGCTGATGGTGATGCTTGCTGATGATAATGATGGAAGGTGTCACTTACCGGTGAGTGAGAGGTGGTGATCCACTTGCAAGACACCGGAATGACACTCTGTCTGTCTTAGACCCCACGGAGTAAACGACATCTTGGGGCTCCTCCAAGAACGCAGGTCCCACATCTCCGTGGCTATCCCCCCCTGTAACACACACACACACACACGACGCTGGAGAGATAATACGTTTGTGGTGGTTCACAGCAAGAAGCGCCTCGGTTCGAGTCCAGACTCGGGCGCCTTCCCGTGAATGGAGTTCGTGAGTTATTCCCCTACAGATACACAGAGACCCATTGGAGACACATAGAGACTCATCGAGATACATAGCGACTCATAGAGACACAGAGACCCCGAGAGATACACAGAGACTCATGGAGACACATAGAGACTCATCGAGATACATAGAGACTCATAGAGACACAGAGACCCCTAGAGATACACAGAGACCCATTGGAGACACATAGAGACTCATTGAGATACATAGAGACTCATAGAGACCCCTAGAGATACACAGAGACCCATTGGAGACACATAGAGACTCATCGAGATACATAGAGACTCATAGAGACACAGAGACCCCTAGAGATACACAGAGACTCATGGAGACACACAGAGACTCATCGAGATATATAGAGACTCATAGAGACACAGAGACCCCTAGAGATACACAGAGACCCATTGGAGACACATAGAAACTCATTGAGATACATAGAGACTCATAGAGACACAGAGACCCCTAGAGATACACAGAGACTCATGGAGACACATAGAGACTCATCGAGATACATAGAGACTCATAGAGACACAGAGACCCCTAGAGATACACAGGGACTCATGGAGACACATAGAGACTCATCGAGATACACAAAGACTCATAGAGACACAGAGACCCCTAGAGATACACAGAGACCCATGGAGACATATAGAGACTCATCGAGATGCATGGAGACTCATAGAGACACAGAAACCCCTAGAGATACACAGAGACTCATGGAGACAAATAGAGACTCATCGAGATACACAGAGACTCATAGAGACACAGAGACCCCTAGAGATACACAGAGACTCATGGAGACATATAGAGACTCATCGAGATACATAGAGACTCATAGAGACACAGAGACCCCTAGAGATACACAGACACCAATGGAGACACATAGAGACTCATCGAGATGCATAGAGACACAGAGACACCTAGAGATATACAGAGACCCATGGAGACATATAGAGACTCATCGAAATACATAGAGACTCATAGAGACACAGAGACCCCTAGAGATACACAGAGACTCATGGAGACACATAGAAACACATCGAGATACACAGAGACTCATAGAGACACAGAGACCCCTAGAGATACACAGAGACTCATGGAGACACATAGAGACACATCGAGATACACAGAGACACATAGAGACACAGAGACCCTAGAGATACACAGAGACTCATGGAGACATATAGAGACTCATCGAGATACATAGAGACTCATAGAGACACAGCGACCCCTAGAGATACACAGAGACTCATGGAGACACATAGAGACTCATCGAGATACACAGAGACACATAGAGACACAGAGACCTCTAGAGATACACAGAGACTCATGGAGACACATAGAGACTCATCGAGATACAGAGAGACACATAGAGACACAGAGACCCCTAGAGATACACAGAGACCCATTGGAGACACATAGAGACTCATTGAGATACATAGAGACTCATAGAGACCCCTAGAGATACACAGAGACCCATTGGAGACACATAGAGACTCATCGAGATACATAGAGACTCATAGAGACACAGAGACCCCTAGAGATACACAGAGACTCATGGAGACACACAGAGACTCATCGAGATATATAGAGACTCATAGAGACACAGAGACCCCTAGAGATACACAGAGACCCATTGGAGACACATAGAAACTCATTGAGATACATAGAGACTCATAGAGACACAGAGACCCCTAGAGATACACAGAGACTCATGGAGACACATAGAGACTCATCGAGATACATAGAGACTCATAGAGACACAGAGACCCCTAGAGATACACAGGGACTCATGGAGACACATAGAGACTCATCGAGATACACAAAGACTCATAGAGACACAGAGACCCCTAGAGATACACAGAGACCCATGGAGACATATAGAGACTCATCGAGATGCATGGAGACTCATAGAGACACAGAAACCCCTAGAGATACACAGAGACTCATGGAGACAAATAGAGACTCATCGAGATACACAGAGACTCATAGAGACACAGAGACCCCTAGAGATACACAGAGACTCATGGAGACATATAGAGACTCATCGAGATACATAGAGACTCATAGAGACACAGAGACCCCTAGAGATACACAGACACCAATGGAGACACATAGAGACTCATCGAGATGCATAGAGACACAGAGACACCTAGAGATATACAGAGACCCATGGAGACATATAGAGACTCATCGAAATACATAGAGACTCATAGAGACACAGAGACCCCTAGAGATACACAGAGACTCATGGAGACACATAGAAACACATCGAGATACACAGAGACTCATAGAGACACAGAGACCCCTAGAGATACACAGAGACTCATGGAGACACATAGAGACACATCGAGATACACAGAGACACATAGAGACACAGAGACCCTAGAGATACACAGAGACTCATGGAGACATATAGAGACTCATCGAGATACATAGAGACTCATAGAGACACAGCGACCCCTAGAGATACACAGAGACTCATGGAGACACATAGAGACTCATCGAGATACACAGAGACACATAGAGACACAGAGACCTCTAGAGATACACAGAGACTCATGGAGACACATAGAGACTCATCGAGATACAGAGAGACACATAGAGACACAGAGACCCCTAGAGATACACAGAGACTCATGGAGACACATAGAGACACAGAGGCCCCTAGAGATACACAGAGACTCATGGAGACATATAGAGACACATCGAGATACACAGAGACTCATAGAGACACAGAGGCCCCTAGAGATACACAGAGACTCATGGAGACATATAGAGACACATCGAGATACACAGAGACTCATAGAGACACAGAGACCACTAGACTTACACAGAGACTCATGGAGACACATAGAGATTCATCGAGATACACAGAGACACATAGTGACACAGAGACCCCTAGACTTACACAGAGACTAATGGAGACACATAGAGACTCATTGAGATACACAGATACACATAGAGACACAGAGACCCCGAGAGATACGCAGAAACCCATATAGATGCATGGAGACCCATCAGAATACACAGACGCAACGAGATACAAAGAGACCCATCGAGATATACAGAGACCCATAGAGATACACAGAGACCCATAGAGATACACAGAGCCCCATAGAGATACACAGAGACCCAAGGAGAGACATAGAGACACAGAGAGCAATGTACATACACAGATACCCATATATACATAGAGACTCCTAGAGATAGAGACCCATCGAGATACACAGAGACCCATAGAGATACACAGAGACCCATGTAGATACACAGAGATCCATAGAGATACACAGATACCCATAGAGATACACAGAGACCCATAGAGATACACAGAGACCCAAGGAGAGACATAGAGACACAGAGAGCAATGTACATACACAGATACCCATATATACATAGAGACTCCTAGAGATAGAGACCCATCGAGATACACAGAGATCCATAGAGATACACAGAGACCCATAGATACACAGAGACCCATAGATACATAGTGACCCAAAGAGATACATAGAGACCCAAGGAGAGACATAAGACACAGAGACCAATGTAGATACACAGAGACCCATAGAGATACACAGAGACCCATGTAGATACATAGATACCCATGTAGATACATAGAGACCAATGTAGATACACAGAGACCCATAGATACACAGAGACCCATAGAGATACACAGAGACCCATGTAGATACATAGAGACCCATGTAGATACACAGAGACCCATGTAGATACATAGAGACCCATAGAGATACACAGAGACCCATGTAGATACATAGAGACCCATAGAGATACACAGAAACCCATGAAGATACATAGAGACGCATGGACTACGGGGAGAACATGCGAACACCGAATACACAACAGGCATCGCCAGGGTCCTGGATCGGAACCTACGACCTCCTGCTTGCAGGCGAGGGAGATATGGCGAGGAAGATGGAGAGAGCGAGATATGTAACACCTCTCTCACCATCGCGGCATCCCACTGACATTCATGCAGAGAGAGATACATCGAGAGAGTACCAAACAAAAAAACAACCTAATTAAAATTAATTCCTATCCACGTGGGATTGTAAATATGATTGTGGGTTGGAAGCGTGATAACGGCTGAGCGCGCTGCATCCGCCCGGTTCTCGCGTTGTTCATTAACCCCTCCCCCCCCACAGCCCCCCCCGCCACCCCGGCTCCCCCGCGGCTCCCCCCCTAACCCCCCGGTTCCCCACTGCGGGCCCCCCATTCAACCAACACCCGCTGCCCCCCTCCCCCCGCCGACAATGAACGAGGCCTCCCCAGGAAGCTCGTCGCCAAAGCTGAGAGCTCGCGTGCCCATTAGCGCAGTCTGGCGATGTGCGGTGAAGTTCAACATTCACACACAAACACTGCCCATAGGCTAACACTGACCATAGACTCAACACTGCCCATAGACTCAACACTGCCCATAGACTCAACACTGCCCATAGACTCAACACTGCCCATAGACTCAACACTGCCCATAGACTCAACACTGCCCATAGACTAACACTGCCCATAGACTAACGTAGGTCGACTCAGCCTCAAACAAGAACAACGCTGCTGCTGCTGATGCTGATGATGCTGCTGATGCTGCTGCTGATGCTGCTGATGCTGCTGATGCTGCTGCTGATGATGCTGCTGCTGATGCTGCTGCTGATGATGCTGCTGCTGATGCTGCTGCTGATGCTGCTGCTGCTGATGCTGCTGCTGCTGCTGATGCTGCTGATGCTGCTGCAGCAAAAAAAGAGCTTCACAGCACATCGGATTCCTCCAGAAATAAATAAATAATCCGCTTCTGCTTGTGCACCGCTGCCAACGCAGCAGCGGCAGCAGTGGCAGCGTCAGCAGAATCGGTGTGACGTTATTACGGTGACGCGGTGTGACGTTGCGGTGTGACGTTGTTGCGGTGTGACGTTGATGCGGTGTGACGGAGATGCGGTGTGACGTTGATGCGGTGTGACGTTGTTTGGGTGTGACGTTGTTACGGTGTGACGGTGACGCGGTGTGACGTTGTTGCGTTGTGACGTTGTTGCGGTGTGACATTGATGCGGTGTGACGTTCATGCGGTGTGACGTTGATGCGGTGTGACGTTGATACGGTGTGACGTTGTTGGGGTGTGACGTTGATGCGGTGTGACGTTGTTGCGTTGTGACGTTGCGGTGTGACGTTGTTGCAGTGTGACGTTGATGCGGTGTGACGGTGATGTGGTGTGACGTTGATGCGGTGTGACGTTGATGCAGTGTGACGGTGACGCGGCGTGACGTTGATGCGGTGTGACGTTGATGCGTTGTGACGGTGATACAGTGTGACGTTGACGTGGTGTGACGTTGTTGCGGTGTGACGGTGATGCGGTGTGACGTTGATGCGGTGTGACGTTGTTGCGGTGTGACGTTGATGCGGTGTGACGTTGTTGCGTTGTGACGTTGATGCGGTGTGACGTTGATGCGGTGTGACGTTGATGCGGTGTGACGTTGTTGCGATGTGACATTGATGCGGTGTGACGTTGATGCGGTGTGACGTTGTTGCGGTGTGACGTTGATGCGGTGTGACAGTGACGCGGTGTGACGTTGATGCGGTGTGACGTTGATGCGGTGTGACGTTGAGGCGGTGTGACGGTGACGCGGTGTGATGTTGATTCGGTGTGACGTTGATGCGGTGTGACGGTGACGCGGTGTGACGTTGATGCGGTGTGACGTTGATGCGGTGTGACGGTGATGCGGTGTGACGTTGATGCGGTGTGACGTTGTTGCGGTGTGACGTTGTTGCGGTGTGACGTTGTTGCGTTGTGACGTTGATGCGGTGTGACGTTGATGCGGTGTGACGTTGATGCGGTGTGACGTTGATGCGGTGTGACGTTGATGACCAACCTGCCGCATGTCTCCACGAGACACAAGTCAAGACGATCCACCAGGCCGTGTGTGGACCACTCATCTTGAGTGTCCTCTCCATCACTGTGGACGAGCCTTCTTCATCATCATCACAATCACCAGCATCATCAACTCCATCATCTGTCAAATACAAAACACAGCAAACACAATATTTACGATGTTTGATTACGGGAGATGTATGACTGAAACAGGGGACTCCTCTACTTAATAACGAGGTGCGTTCCAGAGGTCTGTTCATTAGTCGATTTGTTCATCAGCCCCAACTTTACTCCTGTCGATTACAAACGTGTTGTACACTAAACAGATGAAGATGCCACTGGTTCTACACGTTCTGTAGATGTAGATGCCACTGGTTCTTCACGTTCTGTAGATGTAGATGCCACTGGTTCTACACGTTCTGTAGATGTAAATGCCACTGGTTCTTCACGTTCTGTAGATGTAGATGCCACTGGTTCTACACGTTCTACAGATGTAGATGCCACTGGTTCTTCACGTTCTGCAGATGTAGATGCCACTGGTTCTACACGTTCTGTAGATGTAGATGCCACTGGTTCTACACGTTCTGTAGATGTAGATGCCACTGGTTCTACACGTTATGTAGATGTAGATGCCACTGGTTCTTCACGTTCTGTAGATGTAGATGCTACTGGTTCTACACGTTCTACAGATGTAGATGCCACTGGTTCTTCACGTTCTGCAGATGTAGATGCCACTGGTTCTACACGTTCTGTAGATGTAGATGCCACTGGTTCTTCACGTTCTGCAGATGAAGATGCTACTGGTTCTTCACGTTCTACAGATGTAGATGCCACTGGTTCTACGATTTCTGCAGATGTAGATGCCACTGGTTCTTCACGTTCTGCAGATGTAGATGCCACTGGTTCTTCACGTTCTGCAGATGTAGATGCCACTGGTTCTTCACGTTCTGCAGATGTAGATGCCACTGGTTTTTCACGTTCTGCAGATGTAGATGCCACTGGTTCTTCACGTTCTGCAGATGAAGATGCCACTGGTTCTTCACGTTCTGCAGATGAAGATCCTACTGGTTCTTCGATTTCTGCAGATGTAGATGCCACTGGTTCTTCACGTTCTACAGATGTAGATGCCACTGGTTCTTCACGTTCTGCAGATGAAGATGCCACTGGTTCTTCACGTTCTGTACATGTAGATGCCACTGGTTCTTCACGTTCTGCAGATGAAGATGCCACTGGTTCTTCACGTTCTTTAGATGTAGATGCCATTGGTTCTTCACGTTCTGTACATGTAGATGCCGCTGGTTCTTAACGTTCTGCAAATGTAGATACCATTGGTTCTTCACGTTCTGTGCATGTAGATGCCACTGGTTCTTCACGTTCTGCAGATGTAGATGCTATTGGTTCTTCACGTTCTGCAGATGAAGATGACACTGGTTATTAACGTTCTGCAGATGAAGGTGCTACTGGTTCTTCGATTTCTGCAGATGTAGAAAGCCACTGGTTATTAACGTTCTACAGATGTAGATGCCACTGGTTTTTCACGTTCTGCAGATGTAAATGCCATTGGTTCTTCACGTTCTGTCGATGTAGATGCCACTGGTTCTTCACGTTCTGCAGATGTAGATGCCACTGGTTCTTCACGTTCTGCAGATGTAGATGCCACTGGTTCTTCACGTTCTGCAGATGAAGATGCTACTGGTTCTTCGATTTCTGCAGATGTAGATGCCACTGGTTATTAACGTTCTACAGATGTAGATGCCACTGGTTTTTCACGTTCTGCAGATGTAGATGCCACTGGTTCTTCACGTTCTGTGGAATGTAGATTCCACTGGTTCTTCACGTTCTGTAGATGTAGATGCCACTGGTTCTTAACGTTCTGTAGATGAAGATGCTACTGGTTCTTCACGTTCTGCAAATGTAGATGCCACGGGTTCTTCACGTTCTGCAGATGAAGATGCTACTGATTCTTCGATTTCTGCAGATGTAGATGCCACTGGTTATTCACGTTCTACAGATGTAGATGCCACTGGCTCTTCACGTTCTGCAGATGTAGATGCCACTGGTTCTTCACGTTCTGTCGATGTAGATGCCACTGGTTCTTCACGTTCTGCAGATGAAGATGCTACTGGTTCTTCGATTTCTGCAGATGTAGATGCCACTGGTTATTCACGTTCTCCAGATGTAGATGCCACTGGTTCTTCACGTTCTGCAGATGTAGATGCCACTGGTTCTTCACGTTCTGCCGATGTAGATGCCACTGGTTTTTCACGTTCTGCAGATGGAAATGTCACTGGTTCTTCACGTTCTAAAGATGTAGATGCCACTGGTTCTTCACGTTCTGTAGATGTAGATGCCACTGGTTCTTAACGTTCTGCAGATGTAGATACCATTGGTTCTTCACGTTCTGTACATGTAGATGCCACTGGTTCTTCACGTTTTGCAGATGTAGATGCCACTGGTTCTACACGTTTTGTCGATGTAGATGCCACTGGTTCTTCACGTTCTACAGATGTAGATGCTATTGGTTCTTCACGTTCTGTAGATGTAGATGCCACTGGTTCTTAACGTTCTGCAGATGTAGATGCCATTGGTTCTTCACGTTCTATAGATGTAGATGCCACTGGTTCTTAACGTTCTGCAAATGTAGATGTCACTGGTTATTCACGTTCTGCAGATGTAGATGCCACTGGTTCTTCACGTTCTGCAGATGTAGATGCCACTGGTTATTAACGTTCTACAGATGTAGATGCCACTGGTTTTTCACGTTCTGCAGATGTAGATGCCACTGGTTATTAATGATCTGCAGATGTAGATGCCACTGGTTCTTCACGTTCTACAGATGTAGATGCCAATGGTTCTTCACCTTCTGCAGATGTAGATGCCACCACCGCCATCTATTGCGCGGTGGTTGAACTCACGACGCTCGGTCCGAACAGCCAACTGGACGTACGAACCGGATTTGTTCGTGTCTATGAAAGATCGTAAGTCGAACGGTCGTAAGTAGAGGAATTCCCTGTAGAGTGTTCATGCTCGGGGAGACGCTGGGGAATTCGCCACATTGGCGGTGTAGCGGTTCGTAGCGCTGCTTGGAATCACGAGCCACAAGTTCGCCGATTCGACTCGATGGCGTGACAGGTGAAACTACTTTTTACCATTAAACATTTATATGTAGTTTTTTTTTTATCTTACTAGGTAAGGCCCCGCCACTGGGCTGTGTAGCTCGGTTTCAGAAGCCCTGACCTGGCTATCGCAAATGATAGCTCAACGAAAGTGGGGCATCATCATTATCATCACCATATGATGATGATGACGCTGCTTTCGGCCGTGTGGCTCAGCCGAATCTCCCCATTCCCCGGGGGGTCTCCGGAGGATCTGTCCCCACCGCTCCTCGGGGTGTCCGCGGCTCGACCCCAACGTTCCGGCTTTGGTGGGGTCCATGCTCAGGAGACTGGAGGCGGCTTCTTCTTTTATAAAATCAGTTTCCCGTGTGGGAGAGGGGGCGCCTCACCCAGGCTGAGAAGCGCCACGGACTTGCAGACTTCGTCTGTGGCCAAGGCAGTTCACAGGGGCAGGAGAAAGATGCCGCAAGGCGACACTGGCGGCTGCTCTGCGGTGGTGCCGATGCCGAGGGGCCTCCTCTAGGCGCGGCTCCAGCTGGAGCACGTGGAGCACGTGGAGCGCTCCAGCTGGGGCACGTGGGGCACGTGGAGCACGTGGAGCACTCCAGCTGGAGCACGTGGGGCACGTGGAGCACTCCAGCTGGAGCACGTGGAGCGCTCCAGCTGGAGCACGTGGAGCACTCCAGCTGGAGCACGTGGAGCACTCCAGCTGGAGCACTTGGAGCACTCCAGCTGGAGCACGTGGAGCTTTCCACGTGGAGCACGTGGGGCGCTCCACGTGCTCGAGCTGGAGCACGTGGAGCACGTGGAGCACGTGGAGCACGTGGAGCACGTGGAGCGCTCCAATTCGCGTGTTTCGTGGACGGTGGTGGGGGCCGGTCAAGCCCTCTGCACCAGCGCTAACGGATTTCTGAACTTTACTTTGTAACGAGCTGATTCGTCATCTGTAACGAGGTTATTCTTCGTCTGTAACGAGGTGATTCGTCGTCTGTAACGAGGTTATTCGTCGTCTGTAACGAGGTTATTCGTCGTCTGTAACGAGGTTATTCGTCGTCTGTAACGAGGTGATTCGTCGTCTGTAACGAGGTTATTCGTCGTCTGTAACGAGGTGATTCGTCGTCTGTAACGAGGTTATTCGTCGTCTGTAACGAGGTGATTCGTCGTCTGTAACGAGGTTATTCGTCGTCTGTAACGAGGTTATTCGTCGTCTGTAACGAGGTGATTCGTCGCTCGTGGCACAGCGTAACGACGCGGTGTTCGTGTTGCGCGTGGCACGTGCAGCGCCACGCGTCACGTGGGTAGTGTCTGTGACGTGCACGCGTGACGCTGTACTCCACGTGACTTTGTATGGAAATCGGCTCCAGTGCTTTCGCTGCTGGCAGCAATGAAAGTGTTTCAAAACTCAAAACGCTCTCCCGCTCTCTCCACTCTCTCTCCTATCTCATTATCTCTCTCTCCTCTCTCTCCCCTCTCTTTCTCTCACTCTCTCCACTCTCACTAGACTTGCCTTTTAAACAACTTTCATTTCCGCCAGCAGCCAACAGCACTGGAAGCGATTCCGATATGAAATACACAAAGTCACCAGCAACACAAAATCCACGCGCTGTGGCGCTAAACGCACCGCGCACAACACGAAAGAAAAGTCACGTGGTAGTGGTGGTCCACTCTCTCCAGAGAGAGAGCTCCCTCTAAGTGGGGACCCTTCCTCCGGCAATTGCAGTGCTGCGCCTTTAGCTGCAACGTGCAGCGCCTTCACCAACAGATTGCCGAGGCCGAGTGCTGCTAGCGAGTAGCAGCGCCTACGAAGGCCGGAACGGTACACGAGGGTGACCAGCACCACGCCCGACCGCCTTTGTCTCCCCAGTAGGGATGGTTACACTCGGCACTAGGTACTCATTTGCCATGCTGGGTGAACTTTGAGGCTTTCACGAGAGGTATCGAAGGCCCGCTGGCAGGAGGTCACAGAACACGCCCAGGTAACGTGAGTTCACTCACTGAGATGACCGCTGAGTGCACCACGTGACACACACACAAAGACAAAGATCCCCCGTATAGCCTTAACAGACTGTTTCCGGGGCAAGCGCTGTTAGCAGCGAGCACCTGCAACTACAAGGACACACACACACGCACACGCACGCGTGAACACACAACAAGACGCACACAACACACACGAAGACAACGCAAGAGACGAGAGGTCTACGTTGATAGTCACGACCCCGATGATGTAGCAGCGTTCTATATACTGTATATATGTGTGTATATAAATAAATCAACGCAACGATTTTGTTTAAATCCACTCTGCGTGCGCCTGCCACTCGCGCTAACGACAGCGGCCGCGGGTAATTAGGAAGATTAAGATCGCGGGGTCAAGTGAACAAGCTACCTGCGTGTTTAAATATAATTCTACATTGTAATTATTTTGTGTTACCATTACGCTCACCGTCTAGACTCAGAAACTCATTTTAAAAAAATTGGGGGGGGGGGGGCAGAATGATAAAGGTTTGTTTAGACCGAAGGAGAAGGAATCTGATGAGCTATGAAGCTCTTTGTTGTCGCAGATGTCCGGTCACAGCAAATAATAACAACAACAACAACAAACACAATTACACAAAAACGATAGGAAGAGTGGCACAGTATATGGAAGATAAACAAAGACAATGTTTTTTTATCTTGCCTGATATAAAGGCCATTATCGTCTTTGTCAGAAGCGACCTGCCCATCACAAATGATAACGAAGTAGCTTATCGTCGTCGTCGTCATCATCATCACCACCACCATCACGTGGACATTTATAGCAGCAAAATAATCGAATTCGCAGTAGGGGTGGCGATGCTTGCTGCTGCTGCTGCTGTGAGATTCCAGTTAAGCGATTTGTGTGTGTGTAGGGGGGGGAGGAGCGGTGGCGAAATGGTTAGCACGCTGCGGTATCCGCTCTCGTAGAGAGAGAGAGAGTGGACAACTCAGAGAGAGAGAGAGGACGACTCAGAGAGAGAGGACGACTCAGAGAGAGAGAGGACGACTCAGAGAGAGAGTGGACGACTCAGAGAGAGAGGACGACTCAGAGAGAGACAGAGAAGACGACTCAGAGAGAGAGGACGACTCGGAGAGAGAGAGGACGACTCAGGGAGAGAGAGGACGACTCAGAGAGAGAGAGAGAGGACGCCTCAGAGAGAGAGAGAGAGGACGACTCAGAGAGAGAGAGAGGACGACTCAGAGAGAGAGAGAGGACGACTTAGAGAGAGAGAGGACGACTCAGAGAGAGAGGACGACTCAGAGAGAGAGAGAGAGGACGACTCAGAGAGAGAGAGAAAGGGACGACTCAGAGAGAGAGAGAGAGGACGACTTAGAGAGAGAGAGAGGACGACTCAGAGAGAGAGGACGACTCAGAGAGAGAGGACGACTTAGAGAGATAGGACAACTCAGAGAGAGAGAGAGGAGGACTCAGAGAGAGAGAGAGGACGACTAAGAGAGAGAGGACGACTCAGAGAGAGAGAGGACGACTCAGAGAGAGAGAGGACGACTCAGAGAGAGAGAAGACTCAGAGAGAGAAAGAGAGAGAGGACGACTCAGAGAGAGAACGACTCAGAAAGAGAGAGGACGACTCAGAGAGAGAGAGGACGACTCAGAGAGAGAGAGGACGACTCAAAGAGAGAGAGGACGACTCAGAGAGAGAGAGGACGACTCAGAGAGAGAGAGGGACGACTCAGAGAGAGAGGACGACTCAAAGAGAGAGAGAGGACGACCCAAAGAGAGAGAGAGAGGACGACTCAGAGAGAGAGAGGGACGACTCAGAGAGAGAGAGGACGACTCAAAGAGAGAGAGAGAGGACGACTCAGAGAGAGAAAGAGAGAGAGGACGACTCAGAGAGAGAGAGGACGACTCAGAGAGAGAGAGAGGACGACTCAGAGAGAGAGAGGGACGACTCAGAGAGAGAGAGGACGACTCAGAGAGACAGAGATGACTCAGAGAAAGAGAGAGAGGATGACTCAGAGAGAGAGAGGGACGACTCAGAGAGAGAGAGGACGACTCAGAGAGAGAGAGAGGACGACTCAGAGAGAGAGGACGACTCAGAGAGAGAGAGAGGACGACTCAGAGAGAGAGGACGACTCAGAAAGAGAGAGGACGACTCAGAGAGAGAGGACGACTCAGAGAGAGAGGACGACTCAGAGAGAGAGAGGACGACTCAGAGAGAGAGAGGACGACTCAGAGAGAGAGAGGACGACTCAGAGAGAGAGAGAGGACGACTCAGAGAAAGAGGACGACTCAGAGAGAGAGAGAGGACGACTCAGAGAGAGAGGACGACTCAGAGAGAGAGAGGACGACTCAGAGAGAGAGGACCACTCAGAGAGAGAGAGGACGACTCAGAGAGAGAGGACGACTCAGAGAGAGAGAGGACGACTCAGAGAGAGAGGGAGAGAGGACGACTCAGAGAGAGAGAGAGAGAAGACGACTCAGAGAGAGAGAGAGGACGACTCAGAGAGAGAGAGGACGACTCAGAGAGAGAGGACGACTCAGAGGCGCCAGGAGGAGGAACCACACAGACGAGGGAGTGGGAAGGCAGCAGCAGCAGTCACGTGGTAGTGAGGAGCCGGAGCCACCAACAATTGCCCCAAGCTCTGCGGCCCTCTAGGTATTAAGATGTGAGAGGAAACCAGAGCTCCCGGAGAAAACTCACGCGTGCGAGGGGGAAACGCGCTATCCCCGTACAGACGGAACAATGTGGGAGACCGCGTTATTGCCCACCCACGGGAAGGAAGGGAGTTTGGCAGCCACCTGTGCAATATGTACGTATGTGAGTTGGACTTCTTTCGCACCGTACTTAGCCAGCCGTGCTGATCAGAGGTGCGGGGGAAGGACAACAACCTATAAAAATGAGTTTGTCAATCTAGACGATGATGATTTAAAAGTGCATCTTAGCTCCCAGTGGCTTTCAAATATCGGAGGAAGCGTTCCAGACGGCCGCAGAAGCACATCTGAAAATGCGCGATGCGGTGTGTGATGAGTCTATGGGTAGTGTTGAGTCTATGGTGCAGTGTTGAGTCTATGGGCAGTGTTGAGTCTGTGGGCAGTGTTGAGTCTATGGGCAGTGTTGAGTCTATGGGCAGTGTTGAGTCTATGGTGCAGTGTTGAGTCTATGGGCAGTGTTGAGTCTGTGGGCAGTGTTGAGTCTGTGGGCAGTGTTGAGTCTGTGGGCAGTGTTGAGTCTATGGGCAGCGTTGAGTCTATGGGTAGTGTTGAGTCTATGGGCAGTGTTGAGTCTATGGGTAGTGTTGAGTCTATGGGCAGTGTTGAGTCTATGGTCAGTGTTGAGTCTATGGGCAGTGTTGAGTCTGTGGGCAGTGTTGAGTCTGTGGGCAGTGTTGAGTCTGTGGGCAGTGTTGAGTCTATGGGCAGCGTTGAGTCTATGGGCAGTGTTGAGTCTGTGGGCAGTGTTGAGTCTATGGGTAGTGTTGAGTCTATGGTGCAGTGTTGAGTCTATGGGCAGTGTTGAGTCTATGGGCAGTGTTGAGTCTATGGGCAGTGTTGAGTCTATGGTGCAGTGTTGAGTCTATGGTGCAGTGTTGAGTCTATGGGCAGTGTTGAGTCTATGGGTAGTGTTGAGTCTATGGGCAGTGTTGAGTCTATGGGCAGTAGGTGTGTATGTTGAACTTTTTTTCCCACCGTACTATCCAACCGCTCTAAATCGGGGGTGCGTGGGACGGACACCAAACAGCGGCGCTGGGTACGCCACTGAACATCACTGCACGTGGCTACATCTTGGACGCCGTGGGGGGGGGGGGGGAGGCTTTCATCCAGCAGTGGAGAGGTCAAACACCAATGGGGGGGCGGACGGATCCCTCACTCGGCGCAGGAGGAGCTCCGTCTCACGTTTTTAAAATTCACCGCACATTCGGCTCCGTATTCAATTGCGAGCTTAAAAGGCAAAGAAAAAATAATTGGATGTTTTTTTTTTCGTCCCTGTGCTCCTGCGGATCCTAGCCAGGTGAGATCTCTGATAGAGGAATAAAGGAAGATACCAGAGACTCCTATCGCATCACACGCAAACAAGAGAGAGAGGGAGAGATAGAGCGGGAACGGGCTCAGATTAAAATGCACCGTCGATTAAAAATGGTCACTTTGCAATAATCGGCGAGTTACATCGCAACGCCATGGAATTAAAACGTATTTGTCAATCGCATCAGCAATATGATGTCTTCTTTAAAAAATCTACTTTGCAGTAGGTGTCACCATGTGCTTATACACTCGTGTGTGTGCACGTGTGTGTGCACGTGTGTGTACACGTGTGTGTACACGTGTGTGTACACGTGTGTGTACATGTGTGTGTACACGTGTGTACACGTGTGTGTACACGTGTGTGTGCATATATAGAGGGGAGCGGTGGTGTAGCGGTTAGCGCGCTGCGCTATGAATCTGGCGACCCGGGTTCGATTCCCGCTTACGGCAAACACCAAGTGACGATGATCTGAACCGGTCCTGGGCCTCCCATAGGTCGACTCAGCCTCAAATGAGTACCTGGTGCGACGTGTAAACATCGCCACTATGGAGACAAAGGCGGCCGGGCGTGGTGCTGGCCACCCACCCCCTCGTGTACCGTTCTGGCCTTCATAGGTGCTCGCTAACAGCACTTGCCCCAACAGTCTGTTAAGGCTACACGGGGAATCTTTGTCTTTGACAGAGAGGGCCAAAAGTCAGGAAACATCGAGTGGCATTAAAATACTTTAATCCAAGACAGTAATTATAATACATATTGTGTCCGACCCCAATATTAAAATATGCTCAAAATGTCCCTCCCAATATATTGCTATAAAATAGATTCCTATTTATATGATTGTGGTTATGGTTGTACTTTATTAACCTCTAATCTCTGCCATTACATACAATCAAACATGTAAAGGTAAATAAGAAAATAGACATTATTGTAATAAATAAAAAGTCAATTTTACGTGTTAGTGATTTTTTTTATCTTTTAGGCAGGAAATGGCAGGAAATTCGTTTTTCAAATTTAGAAACATTTTCTGGGGGCGGGGTGCCCAGACCCCCTGGAAGATTTGGTCACCCCCAATGTTGATTCCATGGCTACCGCCTTGCTTTAATCGTTTGTTCTTTGTGTTAATATTATGTTTATTTGAGATTACAGTCATCGATATCTATTTGTCTGCTTCTTCCTTTTCAGATGGGGTTTTCAGAATGGAAAGAAAATCGACTGATTTGAAGTAAAACGTAAAAATAGACGAACGTCCGATAGATTACACTCGTAAGCTGACCAAGGCAAAAACCCCAAAAACACAACACCCGGCCAAAATTAATTTCAAAAGAGAATTCCTGCACGATGGAATTCATCTTAATACTGGGAGTCAATTTAAACATCTGTTAAAGCAAATTTAACAAACCCAAATACGAGAATCCTCCGTGTGTCCTGATTTTGTGGCAGCCTTTATATTATATTCTTAGTTCTTTCGGTAAAGTCACGTGGAAGGGAAACAATAAAATAATAATACATATAAAACAATAAAAAATTCTCACGACGTTTCGACCATAGCACAAACGGTCGTCATCAGGTGTGTCGGTTTGCATAAATTTATTTATTTTTAAACGGTGTATTTATTTATAAAAAAACGTTAGCGCCACGCGCAACGATTTGGCAGTTTATTTAGAAGGACGAGTCCATCTATGTTCTGAAAAGATGAGGGGGGAGACGAAAAATGTAATGTATGCTGTCTGAAAGCCACTTTAAGCGTGAACAATCAATTAAGACCTGAAATGGTTAATCAAATCTTTCCAATGATTGCTAAGCCAGAATCCATCTTCTCGGTTGAAATTGTGCATACATTAAATTTTTCGTCTCCCCCCTCATCTTTTCAGAACATAGATGGACTAGTCCTTCTAAATAAACTGCTAAATCGTTGCGCGTGGCGCTATCGTTTTTTTATAAATAAATAAATACACCGTTTACAAATAAATAAATTTTTGCAAACCGACACACCTGATGACGACCGTTTGTGTTATGGTCGAAACGTCGTGAGAATTTGTATTGTTTAATATATATTTTATTATTTTATTGTTTCCCTTCAACGTGACTTTACCGAAAGAACTAAGAATATGAATTACTGCAGTCACGAAAGCTTTAAATCAAAGCCTTTAGATTATTAAGATGCACTGGTTAGCAGCAGCAGCGGCGGAAGCAGCCACCTACAGTGAGGGAAAAAAGTATTTGATCCCCTGCTGATTTTGTACGTTTGCCCACTGACAAAGAAATGATCAGTCTATAATTTTAATGGTAGGTTCATTTGAACAGCGAGCTACAGAATAACAACAACAAAATCCAGAAAAACGCATGTCAAAAATGTTATAAATTGATTTGAATTTTAATGAGGGAAATAAGTATTTGACCCCTCTGCAAAACATGACTTAGTACTTGGTGGCAAAATCTTTGTTGGCAATCACAGAGGTCAGACGTTTCCTGTAGTTGGCCACCAGGTTTGCACACATCTCAGGAGGGATTTTATCCCACTCCTCTTTGCAGATCTTCTCCAAGTCATTAAGGTTTCGAGGCTGACGTTTTGCAACTCGAACCTTCAGCTCCCTCTACAGATTTTCTATGAGATTAAGGTCTGGAGACTGGCTAGGCCACTCCAGGACCTTAATGTGCTTCTTCTTGAGCCACTCCTTTGTTGCCTTGGCCGTGTGTTTTGGGTCATTGTCATGCTGGAATACCCATCCACGACCCATTTTCAATGCCCTGGCTGAGGGAAGGAGGTTCTCACGCAAGATTTGACGGTACATGGCCCCGTCCATTGTCCCTTTGATGCGGTGAAGTTGTCCTGTCCCCTTAGCAGAAAAACACCCCAAAAGCATAATGTTTCCACCTCCATGTTTGACGGTGGGGATGGTGTTCTTGGGGTCATAGGCAGCATTCCTCCTCCTCCAAACACGGCGAGTTGAGTTGATGCCAAAGAGCTCCATTTTGGTCTCATCTGACCACAACACTTTCACCCAGTTGTCCTCTGAATCATTCAGATGTTCATTGGCAAACTTCAGACGGGCATGCATATGTGCTTTCTTGAGCAGGGGGACCTTGCGGGCGATGCAGGATTTCATTCCTTTGCGGCGTAGTGTGTTACCAATTGTTTTCTTGGTGACTATGGTCCCAGCTGCCTTGAGATCATTGACAAGATCCTCCCGTGTAGTTCTGGGCTGATTCCTTACCGTTCTCATAATCATTGCAACTCCACGAGATGAGATCTTGCATGGAGCCCCAGGCCGAGGGAGATTGACAGTTCTTTTGTGTTTCTTCCATTTGCGAATAATCGCACCAACTGTTGTCACCTTCTCACCAAGCTGCTGGGAAATGGTCTTGTAGCCCATTCCAGCCTTGTGTAGGTCTACAACCTTGTCCCTGACATCCTTGGGGAGCTCTTTGATCTTGGCCATGGTGGAGAGTTTGGAATCTGATTGATTGATTGCTTCTGTGGACAGGTGTCTTTTATACAGGTAACAAGCTGAGATTAGGAGCACTCCCTTTAAGAATGTGCTCCTAATCTCAGCTCGTTACCTGTATAAAAGACGCTTGGGAGCCAGAAATTTTTCTGATGTAGAGGGGGTCAAATACTTATTTCCCTCATTAAAAGGCAAATCAATTTATAACATTTTTGACATACGTTTTTCTGGATTTTTTTGTTATTATTCTGTCTCTCACTGTTCAGATAAACCTACCATTAAAATTATAGACTGATCATTTCTTTGTCAGTGGGCAAACGTACAAAATCAGCAGGAGATCAAATACTTTTTTCCCTCACTGTAGTAGCTACACATGTAGTAGTAGCTACTACACATGTAGTAGTTACTACATGTAGTAGTAGCTACTACATGTGCATCTACTGCTACATGCAGTAGCTACTACATGTGTAGTAGCTACTACATGTGTAGCTACTACTACATGTGTAGTAGCTGCTACACGTGTAGTAGCTACTACATGTGTAGTAGTAGCTACTTTTGTTACTACGATAATCCGGCACTGGTGGCGGCTGGTGCCATCTGGCAGCGGGGAAGGTGCGAGCACGACATTTCAGGGGCTGCGCCTTTACCCCTCGACATCTGTGCAGTGAAGATGGCCACACGAAACACGATCCACAGTCAACAAGCTGGTACGATATGGCTCCAGATATTCACAGCCGCACACACAACACACACATACAAAACGAAGACAAAGATTCCCCGTGTAGCCTTAACAGACTGTAGGGGCAAGTGCTGTTAGCGAGCAGCACCTGTGAAGGTCGCAACGGCACACGAAGGGGTGGGTGGCCAGCACCACGCCCGGCCGCCTTTGTCTTCCCAGTGGCGATGTTTACACACCGCACGAGGTACTCATTTGAGGCTGAGTAGACCTAGGTGAGTCCCAGGACCGGTTCAGATAATCGTCACTAGGTGTTGGTGGCCGTGAGCGGGAATCGAACCCTGGTGGCGGGGGTTAGTAGCGCAGCGTAGCGCTAACCGCTGCACCACCGCTCGCCACACACCACACGAACAAGGAGACTTATAATCCGTGGCGTTGGCCATTACACTGGAAATTGCACCATAATAATGCTTTATTGGCTCTTCGCGTGATTTATACGAGTGGGCTCGTGTACAAAAGGGAAATAATATCGGGGCGAGGTGTACATGTTACTAAGAGGGGGTTCGTAATCGCCACGCCAGAGCCACTGATGAGAGACCGGGAAGCTTCTAATCCTGGATTCAGTGTCTGTCTCTCTACATGTGTGTCTCTGTCTGTCCGTCTGTCTCGCTTCTTCCATCAGCATCATCAGCAGCCATGGTCGATCCACTGCTGGAGGAAGTCCTGCCCCGAGATGTTATCGTATTAGCACGGCTGGCTTCGTACGTTGCGAAATAACTTCAACATAATACATCTATACTACCTATAGACTAACACTACCCATAGACTCAACACTGCCCAGAGACTCAACACTGCCCATAGACTCAACACTGCCCAGAGACTCAACACTGCCCATAGACTCAACACTACCCATAGACTCAACACTGCCCAGAGACTCAACACTGCCCATAGACTCAACACTGCCCAGAGACTCAACACTGCCCATAGACTCAACACTACCCATAGACTCAACACTGCCATAGACTCAACACTGCCCATAGACTCAACACTACCCATAGACTCAACACTGCCCATAGACTCAACACTACCCATAGACTCAACACTGCCATAGACTCAACACTGCCCATAGACTCAACACTACCCATAGACTCAACACTGCTCAGAGAGAGAGAGAGAGGACGACTCAAAGGCACCACGAGGAGGAACCACACAGACGAGGGAGTGGGGAGGCAGCAGCAGCCACGCGGTGGTGAGTAGCCGGCGCCACCAAGAGTTGCCCCAAGCTCTGCGGTCCTCTACGTATGAAGTTGTCATCGGCCAATTAACGACGAGTGTTTGCGTGCGTGGGAGGAAACGGGACCACCCGCAGACACCTCCACGCCTGCGTGCGAGGGGGAAACACTCTATTCCGTACAGAAGGAACAAATGGGAAATCCACTTTTTATTTTTTTATGTCCTTCCGAGATCCCCGACGTCTCGCGGCAGAATCAGAGAGGCACGGCTCTTCCCCCCCCCCCCACCCGTCGCCCACGTCGATGGGAGTTCAGCGCAACATCATCTGTGTGTGATCCACCAACCCCTCGCCGCTGCCTGCACAGCGCTGGGGTCACGGGGCCACGCCGCGTGCCTCGCGATCACGCGGCCCATTCTCACAATGGGGCCGTGTCTGAATAAACCGACTCATCTTGCCTTTGTTATCTTGTCGAGAATTGTACGGTGCCTTCCATTCGATGCGCTGAGCAGCAATCACAGTCTGTGTGAGTCACAATAGAAATCCGCCCGGCACATGCTGACGATAGTGGTTGAGAGAAGGAGTGGCGGTCACTTAAAGTGGCGGTGGAGTTAGGTGGGCAGTCGGGAAAGCAGCGTATCTCAGGAGCAGTGATAGAGGTAGTGGTAGGGGTCGGGGTAGGGGTAGTGATAGGGGTAGTGATAAGGGTAGTGATAGGGGTTCGTTGTAACTGGGGCGCGGGGCCAGGGAGAGTAGCAGCGGTAGCAGGACGATGATGGCCTGGGGGGAGAGGAGACGAGATTCGTTGTAAGGGAGGAACGGAAGCTGCAGGTTGTTGTTGTTGTTGTTGAAGCTGCAGGTTGCTGGTGTTGTTGTAATGAAGATAGTCGCTCCGCGTGCTCCAGTGGAGGGGGAGCGAGAAGGGACGAGAGAGCGAGACTTCGACGCAGCAGGGTGGAGAGGGTGGCCGGGAGAGTACATTACTTTAAAAAAAAATAATATTTAATAGAAAACAGGGGGAACATAGACATAGAGTAGGGAAAGAGGAGGTAGAGAGAGAGGTGGGTGGGGAGGTAGAGAGAGGGGGTAGAGAGAGAGGTGGGTGGGGAGGTAGAGAGAGAGGTGGGTGGGGAGGTAGAGAGAGGGGGTAGAGAGAGAGAGAGGTGGGTGGGGAGTTAGAGAGAGGGGGTAGAGAGAGAGGTGGGTGGGGAGGTAGAGAGAGGGGGTAGAGAGAGAGGTGGGTGGGGAGGTAGAGAGAGGGGGTAGAGAGAGAGGTGGGTGGGGAGGTAGAGAGAGAGGTGGGTGGGGAGGTAGAGAGAGGGGGTAGAGAGAGAGGTGGGTGGGGAGGTAGAGAGAGGGGGTAGAGAGAGAGGTGGGTGGGGAGGTAGAGAGAGGGGGGTAGGGAGAGAAGGAAGGGGTAAGAAGGAGGAGAGCAGAGCGTGGAATCTTTCGTGAAATCTTTCATTAAACAAAGGGGATGGGGGGGGGGCTACATAAAACAAAGCATTGAAAAAAACCGAAATGATGAACGAAGCAAAGAGGCGACTACACCGAGCATCGTCTTGTTTCCTTTGATCGTAAAAAGAAAAAAAAGGGAGGGGGTAGAGACTGGCAGCGTGGAGGACGGGACGAGAGTGGTGAGACTTCAGAGAAGTGGGACTTATAAACATTTTTTTTTTTTAAAACACGTGACTATTACTTTCATTGTCGCCGGGCAATGCCCCAACGGAGCGAGCTACGTGGCTCGTTTTTTTGTTTTTGTCAGAAGCGACCCAGAGCCATCACAAACGATAGCAGCTCAACGAAATGTGACTCATCATCATCATCACCACCACCATCACGTGGACATTCACAGCAGCAGTCAGAATGCTCCGAATCCACGACGTCGATTCCAAACGTGGAGGGGGAAACCAGAGGAGCCGGAGAAAAATCCATAGGACCACGGAGAGAGAGAGAGAGACACCGCAAACTCCACATATACAGCAGCAAGCGTCAGGGTCGGGATCGAACCCACGGCCTCCTGCATACCCGGCGAGGTGGTTAACATCTCATAGCCACCGTGATGATGATGAGAGAGAGACACCGCAAACTCCAAATATACAGCAGCAGCAGGCGTCAGGATGGGATAGAACCCACGACCTCCTGTACACCAGGCGAGGTAGTTAACATCTCATAGCCACCGTGATGGTGATGAGAGAGAGAGACACCGCAAACTCCAAATATACAGCAGCAGCAGGCGTCAGGATGGGGATGGAGCCCACGACCTCCTGTACACCAGGCGAGGTAGTTAACATCTCGTAGCCACCATGATGATGATGAGAGAGAGACACCGCAAACTCCAAATATACTGCAGCAGCAGGCGTCAGGGTCGGGATCGAACCCACGATCTCCTGCATACCCAGTGAGGTAGTTAACATCTCATAGCCACCGTGATGATGACGAGAGAGAGACACGCAAACTCCAAATATACAGCAGCAGCAGCAGGCGTCAGGGTCGGGATCGAACCCACGACCTCCTGTACACCAAGCGAGGTAGTTAACATATCCTAGCCACCATGATGATGAGAGAGAGAGACACCGCAAACTCCAAATATACAGCAGCAGGCGTCAGGGTCGGGATCGAACCCACGACCTCCTGTACACCAGGCGAGGGAGTTAACATCTCACAGCCACCATGAAACAAGACCGTGGAGGTATGGTACAGGCATTCACTCGCGCCCGTCTCGACACGATCCACCAACCCCACCCCTCCCACATCCCGCCGCAACCATAAAAAGCACGCTGGAATAATAAATAAATAAATGGTCGCGCTCGCCGCGCCTGATGATAGCGACGATGATCACGATGATTGCGGTAAGGGCAAGAATGTCGCAAGACCTAACGTAAGTGGCGTCTGCGCTCTAATAAGAATAATAATAAATACGTTTAAAGGCATAAAATGTCCATCGCTTGGTTAGAGGAACGCTTTCTGGCAATAAAGAACTCCTCCTCCTCCTCATAATCCCACTGCGGAGAAGTTTGCAGCTAAATCACGTTAAAATAAAAATATATATACAGGCATGCATTTTTTAAAATCGTGCTTTGCTACATTTCCCCACAGCCCACGCAGGGCAATATTAAAAATTGAATCAGTTTCCATTACGGTCAAACTTTTATTGTTCCCTCAGTGTGTGTAGGTGTGTATGTCTAGGTGTGTGTGTCTAGATGTGTGTGTCTTGGTTGGTGTGTGTGTCTAGGTGTGTGTGTGTCTAGATGTGTGTCTTGGTTGGTGTGTGTGTCTAGGTGTGTGTGTCTATGCGTGTTTGTGTGTCTCTGCTCACGGCCAACACCAGTGACGATTAGCTGAACAGGTCCTGGGCCTCCCCGCGGTAGACTCACGGCCAGGTGTGTGTGTCTAGGTTGGCGGCCAGGTGTGTGTGTCTAGGTGTGTGTGTCTATGCGTGATGGGGCAGTTGTGGAGAGAGTGGAGAGTTTCCCATACCTGGGCAGTGTGCTTATGACCGGCTCCATTTAACAGCAGAGGTCTCACTCCGAATCAGTCGAGCGGCAATATCTTTTCATCGGTTGCGTAACGCTGTGTGGAAGCTACCTGGTCTGTTGCTCCGCACTAAGCTTCAGGTCTTCTCGGCCACGGTCATTCCCTCTCTTCTCTACGCTTGCGAAACGTGGACCCCCTTAATGGAGCATCTTCGCCGGTTGGAAACATTTAGGCTGGCCTGCCTACGATCCATCCTGGGTTTAACTAGGCTGGATTGTGTGAGGAGCTCACAAATCCTTGAAAGATCTGGGCAAGGTTCCATCGGTGAGCTCCTCCGGCAGGCAAGGCTGCGTTGGCTGGGTCATGTAGCCCGCATGCCCAGCCACTGCATGCCGAAACAGCTTTTGTTCGGCCGGATCGAGGGGGCTAAACGGGCGCGGCACGGGCTAGAAAAGATATGGAGTGATGTGGTACAGGAGGACGTGGAGCTGAGTGGACTTGCCGATGACTGGTACCAGCGGTGTCAAGATCGGCCTCTGTGGAGGAGGCTCGTGAAGGACGCTACTGGGCAGTTGGAGGCAGTCGCCCTCAAACAACAACGGAGGGCCGAGGAGCGACGCTCACAACAACGAGCGGAGCACCGGGTGGCGAAAGCACAGCAGGTTGGCACAGTAGGGGGCACAGGTGGTGCACCAGCCAGTCATCTTAGTCAGTCGACCCATGGCACTTGGATCTGCCCCGTGACCTCCTGCCCGCGGGCGTTCGACACTTCACGTGGCCTCAAGGTGCACATGGCCTGGCACAAGCGTCGTGGTGACGTCACCGCCACTTAGTGGCGAATGGCGGTTGTTGTTGTTGTAGGTGTGTGTGTCTAGGTGTGTGTGTGTGTGTCTCTGCTCACGGCCAACACCAGTGACGATTAGCTGAACAGGTCCTGGGCCTCCCCGAGGTAGACTCAGCCTCAAATGAGTACCTGGTGCGGTATGCAAAAACATCGCCACTGGGGAGCCAAAGGCGGCCGGGCGTGTGCCGTGCCGGCCTTCAAAGGCGCTCGCTAACAGCACTTGCCCCTACAGTCTGTCAAGGCTACATGGGGGATCTTTGTAATTACGAACGATGCCGCTGCCCCAGAGCAGCGACCTCTCGGCGTTAAAAGTTAAATAATTAAATGAGAATTATTATTATTAAATAATGAATTGGCTTCTAATTGGACGTAGTTCCGGCTGAGGCCGTAGTTTACGTTGACTAAAGTCTTTTAACCTCAATTAATCATCCATGCGTGGGGGGGGGGGTCTTTTTTTGCTGCGCTACAAGAAAAACAGGGGGGGGGGAGCGGTGGGGCAGCGGTTAGCGCACTGCGCCAAAAATCTTGGAGAACCCGTAGGGGAAGCTCAATGCAGAATAGGGCGGGGGGAGGGAGAACATACAAACTCCACTCACGCACAAAGACAAAGATCTCCCGTATAGCCTTAGCAGAGTGTTGGGGCAAGTGCTGTTAGCGAGTAGCACCTGTGAAGGCTGGAACGGCACACGAGGGCGTGGGTGGCCAGCACCAGGCCCGGCCGCCTTTGTCTCGCCAGTGGCGATGTTCACGCACGCCACTAGGTACTCATTTGAGGCTGAGTCGACCTAGGAGAGGCCCAGAACCGCTTCAGATAATTTGCCACTTGTGTCGGCCTTGAGCGGGAATTGAACCCGGGTTGCCGGGTTCAGTAGTGCAGCACGCTAACCACTGCTCTACCGCTCCTCACATTCTAGAGACCTGGGTGGTTATTGAGGTCCTGGTTATTAAGATCCTGGTTATTAAGATCCTGGTTATTGAGGTCCTGGTTATTTGAGGTCCTGGTTATTAAGATCCTGGGTATTGAGGTCCTGGTTATTAAGATCCTGGTTATTGAGGTCCTGGTTATTTGAGGTCCTGGTTATTAAGATCCTGGGTATTGAGGTCCTGGTTATTGAGGTCCTGGTTATTGAGTTCCTGGTTATTGAGGTCCTGCTAATTGAGGTCCTGGTTATTGAGGTCCTGGTTATTAAGATCCTGGGTATTGAGGTCCTGGGTATTGAGGTCCTGGTTATTAAGATCCTGGTTATTGAGGTCCTGGTTATCAAGATCCTGGTTATTGAGGTCCTGGTTATTGAGGTCCTGGTTATTGAGGTCCTGGTTATTGAGGTCCTGGTTATTGAGGTCCTGGTTATTGAGATCCTGGTTATTGAGGTCCTGGTTATTGAGGTCCTGGTTATTGAGGTCCTGGTTATTGAGGTCCTGGTTATTGTGGTCCTGGTTATTGAGGTCCTGGTTATTGAGGTCTTGATGATGGATACGTGAAGAGGCGACCATTTCCCTCGATCCACAGGGACTTCCCGGAGGGTTTTTGCCGGCGTTGCGGCGGATGGGAGCGAGGGGCCGAGACGGTGGCCGTGTGACAGCGCAGGCAGTGGGAGGTGTTGCGGGCTTTGGCTTTGGGGGTTCCAGTGATACGCCGCCACGTTTGCAGGTTTTGGTGGGGCATCAACAAGTCGAGTGGTGGCTAACTCCTCGGTCCAGACTTGGTCCGCCGTGGCGGGGTGGACTGCCGGGTGCACGGAGCGGAGTGTAAACGCGATCGCTACTGAGAGAAATTGGCAGCAATTTGTGAAAAAAAAATCACACATTATTAACCGAGCCGTAAATCGGGTAGTTTGGCAAGCGTGTGTGTATATATATATATAAAATTAAATATATATTCATCACATTTGACTGCGGTTTCTCGCCTGCTGATACAATGAATTACAGTAATGTTGAATTAATGTCAGCGCAGGCATTGTGATGGAGTAATAGCCAGGCGAGTAGCGATGGCGCAGCGATTAGCGCGGTCGGACGTCGGAATGGCTGAGATGCGTGGCAAGGGGACGTTGTGAAATACCGGAGCGTTGCAGTGGTGAGAAGGGGTTGAGGTTCAATTCCCGACTCGGGCAAGTTATTGCGTTCTACCCCTGTTCTGCAGTGTGTGTGTGTGAGTGAATGTGTGTGTGTGGAGTTTGTGTGTCCTACCCCTGTTCTGCAGTCTGTGTGAGTGAATGAGAGTGAGCGTGTGTGGCAAAAACAACCCCGTACCTCCTCGTGGTGCCGGATGGCGACGCTATAGTGGGCAGTCCCCCGGAGGGAGGGCCAATTTAGATTGGCGAGGAGATGTTAACTCCCTCGCCTGGTGTACAGGAGGTCGTGGGTTCGATCCCGACCCTGACGCCTGCTGCTGCTGTATATTTGGAGTTTGCGTGTCTCTCTCTCTCATCATCATCACGGTGGCTTGGAGATGTTGACTACCTCGCTTGGTATGCAGGAGGTCGTGGGTTCGATACCGACCCTGACCCCTGCTGCTGTATATTTGGAGTTTGTGTGTCTCTCTCTCATCATCCTCACGGTGGCTTGGAGATGTTAACTACCTCGCCTGGTGTACAGGAGGTCATGGGTTCGATCCCGACCCTGACGCCTGCTGCTGTATATTTGGAGTTTGCGTGTCTCTCTCTCATCATCATCACGGTGGCTTGGAGATATTGACTGCCTCGCTTGGTATGCAGGAGGTCGTGGGTTCGATACCGACCCTGACGCCTGTTGCTGTATATTTGGAGTTTGTGTGTCTCTCTTTCATCATCCTCACGGTGGCTTGGAGATGTTAACTACCTCGCCTGGTATGCAGGAGTTCGTGGGTTCGATCCCGACCCTGACGCCTGTTGCTGTATATTTGGAGTTTGTGGTCTCTCTCTCTCTCTCTCTATCCGTGGTCGCGTGGATTTTTCTCCGTGTTTTCTCCCTCCGCATTTAGAATCAACGTCACGCGTTCATGAGTACTTCGCAGCTGCTATAAATTCCCACGCGATGCTGATGATGACAAGTCCACTTCGTTGAAGTATATCATTTGTTGATAGCTTCTTTGCAAAGAGTTTCTATAGCTTAGCGGGACCTTATACCTGGTAACAATAATGTAAAAGTGTAACAGTTTCAAAATAGTTCTATGGTTTTAGTCTCGAAGCAGGCGGGCGCCCGCGTGAAATGAGATAATTTAAAGAAAGAAAGAAGAAATAATAATAATAATCCTCAAGGGGTTTTCAGGGGGGGGTTTTACGACCGAGGTGAGAAAATGTGAGCCGTAAAATTCCCTCCACCAAAGTTGTGAAATTTGAAAAGGCCGATCGGGCCATTGCCAACGTCTCGGCGTGGCATGAAACACCCACGGGGAAACCAAAGACAAAGCCGCCCCCGCTGCCACCACCCGTGTAGCCTTAACAGACTGTCAGGGCAAGCGCTGTTAGCGAGCAGCACCGCCTATGAAGTGAAGGCCGGAACGGCGCACGAGGGGGTGGGTGGCCAGCACCACGCCCGGCCGCCTTTGTCTCCCAAGGGTAAAGACACACACGCCATAGACAACAAAAAAAGATCCCCCGTGTAGCCTTTAACAGACTGTTGGGGCATGGGATGTTAGCGAGTAGCACCTATGAATACCACACACGCAAAGACAAAGGTGCCCCCGTATAGCCTTCATCAGACTGCTGGGGCGGGTGCTGTTTGTTAGCGAGAACCTATGAAGGGGATAATGAGCTATCATCAACGCGCTCGGCCAGCTCGCCTTCGGAACAACAGCCCACAGCTCAGATTCTGAATGATGGAGGTCTTCATCCATTAGTGGATTGACCACGGCTGGAGATGGTGGTGATGTCTTGGTGAGGCCCTTGATTCAATAAATATTCTGATTCTGAATACAATAGTAGTGAGTGGTAAACAGTCTTTCCGTGGTCCACCAACCCAACCCTCGCTCCTCCAAACATCTCGGTGAATGGGGGGGGGGGGAGGGGGGCGAGGGGGGGGGGACGAGGGGGTGGCCGGACGAGCGAATTTAATTAATTAAGATAATTAAACGGATAAATATTTAGGTGGATTTCAAAACGGAACCGCTCACCGCTGATATCAAGAATGCATCACAGCAACAAAACAACAGCGTAACGTAACAACAGTCGTTCACAACTCAGTCACGTCAACACGTCGCTTGTGCCAGGCTGGGTGCACTTTGAGGCTACCACGTGAAGCGTCGAAGGCTCGCTGCTGGCAGGAGGTCACGGGACAGGCCCAGCAGGTGCCATGGGTCGGCTGACTGAGATGAGCGGTAGATGCACCACCAGCTGTACCCCCTACTGTGCCAGGCTAGGTGCAGGAGGAGGTCACGGAGCAGACCCAGCAGGTGCCATGGGTCGAGTGACTGAGATGGCCGGTAGATGCACCACCAGCTGTACCCCCTACTGTGCCAGGCTAGGTGCAGGAGGAGGTCACGGGATAGGCCCAGCAGGTGCCATGGGTCGAGTGACTGAGATGACCGGTAGATGCACCACCAGCTGTATCCCCTGCTGTGCCAGGCTAGGTGCAGGAGGAGGTCACGGGGCAGGCCCAGCAGGTGCCATAGGTCGACTGACTGAGATGACCGGTAGATGCACCACCAGCTGTATCCCCTCCTGTGCCAGGCTAGGTGCAGGAGGAGGTCACGGAGCAGACCCAGCAGGTGCCATGGGTCGACTGACTGAGATGACCGGTAGATGCACCACCAGCTGTACCCCCTACTGTGCCAGGCTAGGTGCAGGAGGAGGTCACGGGACAGGCCCAGCAGGTGCCATGGGTCGAGTGACTGAGATGACCGGTAGATGCACCACCAGCTGCACCCCCTACTGTGCCAGGCTAGGTGCAGGAGGAGGTCACGGGACAGACCCAGCAGGTGCCATGGGTTGGCTGACTGAGATGACCGGTAGATGCACCACCAGCTGTACCCCCTACTGTGCCAGGCTAGGTGCAGGAGGTCGTCACGGGACAGGCGCAGCAGGTGCCATGGGTCGACTGACTGAGATGACCGGTAGATGCACCACCAGCTGTACCCCCTACTGTGCCAGGCTAGGTGCAGGAGGAGGTCACGGGACAGGCCCAGCAGGTGCCATGGGTCGAGTGACTGAGATGACCGGTAGATGCACCACCAGCTGTATCCCCTACTGTGCCAGGCTAGGTGCAGGAGGAGGTCACGGGACAGACCCAGCAGGTGCCATGGGTCGGCTGACTGAGATGACCACTGGTAGATGCACCACCAGCTGTGCCCCCCAACAAACATTCAAAAAAGATGTTCACACTTCTGAGAATTTGCAACAACACCACGTGACATGTGCTGCTGCCTCCGGGGCTCTGGAGACCGCCTGGAGGAGATTCCAGGCCACGTGTTGACATCGATGGCGAACACGTGGGAGAGACTCTTTGGACTTCTTGAAGCTATTAACATTAATTTGTTGTCACGTCACAGTGTTAGTATCCCTTCTTTTTCCATTCAAAACGATTAGTCCCATCTAATGTTTGTTTTGAAGCACCCTGTACAGAGACACACAACAACACACACAGAGACCCACAACAACACACACACCAACATATACACCAACACACAGAGACACACAACAACAACAAAGATCAAAGATCCCCCGTATAGCCTTAACAGACTGTAGGGGCAAGTGCTGTTAGCGAGCACCTATGAAGGCCGGAACGGTATACGAGGGGGTGGGTGGCCAGCACCACGCCCGACCACCTTTGTCTCCCTAGTGGCAATGTTTACACACCGCACCAGGTACTCATTTGAGGCTGAGTCGACCAGGGGGGAGGCCCGATAATCGTCACTGGTGTTGGCCGTGAGCGGGAATCGAACCCGGGTCGCTAGTTTCATAGCGCAGCGTGCTAACCGCTACACTATCGCTCCCCACAAACACACGCAACAACACACACACACACAGTGACACACAACAACAACAACCGCCATTCGCCACTAAGTGGCGGTGACGTCACCACGACGCTTGTGCCAGGCCATGTGCACCTTGAGGCCACGTGAAGTGTCGAACGCCCGCTTGGCAGGAGGTCACGGGGCAGACCCAGCAGGTGCCACGGGTCGACTGACTGAGATGAGTGGCCGATGCACCACCTGTGCCCCCTACTGTGCCAACTCGCTGTGCTTTAGCCACCCGGTGCTCCGCTCGTTGTTGTGAGAGGCACACACACACAGACACACACACACACGTATAAATACAATTCCTTTGTTACACAGCCCAGGGCGTGATGGAGAGACGCGGAATCGGAGCGCCGTCGTGTTCCTGAACGCCAATTTGGAGAGCGAGGGTGATGAGAATGTTTCGTGCAGCGACGTCGCTGGTGCAGTGGCATCTGCTCCGTCACGAGCAAGGGGAGCACATTGACCACCCAGTCCGTTTACGCACGGGGGGAAGGAGGCCGTCAACCCGATACCATTGTTCATTTAGGATTATTTGGAGCAGTGGGGTTCTTATCCTTTTTACCGCAAGCCTTGCACCAGCGCCGTCGGTTCTTAATCGTTAAAACAAAACCAATGTACAACGTGAATAAATACGTAGGTGTTTGATGAAACGAAGTGAGCTGTGACGTTGTCCCCCTGCTTAATTAGAGTTTTCGATTATTTAACTTCTGAAAAAAAATTGAAAAATTGGCCGTGTTTGGCCGCCCGCCATGAAGGACATCGCGCACCCCCAGGGGTGGCGTGGTGCACCCCCTAGGGGTGGCGAGGTGCACCCCCCAGGTTAATAATAATAATCAGAAGAAGAGCCACTGAATTCGATTAGTAGCAGCATTATTAATAATAATAATAGTAGGGTTTTCCCCTCTTTGTCTGGCAACAAAACTTAAACCTTTTTCCAAGGAATCATGTTGCTGCATTAACCACAATAGTTGTGGTCAAAATTCAAACAAAAACACACACTTTCATAATATATGCATTGTCTTTGAAACTGATTGGTCCACACCAGGGACGGCTTTCTTTTGAGCCTCGTCTCAATTGGTGCTAGACCAGAGAACGCCAAAAGGCGTCACACAGCTCAAAGACAATGCATTGGGTCGAGGCTCAAAAGAAAGCCGTCCCTGGTGGGGACCAATTAGTTTCAAGGACAATGCATATATTATCAGAGTGTGTTTTCTGTTTTAATTTTGACCACAAGTATTGAGGCTAATGCAGTAACATGATTCCTCCTAAAAAGGTTTCAGTTTCGTTGCCAGAAAAAAGGGGGAAACACTATTATCATTATCATTATGTTTTGGCACTGGCAAAATAGGTCTAATGATAGTAGCATTATAATGATTATTATAGATATTTGGCTACCGCTCTGAATTCGCACACGACGACGTTGGCAAGCCGCTTTGTTTGAGCTGCTTATCATTTGTGATGGCCAGGACGCAGCAAAACTCAGTGGGCTTTGCCTGGTAAGATCAAACAAATACAGCTTAGCTTTATTGGGATATATACATATATTTTTTTTACGTGATTTGTTTACCTAACCTATACATTGCTCTCCTATCGTGTGTGTTACTTGGAATTGTGTTTGCTCTCGGGCAGTTCTGACCCACACCGCGACTGGACATGTGAAAAAAAGAGCTTCACGGATCATCGGATTGCTCCTCGAGTTCAAATAAATCTCAACCCGATTCTGCCCAAGCTGCTGCCTCGCTCCGCTGATCTGTTCTGAGATGTGTTCTGAGATGTGTTAACAATAACGATGATGGTGGTGAACAACAACAACTATCTCTCTCTCCCAACGCCACGATTTGGTAGCGGTGGTGGTGACGGTGGTGGTGGCGGTAGTTGTGGCGATGGTGGTGGCGATGGTGGTAGCGGTGGTGATGATGGTGTTGGTGGCGGTGGTGGCGGTGAGGTTGGTGGTGGTGGTGACAGTAGTGGTTTGGGGGTGGTGGTGATGCTGTTGGTGGTGGCGGTGGGTGGTGGTGGCGGTGGGTGGTGGCAGTGGGTGGTGGTGGGTGGTGGTGGTCGTGGTGGCGGTGGCGGTGGTGGTGGTGATGGTGGCGGTGGTGGTGGTGGCGGCGGTGGTGGTGGTGGCGGTGGCGGTGGTGGTGGTGGTGGCGGTGGTGGTAGCGGTGGTGATGATGGTGTTGGTGGCGGTGAGATTGGTGGTGGTGGTGGTGACAATGGTGGTCTTGGGGGTGGTGGTGATGCTGGTGGTGGTGGTGGCGGTGGTGGTGGTGGCGGCGGTGACGGTGGTGGTGGTAGATTTGAGAAGCTCGCCCCTATTCTTTCAACTGCCGCTCCGGGAGGTCGGTCTCGAGCCGGCGACCTCCGCATTGCGAGTCCGACATCGCCAACCGTGAGGCCAACACAGGACTCCACCGGCTATCTGCTGGCAACACGTGGCGCCTGAATAATGAATGCCGCTTAATCACGACATCAATCCTTAACGCGGAATGCTCCGAACGTCCTATTAGGAAGGACGTCGTGCACGCGACTTGCTAATTCGCGCAAGGCCACGTCACTGGCTCAGCGCGAACGTTTCGACGCAATTTTCGGTTGCGGCGAGAATGGAGTCGGTGTTGCGCGCGTCACGAATGATTGCAGCGATTTCGCGACGTCGCTCTCGCTGTGTGTGTGTATGTGTGTGTGTGTATGTGTGTATGTGTGTGTGTGTGAGCGAGAGTGCTTTTTTGTGTGTGCACAATAGATCGCTTTGTCGCTCCGCTGACTTGAGACCCCCCATCGGGCGATGGCTCTGTCCGTCGGCGTCATTGTCTAGAGACACGGGCAGCTCTGTCCGCCTGTGTCATTATGTACGTGTGTGTGTGTGTGAGTGTGTGTGTGTGAGTGTGTGTGAGTGTGTGTGTATGTGTGTGTGTGACTGTGTGAGCGTGTGTGTGTTGAACCTCTTTCGCACCGTGCGTAGCCAACCGTGATAATAGGAGGTGCAGTGTTGAGTCTGTGGGTAGTGTTGAGCCTATGGGTAGTGTTGAGTCTATGGGTAGTGTTGAGTCTACGGGTAGTGTTGAGTCTATGGGTAGTCTTGAGTCTATGGGTAGTGTTGAGTCTATGGAGAGTGTTGAGTCGATGGGTAGTGTTGAGTCTATGGGTAGTGTTGAGTCTATGGGCAGTTTTGAGTCTATGGGCAGTGTTGAGTCTATGGGCAGTGTTGAGTCTATGAGCAGTGTTAGTCTATGGGTCGTGTTGAGTCTATGGGTAGTGTTGAGTCTGTAGGTAGTGTTGAGTCTATGAGCAGTGTTGAGTCTAGGGGTAGTGTTGAGTCTATGGGTAGTGTTGAGTCTATGGGTAGTGTTGAGTCTACGGGTAGTGTTGAGTCTATGGGTAGTCTTGAGTCTATGGGTAGTGTTGAGTCTATGGAGAGTGTTGAGTCGATGGGTAGTGTTGAGTCTATGAGCAGTGTTGAGTCTATGGGTAGTGTTGAGTCTATGGGTAGTGTTGAGTCTATGGGCAGTGTTGAGTCTATGAGCAGTGTTGAGGCTATGGGCAGTGTTGAGTCTATGGGTAGTCTTGAGTCTATGGGTAGTGTTAAGTCTATGGGCAGTGTTGAGTATATGGGTAGTGTTGAGTCTACGGGCAGTGTTGAGTCTATGGGCAGTGTTGAGTCTATGAGCAGTGTTGAGTCTACGGGCAGTGTTGAGTCTATGGGTAGTGTGGAGTCTATGAGCAGTGTTGAGTCTATGAGCAGTGTTGAGGCTATGGGCAGTGTTGAGTCTATGGGTAGTCTTGAGTCTATGGGTAGTGTTAAGTCTATGGGCAGTGTTGAGTATATGGGTAGTGTTGAGTCTACGGGCAGTGTTGAGTCTATGGGCAGTGTTGAGTCTATGAGCAGTGTTGAGTCTACGGGCAGTGTTGAGTCTATGGGTAGTGTGGAGTCTATGAGCAGTGTTGAGTCTACGGGCAGTGTTGAGTCTATGGGTAGTGTTGAGTCTATGGGTAGTGTTGAGTCTATGGGCAGTGTTGAGTCTATGGGTAGTGTTGAGTCTATCTGTAGTGTTGAGTCTATGGGCAGTGTTTAGTCTATGGGTAGTGTTGAGTCTATGGGCAGCGTTGAGTCTACGGGCAGTGTTGATTCTATGAGCAGTTTTGAGTCTACGGGTAGTGTGGAGTCTATGGGCAGTGTTGAGTCTATGGGTAGTGTTGAGTCTATGAGCAGTGTTGAGTCTACGGTCAGTGTTGAGCCTATGAGCAGTGTTGAGTCTATGGGAAGTGTTGAGTCTATGAGCAGTGTTGAGTCTATGGGCAGTGTTGAGTCTATGGGCAGTGTTGAGTCTATGGGCATTGTTGAGTCTATGGGCAGTGTTGAGTCTATGGGTAGTGTTGAGTCTATGGGTAGTGTTGAGTCTATGGGCAGTGTTGAGTCTATGGGTAGTCTTGAGTCTATGGGCAGTGTTGAGTCTATGGGTAGTGTTGAGTCTATGGGCCGTGTTGAGTCTACGGGCAGTGTTGAGTCTATGAGCAGTTTTGAGTCTATGGGTAGTGTGGAGTCTATAGGCAGTGTTGAGTCTATGGGCAGTGTTGAGTCTATGAGCAGTTTTGAGTCTATGGGTAGTGTTGAGTCTATGAGCAGTTTTGCGTCTATGGGTAGTGTTGAGTCTATAGGCAGTGTATGGAATTGATGTGGTCGAATAATTGTGGCCACATGGCCGGCCTGCTCTAGACCAATTCTTCGACCACATCAATTCCATACACCCAGCCATCAGATTTACCATGGAAGTCGAAAAAGATGGCAAGCTACCTTTTTTGGATGTCCTAATTAAAAAAAGACCTGATGGTTTAATGAGCCACTCTGTCTACAGGAAAGCTACCCATACGGATGCTTATCTGAAACCGGATTCCCACCACCATCCATCACAGAAGAATTCTCTCATCAAGACTCTGTATCATAGAGCCCAATGCATATCCGACCAGGAACACATAGGCAGTGAACTCAAGCACGTACACCAAGCTCTTAAGGCTAATGGTTACTCCGACTATACAATCCGCAAAGCTATCACTCAAACCATGAAGAAGGACCCTCTTGAGGAGCCTTTCAAAACCATCACTTTACCCTACATTGCGAGGATCACAAAAAAGATCTCCAAAATCTTGAATAAACACAAGATCCAGGTCCGTTTCAACACATTGCAACAAATCCGTGATCTGGTTCCGTCTGTAAAAGATGTGATTCCGGACATACAATACCCTGGTGTCTACAAACTAAGTTGCCTCTGTGGTAGTAGTTACATTGGAGAAACCAAACGCCATGTCTCGGACCGCATTCGTGAACACAAAGCAGACCTTAAACACGGTAGGACCAACACCTCGGCCGTGGCAGATCATTGTTATAATTCAGTAGGCTCACATGACATTGACTTTTCCTAGACAGAGGTTCTTTGTAAGCCATCTGGCTACCATGAGAGATTCGTTCATGAGGCTATCCACATATACAAGCACAGAGACAATTTCAACCGAGAAGATGGATTCTGGCTTAGCAATCATTGGAAAGATTTGATAAACCATTTCAGGTCTTAATTGATTGTTCACGCTTACAGTGGCTTTCAGACAGCATACATTAAATTTTTCGTCTCCCCCCTCCTCTTTTCAGAACATAGATGGACTAGTCCTTCTAAATAAACTGCCAAATCGCTGAGCGTGGCGCTAACGTTTTTTTTTATAAATAAATACACCGTTTAAAAATAATAAATTTATGCAAACCGACACACCTGATGACGACCGTTTGTGTTATGGTCGAAACGTCGTGAGAATTTTTATTGTTTTGTATATATTTTATTATTGTATTGTTTCCCTTCAACGTGACTTTACCGAAAGAACTAAGAATATGAATTACTGCAGTCACGAAAGCTTTAAATCAAAATTCTATGGGTAGTGTTGAGTCTATGGGTAGTGTTGAGTCTATTGGCAGTGTTGAGTCTATCGGCAGTGTTGATTCTATGGGCAGTGTTGAGTCTATGGGTAGTGTTGAGTCTATTGGCAGTGTTGAGTCTATCGGCAGTGTTGATTCTATGGGCAGTGTTGAGTCTATGGGTAGTGTTGAGTCTATTGGCAGTGTTGAGTCTATCGGCAGTGTTGATTCTATGGGCAGTGTTGATTCTATGGGCAGTGTTGAGTCTATGGGTAGTGTTGAGTCTATTGGCAGTGTTGAGTCTATCGGCAGTGTTGATTCTATGGGCAGTGTTGAGTCTATCGGCAGTGTTGAGTCTATGGGCATTTGTTGAGTCTATGGGCAGTGTTGCTTTGAAGCTTTCGTGACTGCAGGAATCCATGCTCTTTGGTTCTTTCGGTAACGTCACGTGGGTCGATGGGTCGCGTGAGCCCCACGTGCCGCAGCCATCGCGCACGCACCAGACGTAGTTGTTTTTGGTTTGGCTCAGGCGTTTGGCAAATCTGCGGCTCTTCAAGGAATATTGAAGGTGGGGCGGGGGGGGGGGAGGGAAATGGCTATTCGCCGTCCCCACCGCGATAGAGGGGGGGGGGGGGGGGGGTGGCTCAAACGGACGTGGCACGGGCTGTGGAGGAGATGGAGCTGATGCGGTACAGGAGGATGTGGAGCTGAGTGGACTTGCCGATGAGCGGTACCAGCGGTGTCTAGATCTGCCCCTGTAGAGGCGGCTCGCGAGAGGCACTTGGAGGCTGCTGGGCAGTTGGAGGCAGCCGCCCTCCAGCAACAACGCAGAGCGGAACAGCGACGCTCACAACAACGACCGGAGCGCCGGGCGGATAAAACGCGAGTTGGCACGGTGGTGAGTACAGGTGGTGCATCCATGGCACCTGGGTCTGTCCCGTGACCTCCTGCCAGCGGGCTTTTGCCAATCTAAGTGCACCTAGCCTGGCACAGGAAATAGCAGGGGGTTTGTTCGTTACGTGTATGCTGGCGTGACAATCCGTGAGGCTCGAGTGTGGGTGAGGGGGTGGGTGGCCAGCACCACGCCCGGCCGCCTTTATCTCCCAAGCAGCGACTGTTACACATCGCAGTAGGTAACTCATGTTATGCTGAGTCGACCTAGGGGAGGCCCAGGACCGGCTTCAATAATCGTGCTCTCCATTACAAAGACCCCCCCCCCCGTATAGCATCAACAGACTGTTGGGGCAAGTGCTGTTAGCGAGCACCTACGAAGGCCGGCACGGCACACGAGGGGGTGTGGGTTTGCCAACACCACCACCCCCGGCCGCCTTTGTCTCCCCCAGTGGCGATGCTTACACATCGCACCACGTACTGAGTTCAGGCTGAGTCGACCTAGGGAATGCCCAGATAATCGTTACTGGTGTTGGTGGTGTCCGTGAGCGGGAATGGAACTCGGGTCGCCGGGTTTGTAGCGGATCGCGCTAACCGCTGCACCACCGCTCCTCCATAGCGCCCATGCACAGGATCTCTGCAGTAGCCATGCATGCTCCCTGTCATACTGCACGTGAAAGATCATGGCAGAGTTATGTAATTATAATATTAAGGCCTTGTAAAATATATATCTTCAATAGCTTTACAAACTGCGCCAACATCAGCCTCGGGCTATCCACTGCTGGAAAAGGGCTTTAGGTGTTTTTTCTCTCTCGTGTTTTTAATGAAAGACAAGTCTTCTGCACAGGGATTTAACTTCTAATAATAATAAGAATTACTGTTTTAACACGCTGCGATTTGCATAAATTAACATGATGCATGTCAACGCGTTACAAAGCATGACACGACGCCAAAATGCTGATGGTGATAGTTAAAAGCATTAATTCCAAAGTGTATTATGAACGCTCCAACGAAGACTTATCCGGCTGGGTGGCTTGCGAGCGGAATGAGCGTGAGTTCAATTCCTAGCCTGGGTCGACTCATCTAGACGATACCGCCATGTGTTCCCCAGCCTACGTGGTGGGGTGGGGGGTGGGGGGGTCGATAAAATAGGTACCACTTTGTGGTTGTCCGCCTGATGATGATGTGATGTACGCATCACGAATTGGCGCGTTTGGTTTTCGCGACGCACCCTCACTGATTGGCTGAGTCGGGTTGTGTCCGGTTGATTATTTACGCGATCTCACCCCCCCCCCCCAAAAAAACCTCTATTATAGTTACCAATTTGTGTGCGGATTAGATAATCCCCGTCATGAGAACGTGGAATTTCCACCATTGGCCTCTGCCGCGGGTGCGTGAGTCGATCACCCACTGTCTCGATGTTAATTTGATGGACAATCCTTTCTAGAGCAGTGTTACAAATTAAATATAGAATTTATATTATTCCACATTGCCCGCATTTCTTCTCAACATTAACACCATTAAAATGTGCTTATCATTTACAACGACTTTAATTATCGTTAATGTTTTCGGCCATTACCAGTGGAGTAGAGATTTTTTTTTTGTTTAAAGAGAAACATTAGGGAATAAATTATTTATTTGCCGTTCACATCATCATCGTCGTCGCATTCACAAAAATTCCATATTATATTGATAGAAAACTAAAATCTAGATTAAAAGCAAGAATCCCACGCCGTTTCGATCGCAAAACAAGCGGCCTTGTTGAGGTGGAAGCTGGAGAGAAGACCGTTTGTGTTTTTGGCTTTTAATTTAGATTATAGTTTCCTCTCTACGTGACTTTACCGAAAGAACCAAGAATATGAATTCCTGCAGTCACGAAAGTTTTAAGTCTAAATTTAAAATTCAAATATTGAATATAATATTGAAATATATTAAATGTCCAATATTTCGTCATATTAATACGTGTTATACATGCACATGTGGGTTTTAATGCTTAAATGTATCCAATATGGAAATATACACATCACATAAACATATTATACTGAAAATATGCATACGTACAGACAAAGATCTACCCGTATAGCCTTAACAGCTTGTTGGGGCAAGTGCTGTTAGTGAGTAGCGCCTATTCCAGCAGGCACGGCACAGGAGGGGGTGGGTGGTGAGTGGCCAGCTCTACCCCCAATCGCCGTTGTCTTCCCACCGCAACAGACACTCATTTACGGCTGAGTCCACCTAGAGGAGGGCCCAGAATCGGTTCAGAGAAATCATCGCCTCGCAGCGCCGGGTTCGCAGGGCAGTGACTGCCAACCACTGCGCCACCGCTCCCCAAAGACAAAGATTCCCTGTATAGCCTGTAACAGACTGTCGGGGCAAGTGCTGTTAGCGAGCACCTATGAAGGCCGGAACGGTACACGAGGGGGTGGGTGGCCAGCACCACGCCCGACCGCCTTTGTCTCCCTAGTGGCGATGTTTACACACCGCACCAGGTACTCATTTGAGGCTCAGTCGACCAAGGGGAGGCCCAGGACCGGTTCAAATAATCCTCACCGGTGTTGGCCGTGAGCGGGAATCGAACTCGGGTCGCCGGAATTCCGAGCGCAGCGTAGCGCTAACCGCTGCACCACCGCTCCCCACTCCCCATGCACACGCACACACGGAGACACCCACAGCCAAGACGACCATTCCCCCGAATGACCTTAGCAGATTTGTGTGGCAAGTGCTGTTCGCGAGCACACACACACACACACAACAACAACAACAACATCGCCACTAGGTGGCGGTGACATCACCACGCCGCTTGTACCAGTCTAGGTGCACCTCGAGGCCCAGACGTTGTGGGTTGACTAATGTGCCAGGTTACGTGCAGGAGGTCACCGTACAGACCCAGGTGGTGTGGGTTGACTGAATGAGACGTCTGACAGATACATAACCACACAAAGACAAAGATCCCCCGTATAGCCTGTAAGAGACTACACGAGCAAGTGCATAACCACACTGACACGCACACAATTATAAATATTCCCGTGTAGCCTTAACAGACTGCTGGGGCAAGTGCTGTTCGCGAGCATCTATGAAGACTGGCACGGCACACGAAGGGGCGGGTAGCCAGAACCACGCCCGGCCGCCTTTGTCTCCCCAGTGGAGATGTTTACACACCGCACCCAGGTACTCATTTGAGGCTGAGTCGCCCTAGGGGAAGCCCAGCACCGGTTTCAGATAATCGTCACCGGCGTTGGCCGTGAGCGAGAGTCCGAAGCAGTGCGCTAACCGCTGCGCCACCGCTCCCCCGCAGATAAACACACACCCCAACGCTAGCAGACTTAATCAGCACCTAATTACATGAGCTTAATTAACTGACTATAATTAACCGAGTCGATGTTACCTGCCACACATCTTACAGTCAGCTCACCTCTGTGTGTGTCTGTGCTAGCTAACAGCACTTGCCCCAACAGTCTGGCAAGGCTATACGGGGGGGTCTTTGTCTTTGTGCGGGGAGCGGTGGCGCAGTGGTTAGCGCTGTGCTGCGCTACGAACCTGGCTGCGACCCACCCGACTTCGATTCCCGCTCGCGGCGACGATTGTCTGAGCCGGTCCCGGACCTCCCCTAGGTCGACTCAGCCTCAAATGAGCACCTGGTGCGGCGCGCAGTGAACATCGCCATCGGGGAGACAAAGGCGGCCGGGGGTGGTGCTTGCCAAGGCTGCTCGCGAACAGCACTTGCCCCAACAGTCTGCTCAGGCTACGCAGGGGATCTTTGTCTTTAGTGGGGAGCGGTGGGCGCGGCGATGAGCGCTACGGACCGGGCCTCCTCTAAGTCGACTCAGCCTCAAACGAGGAGCCGGTGGAAGAGTGTGGCGACCAACATCATCGCTGGGGGGGGGGGGGAGGAGGTGGGGAAAGACAAAGGCGGCCGGGGCGTCGTGCTGCCCACTTGTAGGCGCCGTGACGGCCTTCGTCAGACGCTGCCCGCGAGAGGCACTTGTCCCCAAGAGTCCGCGGAGGCTACACCGTGGGAGAGCTTTGTCTGTGTCTGTGTTCACGTGACGTGCGTGCGCGTGTGTGTGTGTCTTACCTGTCTGTGTGTGTGTGTTCACGTGACGTGTGTGTGTGTTACCTGTCTGTGTGTGTGTGTTCACGTGTCGTGTGTGTGTGTCTTACCTGTCTGTGTGTGTGTTCACGTGACGTGCGTGTGTGTCTTACCTGTCTGTGTGTGTGTTCACGTGACGTGTGTGTGTATCTTACCTGTTTGTGTGTGTGTGTTCACGTGACGTGTGTGTGTGTCTTACCTGTCTGTGTGTGTGTTCACGTGACGTGCGTGTGTGTCTTACCTGTCTGTGTGTGTGTTCACGTGACGTGTGTGTGTATCTTACCTGTTTGTGTGTGTGTGTTCACGTGTCGTGTGTGTGTGTCTTACCTGTATGCGTGTGTTCACGTGACGTGCGTGTGTGTGTGTCTTACCTGTGTGTGTCTTACCTGTCTGTGTGTGTTCACGTGACGTGCGTGTGTGTGTGTCTTACCTGTCTGTGTGTGTGTGTTCACGTGACGTGTGTGTGTGTTACCTGTCTGTGTATGTGTGTTCACGTGTCGTGTGTGTGTGTCTTACCTGTCTGTGTGTGTGTGTTCACGTGACGTGCGTGTGTGTCTTACCTGTCTGTGTGTGTGTGTTCACGTGACGTGTGTGTGTGTGTCTTACCTGTCTGTGTGTGTGTGTTCACGTGACGTGTGTGTGTGTTACCTGTCTGTCTGTGTGTGTGTTCACGTGTCGTGTGTGTGTCTTACCTGTATGCGTGTGTTCACGTGACGTGCGTGTGTGTGTGTCTTACCTGTGTGTGTCTTACCTGTCTGTGTGTGTTCACGTGATGTGCGTGTGTGTGTCTTACCTGTCTGTCTGTCTGTGTGTGTTCACGTGACGTGTGTGCGTGTGTGTCTTACCTGTCTGTGTGTGTGTTCACGTGACGTGTGTGCGTGTGTGTCTTACCTGTCTGTCTGTGTGCCCTTCTTCGACGGAAGAACACCGGGAGCTGTCTGGCGAAGCTGTCTCGTCTCTTGAGCACCGCCCGCGTGCGCTAGAGTGGTTGAGGTGGTGGTTGTGGTGGTGGGGGAGGTGGTGGTGGAGGTGGTGGTGGTGGTGGAGGTGGTGGTGGTGGTGGAGGTGGTGGTAGTGGTGGTGGGGGAGGTGGTGGTGGTGGTGGAGGTGGTGGAGGAGGATGTGGAGGTGGTGGTGGAGGATGTGGAGGTGGTGGTGATGCAGGAGTAGGATGCAAAGGATGTGATGGTGCAAGTGCTGGTGGAGGCGATGGTGGTGGCGGTAGTGGTGATGGTGGCGGTAGTGGTGATGGTGGTGATGATGGAGGATGTGGAGGTGGCGGTGGTGGTGGTGGTGGTGATGGTGGTGATGGTGGAGGATGTGGAGGTGGTGGTGGATATGATGGTGGTGGTGCAGGTGCTGGTGGAGGAGGATGTGATGGTTGTGATGGTGGAGGTGCTGGTGGAGGTGGGAGAGGTGCTGGTGGAGGATGTGGAGGTTGTGGAGGTGCTGGTGGAGGTGGAGGTGGGGATGGAGGAGGATGTGAAGGTGGTGGAGGTGGCGGAGGTGATGGAGGAGGATGTGGAGGTGGTGGAGGTGGTGGAGGTGATGGAGGATGTGGTGATGAAGGAAGATGTGGTGGTGTAGGTGGTGGTGGAGGTGTTGGTGGAGGTGGGGATGGAGGAGGATGTGGAGGTGGTGGAGGTGGTGTAGGTGGTGGTGGAGGATGTGGTGATGGAGGAGGATGTGGTGGTGGTGGAGGTGGTGGACGTGGTGGATATGGAGGTGGTGGATGTGGTGCTTGCTGGTGGTGGTGGTGGTGGATGCGAATGACAAGGGCAGCTCGTGAGCACAGCAATCTATAGAGCCGTAGACGTGCAAATCCACTCTCCCTCTCTCTCTCACACACACTGTGTGTGTGCCTCTCTCTCGCTCTCAGTCTGTCTCTTGCACTCTCTCTCCCCCCTCTCTCCTCTCTCTCCCCCCCCCTCTCTCTTCATCGTTCGTACAACCCCCCCCCCCCCATTCGGCTAAGCCCAGCCCCACCTATATATATATATTTCCCCTCTTCGATATAACAGCATGCCCCCCCCCCCACACTCCACAATCTCACCACCCCACCCCACCGCATCGCCTGGAACAGACCCTTGGGGCAAGTGCAGTTAGCCAGTTAGCGACTATGCACCAAGTCCAGCCACGCAACACGAGAGGGGTGTGTGGGTGGTTGGCCAGCACCTCGCCGCGGCCGCCTTTGTCTCTCCCCGCAGTGGCGATGATTAAACAAAAAAAAAATTACACCACGCAAGCGGGGTGCTCATTTGAAGGCTGAGTCGACCTAGGGGAGGCCCAGGACCGATTCGGATGGCCGCCGCTGTGATATCTCCCCAGCGGCGATGTTTTAGCTCAATCAGCCGGTTAGCACCTACGCATGAAGGCCGGCCACGGCGCACGAGGAGGCTGGGTGGGTAGCGGGATCGTGGGCACGGCCCAGCAGCCACGCCCGGCCGCCTTTGTCTCTCCGCGTCGCGGGACGTCGCTTTACGTAGAGGCCGCGCCGACCTCGGGGAGGACCCCAGGAACCGGTCCAGGATAATCGCCGCTAACCACTGCGCCACCGCTCGCAGTATACATTCCAATGTGCGCGCCAAGCCTCTCTCTCTCTCTCACGAGCATTGCGAGAGAAATTGAATCACTGTCTCTCTCTCTCTCTGTGTGTGTGTGTACGCTTCTGCGCGCGGAAATATCTTGCGCGCTCACAAGTGCAGCTGCCCGCCGCGAGAGGCCCTGCAAAGTCGCTGCGCATTCGCACGCCGTTGGAAGGCGTGCGAGCTGCCGACGTTTTACCCCACCGACCAGCGCCGAATTATCGTAGTATGTGCAGTAGCAGCTACACGTGTAGTAGTAGCAGCTACTACTACACGTGTACACGTGTAGTAGGAGCTGCTACTACATGCGTTGCATACACAGACAAAGCTCCCCCATGTGGCCTTAACAGACTGTGGGGGTGCTACTACACGTGTAGTAGCTACTACTACACGTGTAGTAGTAGTAGCTACTACACGTGTAGTAGTAGCTACTACCACTACCTCATGTAGTAGTAGCTACTACTACATGTAGTAGCTGCTACTATATAAGTAGTAGCTACTACATGCACTACATGTAGTAGTAGCTACTACTACACGTGTAGTAGTAGCTACTATATAAGTAGTAGCTACGGGCCCCACACTTTCAAGGGCCCCGCGCTAAACGCTCTCAAGCTATCAGTCCCGGTTCAGTGATTCGGCACTTGCTCTATTACTATAGTACTATACCGCCTTCGACTTTTACGAACGATCGGGTGTTGAAGGTTAGCGTTTCGTTGTATTATCTGGGCCGTCTAGCAAAATGACAAAAGATACAATTACTTCACTGTGGGAGTTTAAAAAAAAAATGCGTGTTTTAATATTTAATATTTAAGGGGCCCCTTCATAACAACAACAACAACACCACCACGTGCTGCAGGCCCCGCACTGCGCTTCATCCGGCACTGCCACCGACACCGACACGACACCTGCCAATCCAACAGCACCGCTCACCGAGGTGCTGTGTGCGTTGGGGGGAGAGGATCGAACCGGCGACCTCTGCTGGATCGGCATCAATCCGTGTTGCGTTTGTAATCCAATACATAAATAATATATACAGCTCGAGATGGATACGTGCCCGCGAATAGCCGTGTGCAGAGCAATGCGTTGTATACACAGACAAAGCTCCCCCATGTAGCCTGAACAGAACTGTGGGGGCAAGTGCTGTTAGCGAGCACCTATGAAGGCCGGCACGGCACACGAGGGGGTGGGTGGCCAACACCACGCCCGGCCGCCTTTGTCTCCCTAGTGGCGATGTTTTACTACACACCGCACCAAGCTACTCATTTGAGGCTAGGTCGAGAAGATATTGGGTTCTAGACACACACAGAGAGACACACACGCCCAAAAATTGCATTGCTGTGCGCAAATTTCCCGAGTTGGAGGTGAATGATGAAGAGAGAGAGAGAGCGAGAGTAGACCCCCCCCCCTCCACCGTGTGAATGCGCGTGTTAAGAGAAGTTGTACATTACGTGGAGGGAGCGGTGGCGCAGTGGTTAGCGCGCTAGGCTACTTCATCGCTCGCGACCGACAAGAGTGGCGAATATTTTATGCCGGTCGCGGGGAGACAAAGGCGGCCGGGCGTGGTGGTGGCAATTACAGCCACCATCCCATTTCGTGTGCCGTGTCGGTCATTTATCGGTGCTCTATTAGGTGATCGCTAACGGCACTTGTCCCCAACAGCCTGTGAAGGTTCTAGGGGGGAAATTTGTCTTTGTGTGTGAGCACGTGGTTTAGGAGTGTGTGTGAGTGAACACGTGGTTTAGGAGTGTGTGTGAGAGTGTGTGAGAGTGAACACGTGGTTTAGGAGTGTGTGTGTGTGAGTGAACACGTGGTTTAGGAGTGTGTGTGTGAGAGTGTGTGAGAGTGAACACGTGGTTTAGGAGTGTGTGTGAGTGATTGAGTGAACACGTGGTTTAGGAGTGCGTGAGAGTGTGTGAGAGTGCAAAACGTGGTTTAGGAGTGTGTGTGTGTGAGAGTGAACACATGGTTTAGGAGTGTGTGTGAGTGAGTGAACACGTGGTTTAGGAGTGTGTGTGTGAGAGTGTGTGAGAGTGAACACGTGGTTTAGGAGTGTGTCCGGCAAAACAACCCCCTACCTCCTCGCGGTGCCGGATGGGCAACTCTGTCGTGGACAGTGCTGTGGGGGGAGATCCAATTTTGATTGGCTCCTCCCCTCATGGCATATGTGTCCACCACAGGGGCTAAACGGGGGCTCTGGACGGGTGCGAGGGGCTGGTAACCCCTCCACCTTCAATTAATTACCACGAAACCACGATTTAAACTGAAATATGTAACTAATAAGCTTGTGCCGGAGGCCCCGGGGGGCCAGGCGTCTATGACGTCTCCTGGCCAAACCCCAATTGGCGGAGCCAGGAGATTGAATACCTACCCTCGGGGCTCCTCCAGAAACAACGAAAAGCCACTACGGGTGGCCACGTGGAATGTTCGAACGCTCACTGCGGAGGAGAGGCTGCCACTCCTCTGTTAGGAGCTGGACCGGTACCGCCTGGATCTATGCGGCATTCAGGAGGTCCGGTGGACCGGCTTTGGCTCTTGCCACCATGAGGGGTGGACAGTCCTCTACTCGGGGCAGCAGACTGCCAAACAACAGGGTGTGGGTCTTCTTTTGAACAAAAGAATGAATGGGGGCGTGGGAGCATGGCGGTGAGGTGTGGGAAGCTGTAAGCCCCAGGCTACTTTGGGCTCGCCTTCCCATCAACCGGAGGCGAGGAATGGTGGTCGTGGTTACTTATGCCCCCACCGAAGATGAACATCCGTGGAGGGATGCAGGCAAAGCCGATGAGTCAGATGCCTTCTATGACCTCCTGTCACAGGTGCTGGCTAAAGTGGCCCCTCGGGATAGAGTCATCATGTTGGGTGACTTCAATGCCCGAGTTGGTCATGATACTGGCACCTGGTCTGGAGTGATTGGAGGGCATGGGCCAGATCAGCTCAATAACAACGGTAGGAGGCTGCTAGATTTTTGTGCAGCCCATGGGCTTGTAATTACCAACACGCTGTTCCGGCATCGGCGCATCCACACAACATCATGGATGCATGCCGGGTCCAAGCAAGAACATCTGCTGGACTACATAGTGACGGACCAGCGAATGCGAGCCCATGTCCTTGACACCAGGACCTACCGTGGAGCTGATCTGCCCTCTGACCATCGACTAGTCATCTGTAAGATGCGCCTGCCATTCTTCCACTCCGGTGGTGGGTGTACACCCAGGACCCCATTCCAACCTAAAGTGGCCTGGTCTCAGTTATCTGATGAAAGTTGCAAGCGAGAATTTCATCATCGCTTGCGGCTGGGATTGGCATCGTCCCCGACTCCTCCTGATGTCGGGGGTAAATGGGCGAGGTTTAGGACTGTGACTCATGCAGCTGCAATGGCTGCTTTGGGTACGCGGTCCAGACCTCCCCATGAACTCTGGCTGACAGAGGAGGTGTTCAGGATGGTTGAGAAAAAGCGACAGGCCCACTGTCATCGGCTACAGAATCCCACGTCAGAGAATGAGGAGGCTTACCGCAGCCTTCGCTCGGAGGTTCGGAGAGCCGTGAGGCGCTGCAAGGATGGGTGGTGGTCGCGGGTTGCTGAGGAGAAGGAGTCTGCCTCAGTGGCCCGTGATCACAAATCTCTATTTAACTCCATCAAAAAAGTAACCTGCAGCGCCACACCTATTACCATAATTAGGGGACAAAACGGTGATCCAATCTCTGACCCCCAGGAACAGGTTTGCAGATTTGCTGAGCATTTCTGTGAGGTCCTGGGGGAGGGAAAATCCCTCAGCCAGGAAAACATCGTGGCACAAAGTGAGGATGACCCTGCTAAGGCTGCGGTGCCTCAAATATTGAAGAAGTCACCCCCTGTGAGTGGCTGGCTGAGGTGCCATCTGTTGAGGAAGTACTGAGGGCGATCCGGAGTCTGAGACCAGGAAAGGCTGCGGGCAGAGATGATCTCCCAAGCGAAATGCTGAGGGAGGGTGGCGTTTGTGCACAGACTGCCTTATATGATATCATAACAACGGTCTGGACCACTGGACGGGTTCCGCAGGATTGGAAGGATGCCCTGGTGGTCCCCCTCTTTAAGAAGGGGGACCGCACAGACTGTAACAACTACAGGGGCATCTCACTCCTCAGTGTGCCGGGAAAGGTCCTGGCAAGGATTATTCAGCATCGCCTTGCCAGGCACGCTGAGGAGAGGCTTGCGGAGCCCCAATGCGGTTTCAGGAAAGGGCGGTCCTGCACAGATGCCATATTTTCTGTCCGTCTGCTACAGCAGAGGTGTAGGGAATTCCAACAAGACCTACATCTTTGCTTTGTTGACCTGGTCAAGGTCTATGATACCATCAGTAGTCCTGGGCTCTGGGTCGTTCTTCGTGCTTTTGGAGTACCTGACCCTCTGCTCACGATCATTAAGGACCTTCATGATGGTGAGTGGGCCCGGGTAAAACTGCATGGCCGGGAGTCAGAGCCATTCCCTGTTAACCTTGGGGTGCGACAGGGATGTCCTCTGGCTTCCACATTACTTAACATCTATTTTGACCACGTAGTTCGTGAAGCCTTCAATAGCTGTACCGGGGGAATCTCCATATGGTACAGATATAATGGGAGGCTGATCGATGCCCGGGTGCGGTCAAGAGATGGCTCCCTATTGCTCAACCACGTTATGTATGCTGATGATTTGGTAATAGCTGCTCTGTCAGAGGAGGAGTTGGAGACGCTGCTGCTGAGACTGGAGCGTGCTGCTAAGAGATGGGGCCTTACCATCAGCCCCACCAAAACTAAGCACCTGCCTGGGTATTTTGTATCATCGGACACTCCACCCCCACAACTCCCAATCGGTGATGGGGCAGTTGTGGAGAGAGTGGAGAGTTTCCCATACCTGGACAGTGTGCTTATGACCGGCTCCAGTTTAACAGCAGAGGTCTCACTCCGAATCAGTCGAGCGGCAATATCTTTTCATCGGTTGCGTAACGCTGTGTGGAAGCTACCTGGTCTGTCGCTCCGCACTAAGCTTCAGGTCTTCTCGGCCACGGTCATTCCCTCCCTTCTCTACGTTTGCAAAACGTGGACCCCCCTAATGGAACATCTTCGCCGGTTAGAAACATTTAGGCTAGCCTGCCTACGACTCATCCTGGGTTTAACCAGGCTGGATTATGCGAGGAGCTCACAAATCCTTGAAAGATCTGGGCAAGGTCCCATCGGTGAGCTCCTCTGGCAGGCAAGGCTGCGTTGGCTGGGTCATGTAACCCGCATGCCCAGTCACTGCATGCCGAACCAGCTTTTGTTCGGCCGGATCGAGGGGGCTAAACGGGCGCGGCACGGGCTAGAGAAGAGATGGAGTGATGTGGTACAGGAGGACGTGGAGCTGAGTGGACTTGCCGATGACTGGTACCAGCGGTGTCAAGATCGGCCTCTGTGGAAGAGGCTCGTGAAGGACGCTACTGGGCAGTTGGAGGCAGTCGCCCTCCAACAACAGCGGAGGGCGGAGGAGCGACGCTCAGAACAACGAGCGGAGCGCCGGGTGGCTAAAGCACAGCAGTTTGGCACAGTAGGGGGCACAGGTGGTGCATCAGCCAGTCATCTCAGTCTTCTTAGTAAGTCGACCTGTGGCACTTGGGTCTGCCTCGTGACCTCCTGCCAGCGTGCGTTCGACACTTCACGTGGCCTCAAGGTGCACATGGCCTGGCACAAACGTCGCGGTGACGTCACCGCCACTTAATGGCGAATGGCGGTTGTTGTTGTTGAATACGTGGTTGAGGAGTGTGTGTGTGAGAGTGAACACGTGGTTTAGGAGTGTGTATGTGTGAGAGTGAACACGTGGTTAAGAGTGTGTGTGTATTTTATGTGTGTGAGAGTGAGCGCGTGGTTTAGGTGTGTGTGGTGTGTGTATATTTTATGTTTGAGAGAGTGATCACGTGGTTTAGGAATGTGTGTGGTGTGTGTGTGTGTATTTTATGTGTGTGTGAGAGTGAACACGTGGTTTAGGAGTGTGTGTGGTGTGTGTGTGTGTGTATTTTATGTCTGTGTGTGTGAGAGTGAACACGTTGTTTAGGAGTGTGTGTGTGTGTGTATTTTATGTCTGTGTGTGTGAGAGTGAACACGTGGTTTAGGAGTGTGTATGTGTGAGAGTGAACACGTGGTTTAGGTGTGTGTGTGGTGTGTGTGTATTTTATGTGTGTGAGAGAGTGAACACGTGGTTTAGGAATGTGTGTGGTGTGTGTGTGTGTATTTTATGTGTGTGAGAGTGAACACGTGGTATAGGAGTGTGTGTGTATTTTATGTCTGTGTGTGTGAGAGTGAACACGTGGTTTATGAGTGTGTGTGGTGTGTGTGTGTATATTTTATGTGTATGTGAGAGTGAACACGTGGTATATGAGTGTGTGTGTATTTTATGTTTGTGTGTGAGAGTGAACACGTGGTTTAGGAGTGTGTGTGAGAGTGAACACGTGGTTTAGGAGTGTGTGTGTGTATATATTTTATGTGTATGTGAGAGTGAACACGTGGTATATGAGTGTGTGTGTTATTTTATGTTTGTGTGCGTGAGAGTGAACACGTGGTTTAAGAGTGTGTTTGTTGTGTGTATATTTTATGTTTGTGTGTGAGAGTGAACGCGTGGTTTGGAGTGTGTGTGTGTATTTTATGTGTGTGTGTGAGAGAGTGTGCAGTATTAATGCCGTGCCAGTCTTCCTCTGTGCTATTCGCTAACGGCACTTGCCCGCGACAGCTTGTTAAGGCTACGGCGGGGGATATGTGTCTTTGATGCGCATCCATGAATTCTGCATTCCTCGCGAACGGATGCTGAGAAATTGCTCTCCAAAACTGTTTAGTCTCATCCACACTGCGTTCAAACACTACAACCATAATCACCACCACACCGCAGGTCGTAACAACAAAGATCCCCCCTGTATAGCCTGTAACAGACTGTTGGGGCAAGTGCTGTTAGCGAGTAGCACAGATGAAGACCGGCACGGCATTAATACTGCACACACACACAAAATATACACACACACTGCTAAATCACGCGCTCACTCTCACACACATAAAATGCACACACACACTCCTAAACCACGCGCTCACTCTCACACACACACATAAAATACACACACCATACACACTCCTAAACCACGTGTTCACTCTCACACACACACATAAAATACACACACGCCACACACACACTCCTAAACCACGTGTTCACTCTCTCACACACATAAAACACACACACACCATACACACTCCTAAACCACGTGTTTACTATCTCACACATAAAATACACACACACACACACACTCCTAAACCACGTGTTCACTCTCTCTCACACATAAAATACACACACACACTCCTAAACCACGCGCTCACTCACACACACACAGCTTAACCATGTGCTGAGACACAAAGACAAAGATCCCCCGTATAGCCTGTACCAAACGGTTGGGGCAAGTGCTGTTAGCGAGTACTCGTTTGAGGCTGGGTCTTTCCCTAGGTAGACTGTTACAATCTTTCGTTTTGTTTACCGTCCATTACAACTTGGATAGTGCTTTTTCGGGACTCTGGGCAAACTCGAGCCTGTTGCGCTCAACAACTGTGATATTAAAACCAGTACAGCACTGCATGTACAGTGAGGGAAAAAACAGTATTTGATCCCCTGCTGCTTTTGTACGTTTGCCCACTGACAAAAAAATTATCAGGTTTATTTGAACAGTGAAAGACAGAATAACAACACAAAAATCCAGAAAAACGCATGTCAAAAATGTTATAAATTGATTTGCATTTTAATGAGGGAAATAAGTATTTGACCCCCTCTCAATCAGAAAGATTTCTGGCTCCCAGGTGTCTTTTATATAGGTAAAGAGCTGAGATTAGGAGCACACTCTTAAAGGGAGTGCTCCTAATCTCAGCTTGTTACCTGTATAAAAGACACCCGTCCATAGAAGCAATCAATCAATCAGATTACAAACTCTCCACCATGGCCAAGACCAAAGAGCTCTCCAAGGATGTCAGGGACAAGATTGTAGATCTACACAAGGCTGGAATGGGCTACAAGACCATTGTCAAGCACCTTGGTGAGAAGGTGACAACAGTTGGTGCGATTATTCGCAAATGGAAGAAACACAAAAGAACTGTCAATCTCCCTCGGCCTGGGGCTCCATGCAAGATCTCATCTCGTGGAGTTGCAATGATTATGAGAACGGTGAGGAATCAGCCCAGAACTACACGGGAGGATCTTGTCAATGATCTCAAGGCAGCTGGGACCATAGTCACCAAGAAAACAATTGGTAACACATGGATCGTGATGATGATTTGTTAAAATAAATGTAACAACCCTATCTGCCCATGAATTGTGATGATGATCTTTTAAAATTGATTTAACAAGCCTATTTGCCCATGGATTGTGATGATGATTTGTTAAAATAAATGTTACAACCCTATCTGCCCATGAATTGTGATGATGATCTACTAAAATTAATTAAACAACTCTATCTGCCAATGGATTGTGATGATGATTTGTTGAAATAAATGTTACAACCCTATCTGCCCATGAATTGTGATGATGATCTACTAAAATTAATTAAACAACTCTATATGCCCATGGATTGTGATGATGATTTGTTGAAATGTATTTAACAAGCCTATCTGCCCAAACGTAAGCCTCGAAACCTTAATGACTTGGAGAATATCTGCAAGGAGGAGTAGGACAAAATCCCTCCTGAGATGTGTGCAAACCTGGTGGCCAACTACAAGAAACGTCTGACCTCTGTGATTGCCAACAAAAGTTTGCCACCAAGTACTAAGTCATGTTTTTCAGAGGGGTCAAATACTTATTTCCTTCATTAAAATGCAAATGAATTTATAACATTTTTGACATGCGTTTTTCTGGATTTTTGTTGTTGTTATTCTGTCTCTCACTGTTCAAATAAACCTACCATTAAAATTATAGACTGATCATTTCTTTGTCAGTGGGCAAACGTACAAAATCAGCAGGGGATCAAATACTTTTTCCCCTCACTGTAGCTGAGATGTTTTATATACAGTATGGCACAAGAGTCAGGACTCATAGGGTTGTTACATTTATTTTAACAAAAGAAGCAATTGGCGGGACCCCGAGGTCCCATCACTGCCCCGGGGTGGGAAAAATCCGCGTAGCGACACGAGTCTTGTCGCCTTACCGACAACAAAACTAGTGGTCAATCGATTGGCCTCTTCGAGAGCTAGTCGGGGACACTAAGTTTCGTAAAAAAGTTGAAAAATTACATAAACACGTTAAATTCACTGCCTGGGGGGGGGGGGGGGGGTGTGGGGGGCGGTGGGGCTCGCCTTGCCAAAGAAGCTGAGGATCGACAGCTGACCGGAGGGCTGCGGCGGACGCCCCTCGGGGCTCGCGTTTGGCCGGTGGGGGTGGCGCCCATCGTGTCGATCGCCGCCGCCTGCTACCGCTGCTGCTACTGCTGCTGCTGGCGCTTGTTGGACGCGAGTCTGGGCCGGGCGGCTCGTTGCTGTCGTCGTCCAACTCGGCGACGAGATTGGGCGGGATGGCTGGAGAGTAGTCGAGGCAATCGGCGGGGATCGACGAGCACTTGTTGGCGAGCGACTTGAGCTTCTTCGTGGTGATGGTGCCAACAGGCGCCGTCGGCAGCACGACGGGAAGCTTTTTGTGCGCGGCTTGGGTCCGTCCGGTGTCCTTGCGGGATCACGAGGTGGGCGGACTGAAAAATTATAATTATTGACCTGATTTTTGCGGGACCCCGGGGTCCCGCCAAATGATTCAAATCGTCATCACGATCCATGGGCAAATAGGGTTGTTAAATCAATTTCAACAAATCATCATCACAATCCATGGGCAGAGAGAGTTGTTTAATTAATTTTAGAAGATCATCATCACAATTCATGGGCAGATAGGGTTGTTACATTTATTTTAACAAATCATCATCACAGTTGATGGGCAAATAGGGTTGTTAAATCAATTTTAGAAGATAATCACCACAATCCATGGGCATCTTCTTTGGTTCTTTCGGTAAGGTCACGTAGAATGAGAATAAAATAATAAAATAACACAATACAATTCTCACGACGTTTCGGCCACAACGCAAGCGGCCGTCTTCAGGTGAAAGGTACAGACCTTCCACTTCAGCACCACGGACAGCTACGTTCAGACGGACGAGTCCATCCATGGTTGGAGCGGAGAAGGAAGGAGGGGAGAAACAGCTGCGAGGCGCTGTTATACTCCATGTTATAAACCATACCATTAACCGTGGTGTGAGAGGTATTAAGAGTCAGTACCAGCGAAAGAGATGCGGTTAATGCTATGGTTCAAAACATGGAGTATAACAGCGCCTTGCAGCTGTTTCTCCCCTCCTTCCTCCTCCGCTCTAACCATGGATGGACTCGTCCGTCTGAACGTAGCTGTCCGTGGTGCTGAAGTAGGTGCCTCACTTCTCCCAACCAGCTTCAGACCGCAGCTCTTTCGGTGGCCCTGACTCTTAATACGAGGTACAAGGTCAGTAGAAATACATATACAAGTCCACCAAGAGGTAAGGAGGGAGGAAAGACGGACAGAGAGCCCCCCCCCCCCAACCTTATTTCCTATTTAAGCTTCTGTTCATCTCTCCGGCCCCCCTCTCTCTCTATCTGCCTCTCTATCCATCTTTCCTCCCTCCTTACCTCTTGGTGGACTTGTATATGTATTTCTACTGACCGTGTACCTCGTATTTTTTTAATTCTGTCTATACTGGTATGTGCAATCCAGAGGTTGAACACGAAATTTAACACTCTTCTGAAATTCGTGGTCCGCCAGGAAGTGTCTAACTGTGTTGTTGGCCTGACTGGTTGTGCTTCACATAATGTTTATTTCAGGTTTGTTAACATCTCGTCTCTCATCTTTTTTGTTGTATTTACCTCCATGATTTGTTCTTGACACCTGATGAAGATCGCTTGTGTTGTGATCGAAACGTCGTGATTGTTTTGATTTAATATAACTTTATTGTATTTCTACATACGTGACTTTACCGAAAAAAACCAATGAGCAGATAGAGTTGTTTAATTAATTTTAGTAGATCATAATCACAATCCATGTGCAGATAGGGTTGTTACATTTATTTTAACAAATAATCATCACCATCATCACGATCCATTGCCAAATAGCCCAGGGTCCGTGTCCGCTGAAAACAATAAAATCGTCATTTGTCGTTTCCACTCTCCTCTACTACCTCTGTCTCGCCGTGCTGCCAAAACGCCCAAATCGTGGCCACATCTTTCTGGCACAGCCGTTCCCTCGCGTCGTCCTCAAGCCAATTCTCACCGCTAGCTCTTTCTTCTTGATAATAGGGCTTTCCCCCTTTTTTTCTGGCAACAAAACAGCTGTGTAAAGATGTTAAAACACCAAACTGAAACCTTTTTACAAAGAATCATTTTACTGCATTAACCACAATACTTGTGGTCAGAATGCAACAACAAAAAAACCCTGACAGTATGATGATGATGCATTGTCTTTGAAACGGATTGGTCCACACCAGAGACAGCTTTCTTTTGAGCCTCGTCTCAAACGGTGTTAGACCAGAGGACAGCGCCAAAAGATGCACACAGCACAAAGACAAATGCCACTATCTTGGCGTCCAGCGCCAGGGGCTGATTCGGTTTATTACAATGGCTGTTCAAACTGACTGCCACTGAGATTAACGAACGATGCGTGAATTCTCCTTCAGAATTAATTCTGTGCCTTTTCCTTCGTAAGATTATCGGTGTGACAGCTCCGAACATCCATCAATTACGTTTACGTCTTAAATTCAGTTTCGATTTTCTCGCCACTTTTCATCGACGTCTGAAAAAAAAACCCAACACGGATATAAATATATAATTAGACCTCCTTTGCCAGGACCAAAATATAATAATAGGGTTTTTCTCCTTTTCTCTGGCAACAAAACTGAAACCTTTTTACAAGGAATCATGTCTGCATTAACCACAATACCTGTGGTCAAAATGCAAAGAAAAAAACACACTGAAAAATATATGATGCATTATATATTCGTCTTAATGCATTTTCTTTGAGCTGTGTGACGCCTTTTGGCGTTCTCTGGTCTAGCACCAATTGAGACGAGGCCCGAAAGAAAGCCGTCTCTGGTGTGGACCAATCAGTTTCAAGGACAATGCATCATATACTATCAGAGTGTGTGTTTTTGTTTGAATTTTGACCACAAGTATTGTGGTGAATGCAGCAACATGATTCCTCGAAAAAATGTTTCAGTTTTTTTTGCCAGAAAAGAAAGTGGGAAAAAACCCCCTATTATCAGATTTCAATAACGATAACGGATAACATATGAACGTACAGAATTAACAATTTAAAGGTTTTCATGCCCGTGTTAAAATACATTTAATAGCAATAGGATGTGCCCTTATCTGGCAATAAATCAGTAGTTGTGTGAAGATGTTCAAACATCACATAGATACTATTTGCAAGGAATGCAGTCTGCGTTAACCACACACAGTGCTTGTTACGTATGTCCATGCAAACGTGGCTCTGATACTAACGTGTGATGCATTGTCTTTGAGACTGATTGGCCTACAGCGGACACATCAGCGGTCTTCTTCATGGCCCAGGCTCACCACCAGTGTCAGGCCAGAGAAGAACGCCACAAGGCGAACAGAGAGAGTGAAACCTCTTCGTAATTTTGCGCACTTTGATACTGGCAAAATAATATGTATAATGACCCGATGTGTCCTGACTTTTGGCCGACCCTGTATGCACAGGGATATTTTACACAGAAAGCTAAACATAAAATACAATTAATGAAATACAATTTTCACACAGCGTTGGTGGTGTGCGGTGCTTTTTCAGGAATATTTTGCTGTTTTTCTCCTGGATTTTCTGTTTGCACAGTCAACACATAGTCACTTTAAGATGTTTTTCTTGTTCATGTTTTTTGTTTGTAGTTTGTTGAGGTTGCACCCGATTCAAGAGTCGAATAGGCTCACAGGGCTATACAAAATAAATGAAACTGAAACATGAAATACAATTATGAATAAATACACTGACGTGAAGAAATAAATCATGCTTTTGTCGATCTAAAGTACTATATGAATTCAAAATAAAATAGCGTTTCTCTGCTATGTTTCATATGTTGCGTGAGTTTTCAATGTCACTACTGTACACGATAAAAAAAACTATAATGTTCAAGATAAATTGTGACTTAAAGCTTTCGTGACTGCAGGAATTAATACTCTTTGGGACTTTCGGTAAAGTCACATAGATAGACAAATAATGAAATAATAATAAAAATCACGACGTTTCGATCGCAACACAAGCAATCGTCTTCAGGCTCTGGCACGGCTCGGTCATGGTAGTGGAAAACAACAACCACCAGGGTTTGGCACGGCTCGGTTCTGGCTGTGGATTAAAAAAAAATGTGTAATACACAGCAACTGATCTCAAGTGTCTATCAAATATTATTCGACGTAACACAACCGAAGCAACAACAAACATAAAAAAAAAATATTTTATTTTACCGTATAAGACCCACTGAGTTGCTTTATACCTTTTTTTCAGAATCGACCTGACTATCACAACGAAGTGACTCATCATCGTCATGTAGCAATTTATAGCAAATAACTCTAAACGCGTTGTGATGTTCATTTTAAATGTGGAGGTGAAAACCCGGAGGACCAGGAGAAAAATCCACGTGACCACGGGAAGAGAGAGAGAGAGAGACGCCAACTCCAAATATACAGCAGAAGGCATCAGGATCAGGATCGTACCCACGACCTCCTGCACACCAGGCGAGGTAGTTAACATCTCCTAGCCACCGTGATGATGAGAGAGAGAGAGACACGCAAACTCCAAATATACAGCAGCAGCAGCAGGCGTCAGGGTCAGGATCGTACCCACGACCTCCTGTACCTCAGGCGAGGTAGTTAACATCTCATAGCCACCGTGATGATGATGATGAGAGAGAGAGACACCGCAAACTCCAAATATACAGCAGCAGGCGTCAGGGTCAGGATCGTACCCACGACCTCCTGTACACCGGGCGAGGTAATTAACATCTCCTAGCCACCGTGGCAACCCAAACAAAATCTCAACGCTGCCGCGACGCACGCAAACATTCTCGAATCGAGCAAGCCGGGCGGGTTTTCAGCGACTTCAGCGACAATGATGGTCGACATGAAACACATTCACACGATCGTCGGCGTTATTCAGGTGCTGCTGCGGCGATAGGAATTCGTGCGCGGGCACAGATTAACAAAGCAAAGCTCTGACAATTTACAAACAAAACATTCTTTCGACGTGAATGTGTAGTTTAAGGATAGAGAGAATTAAATATATATAACGATATAGAATAATAATAATAAACACATTCCCTCTATCCACATTTGTCACGGACAATCGTTTCACGAGCTCGCTCGGAATGTGCGACACAGGCCCATTCGAAATGCGAAATCCCTCGCGCGCACCAAAGGCAAAGATCCCCCGTGTAGCCTGCGCCGACTGCCGCGGCAAGTGCCCCCCCCCCACCCCTCCCTGCGAGCAGCGGGCACCTGTGAAGGTGGGGGGGGGTGGACAGCGCCACGGCCAGGCCGCCTTTGTGAGCCTCCCTCCCCCCTCCCTCTCCCCCTCCCCCTCCCTCTCCCCTCCCTCTCCCCCTCCCTCTCCCCCTCCCCCTCCCTCTCCCCTCCCTCTCCCCCTCCCTCTCCCCCTCCCCCTCCCTCTCCCCTCCCTCTCCCCCTCCCTCTCCCCCTCCCTCTCCCCCTCCCCTCCCTCTCCCCTCCCTCTCCCCTCCCTCTCCCCCCTCCCCTCCCCTCCTCTCCCCTCCCTCTCCTCTCCCCCTCCCCTCCCTCTCCCCCTCCCTCTCCCCCTCCCCTCCCTCTCCCCTCCCTCTCCCCTCCCTCTCCCCCTCCCCTCCCTCTCCCCTCCCCCTCCCCCTCCCTCTCCCTTCCACCCTCCCCCTCCCTCCCTCTCCTCTCCCCCTCACCTCCCCTCCCCTCCCTCTCCCCCTCCCCTCCTCTCCCTCTCCCCTCCCCTCCCCTCCCCCTCCCTCCCTCTCCCTCTCCCCTCCCCTCCCCTCCCCTCCCCTCCCTCCCCCTCTCTCCCTCTCCCCTCCCCTCCCTCCCCCTCCCTCCCTCTCCCCCTCCCTCCCTCTCCCCCTCCCCTCCCGTCCCCTCCCTCCCCCTCCCTCTCCCCCTCCCCTCCCCTCCCTCTCCTCTCCCCCCTCTCCCCTCCCTCTCCCCTCCCTCTCCCCCTCCCCTCCCTCTCCCCCTCCCCTCCCCTCCCCTCCCTCTCCCCCCTCTCCCCTCCCTCTCCCCTCCCCTCCCTCTTCCCTCCCCTCCCTCTCCCCTCCCTCTCCCCTCCCTCTCCCCCTCCCCTCCCTCTCCCCCCTCTCCCCTCCCTCTCCCCTCCCCTCCCTCTTCCCTCCCCTCCCTCTCCCTCTCCCCCTCCCCTCCCTCTCCCCCTCCCCTTCCCCTCCCTCTCCCCTCTCCTCTCTCTCCTCTCCCCCTCCCTCTCCCCCTCCCCTCCCCTCCCTCTCCCCCTCCCCTCCCCTCCCTCTCCCCCTCCCCTCCCTCTCCCCTCCCCTCCCTCTCCCCCTCCCCTCCCTCTCCCCCTACCCTCCCTCTCCCCCTCCCCTCTCTCTCCTCTCCCTCTCCCCCCTCTCCCCCTCCCTCTCCCCTCCACCAGCCCTTCGATCAGAGGAATCAAGAAGATGCTCGGTGTAGTCGCCACTTTGCTTCGATCATCATTTCGGGTTTTTTTTCGATGCTTTGCTTCATGTGCCCCGTTTTTAAATTAAAGATTTCACAAAACATAGACACATACAGACATACATAAACATACAGACATACAGACACACAGACACATACAGACACAGACACATACATAAACATACAGACATACAGACACTCAGACACATACATACACACAGACACACAGACACACAGACACATACAGACACATACAGACACATAGACACACAGACACATACAGACACATACATACAGACATACAGACACATACATACACATAGACACACAGACACATACATAAACATACAGACATACAGACACTCAGACACATACAGACACACAGACATATAGACACACAGACACATACAGACACATACAGACACATAGACGCACAGACACATACAGACACATACATACAGACATACAGACACATACATACACATAGACACACAGACACATACAGACACATACAGACACATAGACACACAGACATACATACAGACATAAAGACACACAGACATACAGACACATACATACATAGAGACACACAGACACACAGACATACAGACACATACAGACAGACACACATACATACATACAGACAAACAGACACATACAGGCACACATACATACAGATACACAGACACATACAGACAAACATACATATAGACACACAGACACATACAGACAGACAAACACACATACATACAGACACACAGACACATACAGACAGACACACATACAGACATACAGACAAACAGACACATACAGGCACAGATACATACAGATACCCAGACACACAGGCACAAACACACGTACATACAACAACAAAAACAACAACAACAACAACAACCGCCATTCGCCACCAAGTGGCGGTGACGTCACCACGACGCTTGTGCCAGGCTATGTGCACCCTGAGGCCACGTGAAGTGTCGAACGCCCGCTGGCAGGAGGTCACGGGGCAGACCCAGGTGCCACGGGTCGACTGACTGAGATGACTGGCTGATGCACCACCTGTGCCCCCTACTGTGCCAACCTGCTGTGCTTTAGCCACCCGGCGCTCCGCTCGCTGTTGTGAGCGTCGCTCCTCCGCCCTCCGTTGTTGTTGGAGGGCGACTGCCTCCAACTGCCCAGTAGCATCCTTCACGAGCCTCCTCCACAGAGGCCGATCTTGACACCGCTGGTACCAGTCATCGGCAAGTCCACTCAGCTCCACGTCCTCCTGTACCACATCACTCCATCTCTTCTCTAGCCCGTGCCGCGCCCGCTTAGCCCCCTCAATCCGGCCAAACAAAAGCTGTTTCGGCATGCGGTGGCTGGGTATGCGGGCTACATGACCCAGCCATCGCAGCCTTGCCTGCCGGAGGAGCTCACCGATGGGACCCTGCCCAGATCTTTCAAGGATTTGTGAGCTCCTCACACAATCCAGTCTGGTTAAACCCAGGTTGGATCGTAGGCAGGCCAGCCTAAATGTTTCTAACCGGCGAAGATGTTCCATTAGGGGGGTCCACGTTTCGCAAGCGTAGAGAAGGGAGGGAATGACCGTGGCCGAGAAGACCTGAAGCTTAGTGCGGAGCGACAGACCAGGTAGCTTCCACACAGCGTTACGCAACCGATGAAAAGATATTGCCGCTCGACTGATTCGGAGTGAGGCCTCTGCTGTTAAACTGGAGCCAGTCATAAGCACACTGCCCAGGTAGAGGAAACTCTCCCCTCTCTCCACAACTGCCCCATCACCGATTGGGAGTTGTGGGGGTGGAGTGTCCGATGGTACAAAATACCCAGGCAGGTGCTTAGTTTTGGTGGGGCTGATGGTAAGGCCCCACCTCTTAGTAGCATGCTCCAGTCTCAGCAGCAGCGTCTCCAACTCCTCCTCTGACTGAGCAGCTATTACCAAATCATCAGCATACATAACGTGGTTGAGCAATAGGGAGCCATCCCTTGACCGCACCCGGGCATCGATTAGCCTCCCATTATATCTGTACCATGTGGAGATTCCCCCGGTACAGCTATTGAAGGCTTCACGAACTACGTGGTCAAAATAGATGTTAAATAATGTGGGAGCCAGAGGACATCCCTGTCGCACCCCAAGGTGTACAGGGAATGGCTCTGACTCCCGGCCACGTAGTTTTACCCGGGCCCGCTCACATACATACAGATACACAGACACACAGGCACAAACACACATACATACAGACACACAGACACATACAGACATACATTCAGACACAGACACATACAGACAGACAAACACACATACATACAGACACACAGACACATACAGACATATATACAGACACACAGACACATACAGACAGACAAACATACATACAGACAGACACACACAGACATACATACAGACAAACAGACACATACAGTCACACATACATACAGATACACCGACACACAGACACAAACACACGTACATACAGACACACATACACATACAGACATACATTCAGACACACAGACACATACAGACAGACAAACACACATACATACAGACACACAGACACATACAGACAGACAAACACACATACATACAGACACACAGACACATACAGACAGACAAACACACATACAGACAGACACATACAGACAGAAACACAGACATACATACAGACAAACAGACACATACAGGCACACATACATACAGATACACAGACACACAGACACAAACACACGTATATACAGACACACAGACACATACAGACATGCATTCAGACACACAGACACATACAGACAGACAAACACACATACATACAGACACACAGACACATACAGACAGACACACAGACATACATACATACAAACAGACACATACAGGCACACATACATACAGATACACAGACACAAACACACGTACATACAGACACACAGACACATACAGACATACATTCAGACACACAGACACATACAGACAGACAAACACACATACATACAGACACACAGACACATACACACATACATACAGATACACAGACACACAGACACAAACACACATACATACAGATACACAGACACACAGACACAAACACACATACATACAGACACACAGACACATTCAGACATACATTCAGACACACAGACACATACAGACAGACACATAGACATACATACAGACAGACACATACAGGCACACATACATACAGATACAAAGACACACAGACACAAACACACATACATTCAGACACATAGACACATACAGACACAAACACACATACATACAGACACACAGACACATTCAGACACACAGACAGACAAACACACATACATACAGACACACAGACACATACAGACACGCAGACACATACAGACAGACAAACACACATACATACAGACACACAGACACATACACACATACAGATACACAGACACACAGACACAAACACACATACATACAGACACACAGACACATACAGACATACATTCAGACACACAGACACATGCAGACAGACAAACACACATACATACAGACACACAGACACATACAGACAGACAAACACACATACATACAGACACACAGACACATACAGACAGACAAACACACATACATACAGACACACAGACACATACACACATACAGATACACAGACACACAGACACAAACACACATACATACAGACACACAGACACATACAGACATACATTCAGACACACAGACACATACAGACAGACAAACACACATACATACAGACACACAGACACATACAGACAGACAAACACACATACATACAGACACACAGACACATACAGACAGACAAACACACATACATACAGACACACAGACACATACAGACAGACAAACACACATACATACAAACACACATACATACAGACACACAGACACATACATACAGACAGACACACAGACACATACATACAGACACGCAGACACATACAGACACAAACACACATACATACAAACACACACAGACATACATACAGACACGCAGACGCACTCACGCGCGCGACACGGACATACACGCATTCCTTGCCCGACGCCACATTATCCACTCACAAACTTGTTTCAGCGCCTCACCAAAGCGAGAGAGAGAGAGAGACACAATAATAGACAAACGCGACGCTTTGCAGAGCTGCGCAGGGAGTAATATAATGGCTCGCGACTGTAAAATTGTACGCTGGAGCATGGCATGGAGAGAGACGGGCGGAGTGGGAAAGGAATCTGATGTAGCCGTATACCGACATTGATTTTAATGTTTCTATTCCAAAAACAAATAATAATAATGTGTTGTATAAATATGGAAAAAAGCATTCAGCTCAGATATTGCGCGGGAGAAAACCTGAAAAAGACTCGTTGTCGAAACGTCAAACTCAAACGAAACCTTTTGATTTAAAGCTTTCGTGACTGCAGTGATTCATATTCTTGGTTCTTTCGGTAAAGTCACGTTGAAGGGAAACAATAAAATAATAATAAAACATATATAAAACAATAAAATTATCACGACGTTTCGACTGTAACACAAACAGTAACACAAACAGTCGAAACGTCGTGAGAATTTTATTGTTTTATATATTTTATTATTTTATTGTTTCCCTTCAACGTGACTTTACCGAAAGAACCAAGAATATATATCTCAAACGAAACCGTTAATTATTGTTAGCAGGCATTGCCCCACTGAACTGTGGATATATTTTTTTTGCTGAAATGATAGTTCAACTAAGTGGGGTTATTATCATCATCATCGCGTGGACATTTGTAGCAGCAGCAAAATGTCTTTACAGTGCGCGACGTTGACTATTTCATGTGGAAGGGAGAAACCGGAGGACCTTGAGCAAAAAATCCACGCTATCACAGCGAGAGAGAGAGAGAGAGAGACACACCGCAGACTCCAAATATACAGCAGCAGCAGGCGTCAGGGGTCGGGATAAAACCCACGACCTCCTGTACACCAGGCGAGGTAGTTAACATCTCCTAGCCACCGTGATGATGATGATCAGACAGAGATAGGCAGACTCCAAATATACAGCAGCAGGCGTCAGGGTCGGGATAAAACCCACGACTTGCTGTATACCGGGCGAGGTAGTTAACATCTCCTAGCCACCGCAATGATGATGAGAGAGAGAGACACGCAAACTCCAAATATACAGCAGCAGCAGGCGTCAGGGTCGGGATAAAACTCACGACTTCCTGTATACCAGGCGAGGTAGTTAACATCTCCTAGCCACCGTGATGATGATGATGATCAGACAGAGATAGGCAAACTCCAAATATACAGCAGCAGCAGGCGTCAGGGGTCGGGATCGAACCCACGGACCTCCTGCGTACTGGTGCTGTTCCTGGCTTTCGCGATGGAGGCTTCTACCTCACAGCACTCGGTAGCTGTGCCAGGCTAGGTGCATGCACGTCGAGGCTACGTGGGGGTTGTGGAACATTAAAGTATGCCACTGTATGTTAATTAACTATGAATAACCCAACCAATCATAGGTCCTGCATATTCTCAGATTAACAGGATCCATTGCCATCTATACGACTACATTAACGCCCTCTGGCTTATGGGTCTCTATGTGAGTCTATAACTCTCTTTGTGCGTCTATGCGTCTCTATGTGAGTCTCTGGGTCTCTATGTGAATCTATATCTCTCTTTGTGAGTCTATGGGTCTCTATGGGAGTCTCTGGGTCTCTGTGAGTCTATAACTCTCTATGTGAGTCTATGGGTCTCTATGTGAGTCTATAACTCTCTATGTGAGTCTATGGGTCTCTATGTGAGTCTATAACTTTCTTTGTGAGTCTATGGGTCTCTATGGGAGTCTCTGGGTCTCTATGTGAGTCCATAACTCTCTATGTGAGTCTATGGGTCTCTATGTGAGTCTATAACTTTCTATGTGAGTCTATGGGTCTCTATGTGAGGCTATAACTCTCTATGTGAGTGTATGGGTCTCTATGGGAGCCTCTGGGTCTCTATGTGAGTCTATAACTCTCTTTGTGAGTCTATAACTCTATGTGAGTCTATGGGTCTCTATGGGAGTCTCTGGGTCTCTATGTGAGTCTATAACTCTCTTTGTGAGTCTATAACTCTCTATGTGAGTCTATGGGTCTCTATGGGAGTCTATAACTCTTTTTGTGAGTCTATAACACTCTATGTGAGTCTATGGGTCTCTATGGGAGTCTCTGGGTCTCTATGTGAGTCTATAACTCTCTTTGTGAGTCTATAACTCTATGTGAGTCTATGGGTCACTATGTGAGTCTATAACTCTCTTTGTGAGTCTATAACACTCTATGGGAGCCTCTGGGTCTCTATGTGAGTCTATAACTCTCTTTGTGAGTCTATAACTCTATGTGAGTCTATGGGTCTCTATGGGAGTGTCTGGGTCTCTATGTGAGTCTATAACTCTCTTTGTGAGTCTATAACTCTCTATGTGAGTCTCTGGGTCTCTATGTGAGTCTATAACTCTCTTTGTGAGTCTATAACTCTCTATGTGAGTCTATGGGTCTCTATGGGAGTCTCTGGGTCTCTATGTGAGGCTATAACTCTCTATGTGAGGCTATAACTCTCTATGTTAGTCTATGTGTCTCTATGGGAGTCTATGAGTCTCTTTGTGAGTCTATGGGTTTCTACGTGAGTCTATGTGTCTATGGGTCTCTATGTGAGTCTATGGGTCTCTATGTGAGTCTATGAGTCTCTATGGGAGTCTATGAGTCTCTTTGTGAGTCTGTGGGTCTCTACGTGAGTCTATGTGTCTCTATGTGAGTCTATGGGTCTCTATGTGAGTCTATGGGTTTCTATGTGAGTCTACGAGTCTCTTTGTGAGCCTGTGAGTCTCTACGTGAGTCTATGAGTCTCTTTGTGAACCTATGGGTCTCTACGTTACCCTATGGGTCTCTTCGTGAGCCTATAGGTCTCTAAGCGGGTACGTGAATCTCTATGTGCGTCTATGGGTCTCTATGCGAGTCTGTGAGTCTCTATGCGAGCCTATGAGTCTCTCTGTTAGTCACTGTTGACCGAGTTGAGACCCCTGGAGACCCCCGGTGTAGCATTGTGGTGGTGGTGGTGGTGGTGGCTGTCACCCCGAGTTGAACCCAGGAACCTTCAGCGGCGGCTGCTCAGCAGCAACTCTGACCTCTGAGTCACTCACGCTGCCACCTCTGCATTGATCCCAGCGGAGTAATCGATGTGTCACGTCCACAGCCGTTGGCCTGAGACACACCACCCACTGGTATCACATCACATCATAATCACACCCCACTGACATTACATACGACTGTCATCACACACTACTGACGTTACATCCCACCGGCATCACATCCCACCCGCATCACACTCGACTGTCATCACATTGAGGTGTCCACTATTGATTAAAAACATACTTCATTCTTATATTTCGAGACACACACACACACACATGGATTTGAACTTCTGAGAGCCATGTGCTGGTTAGCAATTCCAATAAATCGACATCGTTGCTGTGGTGCAATGAAAACAACACGAAATATATATAATAAAAGTATTATTTTACACATCCCCTACAGCCACGCGCGGCCTTCTGGGAGTGAGTTGAGTTCTATTTATTTATTTGCTCAAGCAGTATTGCTTCAACACAAGCAAACATGCTGGACCGGTTTCGACATGTAGTGTCTCATCAGCAGCAGCAGCAGCAGAGTACAGCTCTGCTGAAAGCCACGACTGGTGGAACAGCCCCGGGTCTTTGTGGGCACGGAACGGCTTCGACATTCGGAGCCCCCATCAGCTGAGCGGGCAGCCTCTCAGCCACGCGCGGCCTTCTGGGAGTGAGTTGAGTTCTATTTATTTATTTACTCAAGCAGTATTGCTTCAACACAAGCAAACATGCTGGACCGGTTTCGACATGTAGTGTCTCATCAGCAGCAGCAGCAGAATTCGGGGGGGGGGGGTGTGGGGGTGTCCTGGTTTGATACGACGACTCTAAGGCTACACGAACGACAAAATAAATACCCATTTAGTGTAACACGCAGTAGCAGGCTTCCGTGATCAATGTCATACATAATGTAGGTTGTTTTTTTTTTTCGGGGGGGGGGGTGGGGGTTAGATCCCGTAAATCTATAAATGTGTCGTTAAACCCGCCACCACCCGACACTGCCGATCGGCAAGGGTTGTGTCACGTGAACAGAACGTTGCCAACTCGTCACGAGCACAGCACCGCCGGTCGTGTTGGGAGACCAAATCCACCAGATTGACGATGTGAGTGCACGACGTTTCGCCAGTAATTACTGACGACGACGACGATGCTGGTGGTGGTGGTGGTAGTTACCGGCGAAACGTCGCACTCAGATTGTCAACGTCGTGGATTTAACGTCCAGCGCACAGCGCGGATGTTGGTAGCAGCAGAGGCGCTCGTAACGAATTGCCGCGTTCTGTTCACGCGACGCAGCCTTTCGCTGGCGGGCTGTGTCGTGTGGCTGGCGGCTTTCACGACACAGGCGTTCTTTTCTCACGGACATCTCAGCTCTCACCCCAAGAAACAAAACACCCACTTAGCGTGCTCGCCTCGGACGACGTGGAAGTTGAGCGACACGCCGAGACGTGGCGTATCGCTGGCTGGTTCAGGTTGCGTGTTGTTGTTGCTGCTGCTGCTGCCTGCCCAAGTTTAAGCTTGCGATGCATGCATTGATTGCGTCCCATCCCGAGAGGACAATTTCTCAGGCGACTGAGGCCGCCTAGAATTGGTTTCATTGTACCCTTGCGTGTCATCAGCAATGTGCGTGTGTGTGTGTTAATGTGGAGCGGTGGTGCAGCGGTTAGCGCTACGCTGCGCTACGAAACCTGGCGAACCGGGGTTCGATTCCCGTTCACGGCCAACGCCCAGTGACGATTATCTGAACCGGTCCTGGGCCTCCCCTAGGTCGACTCAGCCTCAAATGAGTACCCGGTGCGTTGTGTAAACATCGCCACTAGGGAGACAAAGGCGGCCGGGCGTGGTGCTGGGCACCCACCCCCTCGTGCGCCGTGCCGGCCTTCGTAGGTGCTGCTCGCTAACAGCACTTGCCCCTACAGCCTGTCACAGGCTACACGGGGGGTCTTTGTCTTGGTCTTGTGTGTACGGTGAAGTGGATTGCGCAGTGCCGATACGAACCCGGCCAACCCGAGTACGAATCCCGCTCACGGCCAACAATGTGTTTAAATTTTGATTTAAAGCTTTCGTGACTGCAGTAATTCATATTCTTAGTTCTTTCGGTAAAGTCACGTTGAAGGGAATCAACAAAATAATAAAATATATATAAAACAATAAAAATTATCACGACGTTTCGACCATAACACAAACGGTCGTCTTCAGGTGTGTTGGTTTGTATAAATTTATTTTTAAACGGTGTAAAATAAATTTATGCAAACCAACACACCTGAAGACGACCGTTTGTGTTATGGTCGAAACGTCGTGAGAATTTTTATTGTTTTATATATATTTTATTATTTTGTTGTTTCCCTTCAACGTGACTTTACCGAAAGAACTAAGGTTATAATGTGGGAAGTTGTTTTGGGCCTTCGCTAGGTCGACTCAGACTTAAACGAGCCAATGCTGTAACGTGTAAAACATCAGCGCTTTGGGGGAGACAAAGGCGGCCCTCCTCTCCCCCTCCCTCCTCCTTCCTCCTCCTCCCTCCTCCTCCCTCCTCCTCCCTCCTCCTCCCTCCTCCTCCTTCCTCCTCCTCCTCCCTCCTCCTCCTCCTCCCTCCTCCACCTCCTCCTCCCTCCTCCTCCCTCCTCCCTCCTCCCTCCTCCCTCCTCCCTCCTCCCTCCTCCTCCCTCCTCCTCCTCCTCCCTCCTCCACCTCCTCCTCCCTCCTCCTCCTCCTCCTCCCTCCTCCTCCTCCTCCTCCCTCCTCCACCTCCTCCTCCCTCCTCCCTCCTCCTCCCTCCTCCTCCTTCCTCCTCCTCCTCCCTCCTCCTCCTCCTCCTCCCTCCTCCCTCCTCCCTCCTCCTCCCTCCTCCTCCCTCCTCCACCTCCTCCTCCCTCCTCCACCTCCTCCTTCCTCCTCCCTCCTCCTCCCTCCTCCTCCACTTGCAAGGCTGCGAGTGTAAGCGCAGCGCCTGCCAGGGGTGACTCCCCCCCCCCCGCCTCCACTCGCGAGCTGTCGACAACACGCCGGCTCACCAACGCGGAGAGAGGCTACGTTCACAAGGACCCCCGTGTAGCCTTCGCAGACTGCTGGGGCAAGTGGGGTGACCAGCACCACGCCGGGCCGCCTTTGTCTCCCCGCAGTGGCGACGATTTTACGCGCCGCGCCAGGTTACTCGTTTTGAGGCTGAGTCTACCTAGGGGAAGCCCGGGACCAGATAATCGTCCCTGGAGTCGGTGACCGTGAGCGGGAATCGAACTCACTCACACACGGTGGAGGCAAAGACAAAGATCCCCCGTGTGTAGCCTTCTACAAATAAAACCATAAACAATTTTTTTCAAAAAATCTACTGAACTCTATGGATGTTTTATCTGACTCGGTAAGGCGCTGCTGAGCCATTTGCATCTTTAGCAGCAGCGAGCCGGCGATCTCGCACGGACGCCCAAACGCGAGCGGCTTCACCCACGTGGTGGAAGATCGGCGGCAGTCGAGGACTCCCGAGTCCTTGAGCACCAGCGGATGACGCCGCTTCGCCTCGGTTGCCCCCTACGGGTTGTGGGTGGGGGCTGGTTGGTGGTGGTGTTGGCGGTGGTGGTGATGTTGGTGGTGGGGGCTGGTTGGTGGTGGTGTTGGTGGTGGTGTTGGTGGTGGTGGTGGTGGCGTTGGTGGTGTGGGCTGGCTGGTTGGTGGTGGTGTTGGTGGAGGGGGCTGGTTGGTGGTGGTGTTGGCGGTAGTGGTGATGTTGGTGGTGAGGGCTGGTTGGTGGCGGTAGTGGTGGTGGTGTTGGTGGTGTTGGTGGTGGCGTTGGTGGTGGGGGCTGGCTGGCTGGTGGTGGTGGTGGTGTTGGTGGTGGCGTTGGTGGTGTGGGCTGGCTGGTTGGTGGTGGTGTTGGTGGTGGCGTTGGTGGTGGGGGCTGGCTGGCTGGTGGGTGGCGGTGGTGGCGTTGGTGGTGGGGGCTGGCTGGTTGGTGGTGGTGTTGGTGGTGGCGTTGGTGGTGGGGGCTGGCTGGCTGGTGGGTGGTGATGGTGGTGGCAACGTTCCGGCATTTGGCAGCAATTCCGTCACGCGTCACATCCATCAGCCTCCCACCTCCCTGCTGGCGACGTGACGCCTCTCGCCTCTCCATCCCCACGCAGCCCCAGCTCCGCTCTCTCTCTCTCCTTGGCAGTCGAGACGCCGCTTCGCAACGCTGACGGCAAACAAGCCCAAGTCTCCCCTCTCGCGACGACGAGACATTACCTCCCTCGCCCGGTGTGCACGAGGTCGCGGGTTCGATCCCGACACCAGCACCGCTCCCTCTTCCTGGCCAAGGAACGTCGCCTTTAGACGTCCGCAGTGCGGTCCCTGCCGCGGTGGCTATGAGATGTTAACTACCTCGCCTGGTACACAGGAGGTCGTGGGTTTGATCCTGACCCTGACGCCTGCTGCTGCTGTATATTTGGAGTTTGCGTGTCTCTCTCTCTCATCATCATCACGGTGGCTAGGAGATGTTAACTACCTCGCCTGGTGTACAGGAGGTTGTGGGTTCGACCCCGACCCTGACGCCTGCTGCTGCTGTATATTTGAAGTTTGCGTGTCTCTCTCTCTCTCATCATCATCACGGTGGCTAGGAGATGTTAACTACCTCGCCTGGTGTACAGGAGGTCGTGGGTTCGACCCCGACCCTGACGCCTGCTGCTGCTGTATATTTGAAGTTTGCGTGTCTCTCTCTCTCTCATCATCATCACGGTGGCTATGAGATGTTAACTACCTCGCCTGGTGTGCAGGAGGTCGTGGGTTCGACCCCGACCCTGACGCCTGCTGCTGCTGTATATTTGGAGTTTGCGTGTCTCTCTCTCTCTCCGCGTCCTCCGGCTTATCCCACCACATTTAGAATCAACACCACACGTATTTCGCTGCTGCTATACATTTCCACGTGGCGATGATGATGATAAGCCACTTCGTTGAGCTGTCATTTTGTGATAGCCAGGTCGCTTCTGATAAAGAGCTACACAGCTCAGTGAGCCTTACTTGGTAATAAAAAAAATGTTTCATGGTTGTGTAAGGAATGGTGCGGTGGTGTCGGTGACAATTGGGCAGGAACTTTGATACTCAGGACTTGCCTTGAATTGAAAACGAATTTCTCTAGAAGCGCATTTTGTGTTCCGTTTGTTGTCTTTACTCCCGTGCCTCCGATTAGCGTGGTTGGCTACGTACGGTACGAAATACGTTCAACATAAAGCACACGCTACTCATAGACTCAACACTACTCATAGACTCAACACTGCCCATAGACTCAACACTGCCCGTAGACTCAACACTGCCCGTAGACTCAACACTGCCCATAGACTCAACACTACCCATAGACTCAACACTACCCATAGACTCAACACTACTCATGGACTCAACACTACCCATAGACTAAACACTGCCCATAGACTCAACACTGCCCATAGACTCAACACTGCCCGTAGACTCAACACTGCCCATAGACTCAACACTCCCCATAGACTCAACACTGCCCATAGACTCAACACTGCCCGTAGACTAATACTGCCCATAGACTCAACACTGCCCATAGACTCAACACTACCCATAGACTCAACACTGCCCGTAGACTCAACACTGCCCATTGACTTAACACTGCCCATAGACTCAACACTACCCATAGACTCAACACTACCCATAGACTCAACACTACCCATAGGAGATGTTAACTACCTCGCCTGGTGCACAGGAGGTCGTGGGTTCGACCCCGACCCTGACGCCTGCTGCTGCTGTATATTTGGAGTTTGCGTGTCTCTCTCTCTCATCATCATCACGGTGGCTAGGAGATGTTAACCACCTCGCCTGGTGTACAGGAGGTCGTGGGTTCGACCCCGACCCTGACGCCTGCTGCTGCTGTCTATTTGGAGTTTGCGTGTCTCTCTCTCGTCATCACCATCGGTCCCGTGGCTACGCCAACTGCTGCTGCCACCGCTGACCCCCACGGCGCACACGGAGAGAGACACGGAGAGAGACACGGAGAGAGACACGGAGACAGACACGGAGAGAGACACAGAGAGAGACACGGCGACAGACAAGGAGAGAGACACGGAGAGAGACACGGCGAAAGACACGGCGAGAGACACGGAGAGAGACACAGAGAGAGACACGGAGAGAGACACAGAGAGAGACACGGCGACAGACACGGAGAGAGACAGAGAGAGACACGGCGAGAGACACGGAGAGAGACACAGAGAGAGACACGGCGAAAGACACGGCGAGAGACACGGAGAGAGACACAGAGAGAGACACGGCGAAAGACACGGCGAGAGACACGGAGAGAGACACAGAGAGAGACACGGCGAGAGACAATGAGAGAGACAATGAGAGAGACACGGAGAGAGACACGGCGAGAGACACGGCGAGAGACACAGAGAGAGACGCGGAGAGAGACACGGAGAGAGACACGGAGAGAGACACGGAGAGAGAGACAAGGAGAGAGACACGGAGAGAGACACGGCGAGAGACACGGCGAGAGACACGGAGAGAGACACGGCGAGAGACACGGTGAGAGACACGGAGAGAGACACGGCGAGAGACACGGTGAGCGACACGGAGAGAGACACGGCGAGAGACACGGCGAGAGACACAGAGAGAGACACGGCGAGAGACACGGCGAGAGACAAGGAGAGAGACACGGAGAGAGACACGGAGAGACACGGCGAGAGACACGGCGAGAGACACAGAGAGAGACACGGAGAGAGACACGGAGAGAGACACGGCGAGAGACATGGAGAGAGACACGGCGAGAGACACGGCGAGAGACACGGCGAGAGACACAGAGAGCGACACTGAGAGAGACACGGCGAGAGACACGGCGAGAGACACGGAGAGAGACACGGAAAGAGACACGGAGAGAGACACGGAGAGAGACACGGCGAGAGACACGGAGAGAGACACGGCGAGAGACACGGAGAGAGATACGGAGAGAGACACGGAGAGAGATACGGAGAGAGACACGGAGAGAGATACGGAGAGCGACACGGAGAGAGACACGGCGAGAGACACGGCGAGAGACACGGAGAGAGACACGGCGAGAGACACGGCGAGAGACACGGAGAGAGACACGGAGAGAGACACGGAGAGAGACACGGAGAGAGATACGGCGAGAGATACGGCGAGAGACACGGAGAGAGACACGGCGGGAGACACGGCGAGAGACACGGAGAGAGACACGGCGAGAGACACGGAGACACGGCGAGCGACACGGAGAGAGACACGCAGAGAGACACGGCGAGAGACACGGCGAGAGACACGGCGGGAGACACGGCGAGAGACACGGCGAGAGACACGGCGAGCGACACGGCGAGAGACACGGCGAGAGACACGGAGAGAGACACGGCGAGAGACACGGAGAGAGACACGGCGAGCGACACGGCGAGAGACACGGCGAGAGACACGGCGAGCGACACGGAGAGAGACACGGAGAGAGACACGGAGAGAGACACGGCGAGCGACACGGAGAGAGACACGGAGAGAGACACGGAGAGAGACACGGCGAGAGACACGGCGAGCGACACGGCGAGCGACACGGCGAGAGACACGGCGAGCGACACGGAGATAGACACGGAGAGAGACACGGCGAGCGACACGGAGAGAGACACGGAGAGAGACACGGAGAGAGATACGGAGAGAGACACGGAGAGAGACACGGAGTGAGACACGGCGAGAGACACGGCGAGCGACACGGAGAGCGACACGGAGAGAGACACGGCGAGTAACACGGCGAGAGACACGGAGAGAGACACGGAGAAAGATACGGCGAGAGATACGGCGAGAGGCACGGAGAGAGACACGGCGGGAGACACGGCGAGAGACACGGAGAGAGACACGGCGAGAGACACGGAGAGAGACTCGGAGAGAGACACGGCGAGAGACGCGGAGAGAGACTCGGAGAGAGATACGGCGAGAGACACGGAGAGAGACACGGCGGGAGACACGGCGAGCGACACGGAGAGAGACACGGCGAGAGACACGGCGAGAGACACGGAAAGAGACACGGAGAGAGACACGGAGAGAGACACGGCGAGAGACACGGAGAGAGACACGGCGAGAGACACGGAGAGAGATACGGAGAGAGACACGGAGAGAGATACGGAGAGAGACACGGAGAGAGATACGGAGAGCGACACGGAGAGAGACACGGCGAGAGACACGGCGAGAGACACGGAGAGAGACACGGCGAGAGACACGGCGAGAGACACGGAGAGAGACACGGAGAGAGACACGGAGAGAGACACGGAGAGAGATACGGCGAGAGATACGGCGAGAGACACGGAGAGAGACACGGCGGGAGACACGGCGAGAGACACGGAGAGAGACACGGCGAGAGACACGGAGACACGGCGAGCGACACGGAGAGAGACACGCAGAGAGACACGGCGAGAGACACGGCGAGAGACACGGCGGGAGACACGGCGAGAGACACGGCGAGAGACACGGCGAGCGACACGGCGAGAGACACGGCGAGAGACACGGCGAGAGACACGGAGAGAGACACGGCGAGAGACACGGAGAGAGACACGGCGAGCGACACGGCGAGAGACACGGCGAGAGACACGGCGAGCGACACGGAGAGAGACACGGAGAGAGACACGGAGAGAGACACGGCGAGCGACACGGAGAGAGACACGGAGAGAGACACGGAGAGAGACACGGCGAGAGACACGGCGAGCGACACGGCGAGAGACACGGCGAGCGACACGGAGAGAGACACGGAGAGAGACACGGCGAGCGACACGGAGAGAGACACGGAGAGAGACACGGAGAGAGATACGGAGAGAGACACGGAGAGAGACACGGAGAGAGACACGGCGAGAGACACGGCGAGCGACACGGAGAGAGATATGGAGAGCGACACGGAGAGAGACACGGCGAGTAACACGGCGAGAGACACGGAGAGAGACACGGAGAAAGATACGGCGAGAGATACGGCGAGAGGCACGGAGAGAGACACGGCGGGAGACACGGCGAGAGACACGGAGAGAGACACGGCGAGAGACACGGAGAGAGACTCGGAGAGAGACACGGCGAGAGACGCGGAGAGAGACTCGGAGAGAGATACGGCGAGAGACACGGAGAGAGACACGGCGGGAGACACGGCGAGCGACACGGAGAGAGACACGGCGAGAGACACGGCGAGCGACACGGAGAGAGATACGGAGAGCGACACGGAGAGAGACACGGCGAGTAACACGGCGAGAGACACGGAGAGAGACACGGAGAAAGATATGGCGAGAGATACGGCGAGAGGCACGGAGAGAGACACGGCGGGAGACACGGCGAGAGACACGGAGAGAGACACGGCGAGAGACACGGAGAGAGACTCGGAGAGAGACACGGCGAGAGACCCGGAGAGAGACTCGGAGAGAGATACGGCGAGAGACACGGAGAGAGACACGGCGGGAGACACGGCGAGCGACACGGAGAGAGACACGGCGAGAGACACGGAGACACGGAGAGAGACACGGCGAGAGACACGGCGAGAGACACGGCGAGAGAGTTACGCGACTAGTGACGGATGGACGGATTGAGGGAGAAGGGGGCGAGACGCTGATTGATGGATGCGAGGAGTGACAGGGACAGAGAGGGACAGAGACGGATGGAGGGATGTGATGGATGTAGCGAGGCCGAGGAGGAGGAGGAGGAGAGGGGATTGCAAAAAGGTCATTGCCGTTTGTCCGTGGTTTTTCAGGGCCATTGTGGCACGCTAGACACGCGGCAAGCTCCCCTGAAACACGTGGGAATGTCGCTTCTTCTCGAGTTTGCCTCTCTGTACATGTGTGTCAGTGTGTGTGTGTGTCAGTGTGTGTCTTTGTGTGTGTGTGTCAGTGTGTGTGTGTGTCAGTGTGTGTCTTTGTGTGTGTGTCAGTGTGTGTTTTTGTGCGTGTGTGTCAGTGTGTGTGTGTCAGTGTGTGTCTTTGTGTGTGTGTGTCAGTGTGTGTGTCAGTGTGTGTGTGTGTGTCAGTGTGTGTCTTTGTGTGTGTCTTTGTGTGTGTGTGTCAGTGTGTGTCTTTGTGTGTGTGTGTGTGTCAGTGTGTGTCTTTGTGTGTGTGTGTCAGTGTGTGTGTGTCAGTGTGTGTCTTTGTGTGTGTGTCAGTGTGTGTGTGTGTCAGTGTGTGTCTTTGTGTGTGTGTCAGTGTGTGTGTCAGTGTGTGTCTTTGTGTGTGTGTGTCAGTGTGTGTGTGTGTCAGTGTGTGTCCGGCAAAACAACCCCCTACCTCCTCGCGGTGCCGGACGGGCAACTCTGTCGTGGACAGCGCTGTGGGGGGAGATCCAATTTTGATTGGCTCCTCCCCTCATGGCATATGTGTCCACCACAGGGGCTAAACGGGGGCTCTGGACGGGTGCGAGGGGCTGGTAACCCCTCCACCTTCAATTAATTACCACGAAACTACGAATTAAACTGAAATATGTAACAACTAAGCTTGTGCCGGAGGCCCCGGGGGGCCAGGCGTCTATGACGTCTCCTGGCCAAACCCCAATTGGCGGAGCCAGGAGATTGAATACCAACCCTCGGGGCTACTCCAGAAACAACGAAAAGCCACTACGGTTGGCCACGTGGAATGTTCGAACGCTCACTGCAGAGGAGAGGCTGCCACTCCTCTGTCGGGAGCTGGACCGGTACCGCCTGGATCTATGCGGCATTCAGGAGGTCCGGTGGACCGGCTCTGGCTCCTGCCACCATGAGGGGTGGACAGTCCTCTACTCGGGGCAGCAGACTGCCAAACAACAGGGTGTGGGTCTTCTTTTGAACAAAAGAATGAAGGGGGCGTGGGAGCGTGGCGGTGAGGTGTGGGAAGCTGTAAGCCCCAGGCTACTTTGGGCTCGCCTTCCCATCAACCGGAGGCGAGGAATGGTGGTCGTGGTTACTTATGCCCCCACCGAAGATGAACATCCGTGGAGGGATGCAGGCAAAGCCGATGAGTCAGATGCCTTCTATGACCTCCTGTCACAGGTGCTGGCTAAAGTGGCCCCTCGGGATAGAGTCATCATGTTGGGTGACTTCAATGCCCGAGTTGGTCATGATACTGGCACCTGGTCTGGAGTGATTGGAGGGCATGGGCCAGATCAGCTCAATAACAACGGTAGGAGGCTGCTAGATTTTTGTGCAGCCCATGGGCTTGTAATTACCAACACGCTGTTCCGGCATCGGCGCATCCACACAACATCATGGATGCATGCCGGGTCCAAGCAAGAACATCTGCTGGACTACATAGTGACGGACCAGCGAATGCGAGCCCATGTCCTTGACACCAGGACCTACCGTGGAGCTGATCTGCCCTCTGACCATCGACTAGTCATCTGTAAGATGCGCCTGCCATTCTTCCACTCCGGTGGTGGGTGTACACCCAGGACCCCATTCCAACCTAAAGTGGCCTGGTCTCAGTTATCTGATGAAAGTTGCAAGCGAGAATTTCATCATCGCTTGCGGCTGGGATTTGCATCGCCCCCGACTCCTCCTGATGTCGAGGGTAAATGGGCGAGGTTTAGGACTGTGACTCATGCAGCTGCAATGGCTGCTTTGGGTACGCGGTCCAGACCTCCCCAGACACCCTGGATGACAGAGGAGTTGTTCACGATGGTTGAGAAAAAGCGACAGGCCCACTGTCATCGGCTACAGAATCCCATGTCAGAGAATGAGGAGGCTTACCGCAGCCTTCGCTCGGAGGTTCGGAGAGCCATGAGGCGCTGCAAGGATGGGTGGTGGTCGCGGGTTGCTGAGGAGATGGAGTCTGCCTCAGTGGCCCGTGATCACAAATCTCTATTTAACTCCATCAAAAAAGTAACCTGCAGCGCCACACCGATTACCATCATTAGGGGAAAAAACGGTGATCCAATTTCCGACCCCCAGGAACAGGTTCGCAGATTTGCTGAGCATTTCTGTGAGGTCCTGGGGGAGGGAAAATCCCTCAGCCAGGAAAACATCGTGGCACAAAGTGAGGATGACCCTGCTGAGGCTGCGGTGCCTCAAATATTGGATGAAGTCACCCCCTGTGAGTGGCTGGCTGAGGTGCCAGCTGCTGATGAAGTATTGAAGGCGATCCGGAGTCTGAGACCAGGAAAGGCAGCGGGCAGAGATGATCTCCCAAGCGAAATGCTGAGGGAGGGTGGCGTTTGTGCACAGACTGCCCTATATGACATCATAACAACAGTCTGGACCACTGGACGGGTTCCGCAGGATTGGAAGGATGCCCTGGTGGTCCCCCTTTTTAAGAAGGGGGACCGCACAGACTGTAACAACTACAGGGGCATCTCACTCCTCAGTGTGCCGGGAAAGGTCCTGGCAAGGATTATTCAGCATCGCCTTGCCAGGCACGCTGAGGAGAGGCTTGCGGAGCCCCAATGCGGTTTCAGGAAAGGGCGGTCCTGCACAGATGCCATATTTTCTGTCCGTCTGCTACAGCAGAGGTGTAGGGAATTCCAACAAGACCTACATCTCTGCTTTATTGACCTGGTCAAGGCCTATGATACCATCAGTAGGCCTGGGCTCTGGGTCGTTCTTCGTGCTTTTGGAGTACCTGACCTTCTGCTCACGATCATTAAGGACCTTCATGATGGTGAGCGGGCCCGGGTAAAACTACGTGGCCGGGAGTCAGAGCCATTCCCTGTACACCTTGGGGTGCGACAGGGATGTCCTCTGGCTCCCACATTATTTAACATCTATTTTGACCACGTAGTTCGTGAAGCCTTCAATAGCTGTACCGGGGGAATCTCCATATGGTACAGATATAATGGGAGGCTAATCGATGCCCGGGTGCGGTCAAGGGATGGCTCCCTATTGCTCAACCACGTTATGTATGCTGATGACTTGGTAATAGCTGCTCAGTCAGAGGAGGAGTTGGAGACACTGCTGCTGAGACTGGAGCGTGCCACTAAGAGGTGGGGCCTTACCATCAGCCCCACCAAAACTAAGCACCTGCCTGGGTATTTTGTACCATCGGACACTCCACCCCCACAACTCCCAATCGGTGATGGGGCAGTTGTGGAGAGAGTGGAGAGTTTCCCATACCTGGGCAGTGTGCTTATGACTGGCTCCAGTTTAACAGCAGAGGTCTCACTCCGAATCAGTCGAGCGGCAATATCTTTTCATCGGTTGCGTAACGCTGTGTGGAAGCTACCTGGTCTGTCGCTCCGCACTAAGCTTCAGGTCTTCTCGGCCACGGTCATTCCCTCCCTTCTCTACGCTTGCGAAACGTGGACCCCCCTAATGGAACATCTTCGCCGGTTAGAAACATTTAGGCTGGCCTGCCTACGATCCATCCTGGGTTTAACCAGACTGGATTGTGTGAGGAGCTCACAAATCCTTGAAAGATCTGGGCAGGGTCCCATCGGTGAGCTCCTCCGGCAGGCAAGGCTGCGATGGCTGGGTCATGTAGCCCGCATGCCCAGCCACCGCATGCCGAAACAGCTTTTGTTTGGCCGGATTGAGGGGGCTAAGCGGGCGCGGCACGGGCTAGAGAAGAGATGGAGTGATGTGGTACAGGAGGACGTGGAGTTGAGTGGACTTGCCGATGACTGGTACCAGCGGTGTCAAGATCGGCCTCTGTGGAGGAGGCTCGTGAAGGATGCTACTGGGCAGTTGGAGGCAGTCGCCCTCCAACAACAACAGAGGGCGGAGGAGCGACGCTCACAACAGCGAGCGGAGCGCCGGGTGGCTAAAGCACAGCAGGTTGGCACAGTAGGGGGCACAGGTGGTGCATCAGCCAGTCATCTCAGTCAGTCGACCCGTGGCACCTGGGTCTGCCCCGTGACCTCCTGCCAGCGGGCGTTCGACACTTCACGTGGCCTCAGGGTGCACATAGCCTGGCACAAGCGTCGTGGTGACGTCACCGCCACTTAGTGGCGAATGGCGGTTGTTGTTGTTGTTGTCTTTGTGTGTGTGTGTCAGTGTGTGTGTGTCAGTGTGTGTCTTTGTGTGTGTGTCAGTGTGTGTCAGTGTGTGTCTTTGTGTGTGTGTGTCAGTGTGTGTGTGTCAGTGTGTGTGGGGAGCGATAGTGTAGCGGTTAGCGCGCTGCGCTATGAACCTGGCGACCCGGGTTCGATTCCCGCTCACGGCCAACACCAGCGACGATTATCTGAACCGGTCCCGGGCCTCCCCTAGGTCGACTCAGCCTCAAATGAGTACCTGGTGCGGTGTGTAAACATCGCCACTAGGGAGACAAAGGCGGTCGGGCGTGGTGCTGGCCACCCACCCCCTCGTGTACCGTTCCGGCCTTCATAGGTGCTCGCTAACAGCACTTGCCCCTACAGTCTGTTAAGGCTATATGGGGGATCTTTGTCTTTATCTTTGTGTGTCAGTGTGTGTCAGTGTGTGTCAGTGTGTGTCAGTGTGTGTCAGTGTGTGTCTTTGAGGCCACTTCACGTGGCCTCAGGGTACACATAGCCTGGCACAGGCTGACGTCACCGCCACTTAGTGGCGAATGGCGGTTGTTGTTGGTGTCAGTGTGTGTGTCAGTCCCCTAGGTCGACACAGCCTCAAATCAAGCCTTCGCCTTCGTCCGCTGACAGCGCTTGCGAGTGATTACAAAAAATCTTAATGGTTATTTGGTCGAAAGGGAGTGCCACGGTGGCTATGAGATGTTAACTACCTTGCCTGGTGTACAGGAGGTCGTGGGTTCGATCCCGACCCTGACGCCTGCTGCTCTATATTTCGAGTTGGCGTTGGTCGTGTGGATCATTCTCCGGGTCTTTTTACCTCCACGTTTAGAATCAACATCCACGCGTTTAAAGTGATTTTGCTGCTGCCAGAGATGTCCACGCGATGATGATTTGATGAGCCACTTCGTTTTAGCTATCATTTGTGACATCCAGGTCGCTTCTGTGGGGCCTTACCTGGTAAAAAAAATATATAGTTGCGTTTTAAATTAGAGATAGTGGCAACGATTTTAAGAAAGGGCTGCGCCTTTAACTTTTTGAACAATTTCACTGCGCTCATTTACTATCAGCAGCCTCGTCACGTGTGCCTGTCACGTGTAGCTGTCACGTGCGCTTATGACGTGTACCTGTCACGTGTACCTGTCACGTTTACCTGTCACGTGTACCTGTCACGTGTGCCTGTCACGTGTAGCTGTCACGTGCGCTTGTCACGTGTACCTGTCACGTGTACCTGTCACGTTTACCTGTCACGTGTACCTGTCACGTTTGCGTGTCACGAGTATTTGCAACGTGTACCTGTCACGTGTACCTGTCCCGCTTACCTGTCACGTGTACCTGCCACGTTTACCTGCCACGTTTACCTGTCACGTGTACCTGTCACGTTTACCTGTCACGTGCGCTTGTCACGTTTACCTGTCACGTGTACCTGTCACGTGTACCTGCCACGTTTACCTGTCCCGTTGACCTGTCACGTGCGCTTGTCACGTGTACTTGTCACGTGTACCTGTCACGTTTACCTGTCCCGTTTACCTGTCACGTGTACCTGTCACGTGTTCCTGTCACGTGTACCTGTCACGTGCGCTTGTCACGTGTACCTATCACGTGTATCTGTTACGTTTACCTGTCACGTGTACCTGTCACGTGTACCTGCCACGTTTACCTGTCACGTGTACCTGTCACGTGTACCTGTCACGTGTACCTGCCACGTTTACCTGTCACCTTGCCGAGCCGCATTAGGCTTCCGGTCGTGGTCAACACAAACTAAGACAAAGATCCCCCGTCGCCCCGTATAGCCTTAACAGACTGTTGGGGCAAGTGCTGTGAGCGAGTTGAAGCGCCGTTGAAGGCCGGCATTGCACACGTGTGGGTGGGTGGCCAGCACCACGCCCAGCAGGCCCAGGACCGGTTCAGATAAATAATCGTCACTGGTATTGGCCGTGAGCGGGAATCGAACTCGGGTCGCTGGGGTTCGTAGCATAGTGCAGCGCTAACTATATACCCACCGCCCAACAACAACAACAACCGCCATTCGTCACTAAGTGGCGGTGACGTCACCACGACGCTTGTGCCAGGCCATGTGCACGTTGAAGCCACATGAAGTGTCGAACGCCCGCTTGCAGGAGGTCACGGGACAGACCTAGATGCCACGGGTCGACTTACTGAGATGACTGGCTGATGCACCACCTGTGCCCCCTACTGTGACAACTGTCTGTGCTTTAGCCACCCGGCGCTCCGCTCGTTGTTGTGAGCGTCACTCCTCCGCCCTCCGTTGTTGTTGGAGGGCGACTGCCTCCAACTGCCCCAGTAGCATCCTTCACGAGCCTCCTCCACAGAGGCCGATCTTGACACCGCTGGTAACAGTCATCGGCAAGTTCACTCAGCTCCACGTCCTCCTGAAACCACCTCACTCCATCTCTTCTCTATCCCGTGCCGCGCCCGTTTAGCCCCCTCGATCCGGCCGAACAAAAGCTGTTTAGGCATGTGGTGGATGGGCATGCGGGCTATATGACCCAACCAACGCAGCCTTGCCCGCCGGAGGAGCTCACCGATGGGACCTTGCCCAGATCTTTCAAGGACTTGTGAGCTCCTCACACAATCCCGCCTGGTTAAACCCAGAATGGATCGTAGGCAGGCCAGCCTAAATGTTTCTAACCGACGAAGATATTCCATTAGGGGGGTCCACGTTTCGCAAGCGTAGAGAAGGGCGGGAATGGCCGTGGCCGAGAAGACCTGAAGCTTAGTGCGGAGCAACAGACCAGGTAGCTTCCACACAGCGTTACGCAACCGATGAAAAGATATTGCCGCTAGACTGATTCGGAGTGAGATCTTTGCTGTTAAACTGGAGCCGGTCATAAGCACACTGCCCAGGTATGGGAAACTCTCCACTCTCTCCACAACTGCCCCATCACCGATTGGGAGTTGTGGGGGTGGAGTGTCCGATGGTACAAAATACCCAGGCAGGTGCTTAGTTTTGGTGGGGCTGATGGTAAGGCCCCATCTCTTAGTGGCACGCTCCAGGCTCAGCAGCAGCGTCTCCAACTCCTCCTCTGAATGAGCAGCTATTACCAAATCATCGGCATACATAACGTGGTTGAGCAATAGGGAGCCATCCCTTGACCGCACCCGGGCATCGATCAGCCTCCCATTATATCTGTACCAAATGGAGATTCCCTCGGTACAGCTATTGAAGGCTTCACTAACTACGTGGTCAAAATAGATGTTAAATAACGTGGGAGCCAGAGGACATCCCTGTCGCACCCCAAGGTGTACAGGGAATGGCTCTGACTCCCGGCCACGTAGTTTTACACCTACACACACACGCATTGACACGCAGAGCTCTTGGCATTAATGAACCGCACAATACCCCTTCCTCGCTGATCTCGTCAAGGAAGCGTAAAACCATCGTCACGCGAACTCCACTCATGCTCGGAACAGCAGCAGCAGTGGCGTTTGGCTGGTGTTTGACCTCGCCACTACCCATAGACTCAACACTGCCCATAGACTCAACACTGCCCACAGACTCAACACTGCCCATAGACTCAACACTGCCCATAGACTAAACACTGCCCACAGACTCAACACTACCCATAGACTCAACACTGCCCATAGACTAAACACTGCCCACAGACTCAACACTGCCCATAGACTCAACACTGCCCATAGACTAAACACTGCCCACAGACTCAACACTACCCATAGACTCAACACTGCCCATAGACTAAACACTGCCCACAGACTCAACACTGCCCATAGACTCAACACTGCCTACAGACTCAACACTGCCCATAGACTCAACACTGCCCATAGACTAAACACTGCCCAAAGACTCAACACTGCCCATAGACTCAACACTGCCCACAGACTCAACACTGCCCATCGACTCAACACTGCCCATAGACTCAACACTGCCCACAGACTCAACACTGCCCATAGACTCAACACTGCCCATAGACTCAAGACTCAACACTGCCCATAGACTCAACATTGCCCATAGACTCAACACTGCGCATAGACTCAACACTGCCCATAGACTCAACACTGCCCATAGACTCAACACTGCCCATAGACTCAAAACTGCCCATAGACTCAACACTGCCCATAGACTCAACACTGCCCATAGACTCAACACTGCATCTCCGATTGGCCACGGACAGTGCCAAAGAAGTACAACAAACATCCACACTGCCAAGACAGCAACAGCATCGTTGAAAGAGAACAGGGGGGGGGTGGGAGGGGGTTGGTGGTGGGTGGTGATAGGGGCGAGGGGAGGGATCTGGTGGAGGGAATGAATGTTAAATGCCTCCGTGAAGGTTTAAATGACTTGAAAAAAGTTGAAAGTAATCCATCGTCGTCTTCATGAAGCAGGCCGTCTTCTGAAATCGCCACGTGGCTCGGCTCGCCGCGTTTCTTCCGTAAAGGGGGGTCCGCGATAGCGGCAATGAAAGAGAAAATAATCTTAAGTTTATTATTATCATCATTATTTTACGACTATTCTTCTTTTTCTTCTTCTTAGAGTAAATCCAGCTCGCCCCGGGGATTATGCCGTGATTCAGAGATTCCTGGAGCTGCGTCGCAGGCTCTAGGAGGGGGTTGGTGGATCACTCGGAGATCCACAGGGATGCAGTGTATGGGAACGAGATTGCGTGTGGCTGTGTTTGGAGCACTTGCCCCAACAGTCTGTTAAGGCTAATCGGGGGAGCTTTGTCTTTGTTCATATTTGTCTGTGTGTGTGTGTTTGCGTGGGGGGAGCGGTGGTGTGGCGGTTAGCGCTACGCTGCGCTACGAACCCCGCAATCCGAGTTCGATTCCCGCTCGCGGTGACCAACACCACCAGTGACGATTATCTGAACCCGTCCTTGGCCTCCCCTAGGTCGACTCAGTCTCAAAATGAAAATCTTGTGTGTTAAATTTTGATTTAAAGCTTTCGTGACTGCAGTAATTCATATTCTTAGTTTTTTCGGTAAAGTCACGTTGAAGAGAAACAACAAAATAACAAAATATATATAAAACAATAAAAAATTCTCACGACGTTTCGACCATAACTCAAACGGTCATCATCAGGTGTGTCGGTTTGCATAAATTTATTTTTAAAACGGCATATTTATTTATATATATAAATAACGTTTGCGTCACGCGCAACGATGGCAGTTTGCCAGGACTAGTCCATCTATTTTTTGAAAAGAGGAGGGGGGAGACGAAATTTGTTTTTATGTATGCTGTCTGAAAGGCACTGTAAGCGTGAACAATCAATCAAGAACTGAAATGATTTATCAAATCTTTCCAATGATTGCTAAGATAGAATCCATCTTCTCGGTTGAAATTGTCTCTGTGTTTGTATATGTGGATAGCCTCATGAACGAATCTCTCATGGAAGCCAGATGGCTTACAAAGAACCTCCGTCTTGGAAAAGTCAATGGCATGTGAGCCTACTGAATTAGAACAATGATCTGCTACGGCCGAGGTGTTGGTCCTACCGTGTTTAAGGTCTGCTTTATGTTCACGAATGCGGTCCGAGATATGGCGTTTGGTTTCTCCAATGTAACTACTACCACAGAGGCAACTTAGTTTGTAGACACCAGGGTATTGTATGTCCGGAATCACATCTTTTACAGACGGAACCAGATCACGGATTTTATGTAATGTGTTGAAACGGACCTGGATCTTGTGTTTATTCAAGATTTTGGAGATCTTTTTTGTGATCCCAGCAATGTAGGGTAAAGTGATGGTTTTGAAAGGCTCCTCAAGAGGGTTCTTCTTCATGGTTTGAGTGATAGCTTTGCGGATTGTATAGTCGGAGTAACCATTAGCCCTAAGAGCTTGGTGTACGTGCTTGAGTTCACTGCTTATGTGTTCCTGGTCGGATATGCATTGGGCTCTATGATACAGAGTCTTGATGAGAGAATTCTTCTGTGATGGATGGTGGTGGGAATCCGGTTTCAGATAAGCATCCGTATGGGTAGCTTTCCTGTAGACAGAGTGGCTCATTGAACCATCAGGTCTCTTTTTAATTAGGACATCCAAAAAAGGTATCTTGCCATCTATTTCGACTTCCATGGTAAATCTGATGGCTGGGTGTATGGAATTGATGTGGTCGAAGAATTGGTCTAGAGCAGGCCGGCCATGTGGCCAGATGACAAAAGTGTCATCCACGTACCTCTTCCATAAGGTTGGGCGCAGAGTGGCAGTCTGGATGGCGTCAGTCTCAAATTTCTCCATGAAAATGTTAGCTATAACTGGAGAAAGGGGGGAGCCCATTGGGGTGCCCTCAGTTTGTTTGTAGAAAGTTCCATTCCAAGTGAAGTATGTATTGGTTAAACAGTGTCTCACCAGGGGGGGTACCTCAGTGTTTAGTCCTTGATGAACCAAGTCTTCAATGATTGCAATGGTGTCAGGTACAGGAACCTTGGTGAATAAGGAAACTACATCAAAACTGACAAGCAGGTCGTCTGGGGACAGGGAAATACCCTTGATTGTTGATACCAGGTGAGTAGAATTTTGTACCGCAGAGGTGGTCTTTCCAGTGAAAGGACGCAGGATTTCAGACAAAAAACGAGCTAGTTTGTAGGTGGGGGAGCTGATAGTAGAGACTATGGGACGAAGAGGTGTATCAACTTTATGTATTTTTGGTAAGCCGTATAATCTTGGTGGCCTGGCAGCAGAAGGTTTCAACGAAAACTGTTTAGATTGATCAATTAATGCGGTTGAATCAGAAATTATTTTGTTGGTTTGTGTGACGAGGCTGTTGGTGGGATCTCTTTTTATTTTTGTATAACTACCATCGTCGAGTAATTCTTTAATTTTGTTGTTGTATTCTATTTTATCCATGATAACAGTAGCATTGCCTTTGTCAGCTGAGAGAACTACAATATCATTCCTCTTTTTTAATTTATATAATTCAAAACGCTCATCTTTGCTGAGGTTGCTAGCTGGCATCTTAGCGTTTTTGAGGGTTGCAGCGATTTCAGATCTTGCTACGTCTGCAGCGATGTGACCCAGGCCCCTGAGAGCAACGTCTACTTGGGCAATTATATCATTAACTGGTATGTGTTTAGGTGTGACTGCAAAGTTTAGACCTTTAGCTAAAACGGATTTCAGACCATCGGAAATAGAACTGTTACTGCGATTAATTACGACTTTATTAACGTCTAACTTTTTGGTGTGTGGGTCCGGTCTTTTGTTGAAGAGGAGGTTAAATTTGGAAATCAGGTTTTCCTTACATTTGGTCGACATAGTAGCAGCTGAAGAGGCAGTCATATTGTCTACATGTTCCCAATCCGATGTGGACATTATTGCCGTCAATGATAAGTGTGATTTGTAGAGTGTCTTGTCTAACTGATCTAGTTCTGTGCGTATAAGTCTGATTTTTTCTGAGATAAGAGCTAAGCTAGTTTTGAAAAGAATTCGTTTCGCATTAGAAGAAGTTACAGTAGCAGAGGTGAGTGTAAATGCGATTGGTATCACCCCAGAGTCGCGGCATCTCTTCAGGAAGGTCTAAACTTTGCAGTCACACCTAAACACATACCAGTTAATGATATAATTGCCCAAGTAGACGTTGCTCTCAGGGGCCTGGGTCACATCGCTGCAGACGTAGCAAGATCTGAAATCGCTGCAACCCTCAAAAACGCTAAGATGCCAGCTAGCAACCTCAGCAAAGATGAGCGTTTTGAATTATATAAATTAAAAAAGAGGAATGATATTGTAGTTCTCTCAGCTGACAAAGGCAATGCTACTGTTATCATGGATAAAATAGAATACAACAACAAAATTAAAGAATTACTCGACGATGGTAGTTATACAAAAATAAAAAGAGATCCCACCAACAGCCTCGTCACACAAACCAACAAAATAATTTCTGATTCAACCGCATTAATTGATCAATCTAAACAGTTTTCGTTGAAACCTTCTGCTGCCAGGCCACCAAGATTATACGGCTTACCAAAAATACATAAAGTTGATACACCTCTTCGTCCCATAGTCTCTACTATCAGCTCCCCCACCTACAAACTAGCTCGTTTTTTGTCTGAAATCCTGCGTCCTTTCACTGGAAAGACCACCTCTGCGGTACAAAATTCTACTCACCTGGTATCAACAATCAAGGGTATTTCCCTGTCCCCAGACGACCTGCTTGTCAGTTTTGATGTAGTTTCCTTATTCACCAAGGTTCCTGTACCTGACACCATTGCAATCATTGAAGACTTGGTTCATCAAGGACTAAACACTGAGGTACCCCCCCTGGTGAGACACTGTTTAACCAATACATACTTCACTTGGAATGGAACTTTCTACAAACAAACTGAGGGCACCCCAATGGGCTCCCCCCTTTCTCCAGTTATAGCTAACATTTTCATGGAGAAATTTGAGACTGACGCCATCCAGACTGCCACTCTGCGCCCAACCTTATGGAAGAGGTACGTGGATGACACTTTTGTCATCTGGCCACATGGCCGGCCTGCTCTAGACCAATTCTTCGACCACATCAATTCCATACACCCAGCCATCAGATTTACCATGGAAGTCGAAATAGATGGCAAGATACCTTTTTTGGATGTCCTAATTAAAAAGAGACCTGATGGTTCAATGAGCCACTCTGTCTACAGGAAAGCTACCCATACGGATGCTTATCTGAAACCGGATTCCCACCACCATCCATCACAGAAGAATTCTCTCATCAAGACTCTGTATCATAGAGCCCAATGCATATCCGACCAGGAACACATAAGCAGTGAACTCAAGCACGTACACCAAGCTCTTAGGGCTAATGGTTACTCCGACTATACAATCCGCAAAGCTATCACTCAAACCATGAAGAAGAACCCTCTTGAGGAGCCTTTCAAAACCATCACTTTACCCTACATTGCTGGGATCACAAAAAAGATCTCCAAAATCTTGAATAAACACAAGATCCAGGTCCGTTTCAACACATTACATAAAATCCGTGATCTGGTTCCGTCTGTAAAAGATGTGATTCCGGACATACAATACCCTGGTGTCTACAAACTAAGTTGCCTCTGTGGTAGTAGTTACATTGGAGAAACCAAACGCCATATCTCGGACCGCATTCGTGAACATAAAGCAGACCTTAAACACGGTAGGACCAACACCTCGGCCGTAGCAGATCATTGTTCTAATTCAGTAGGCTCACATGCCATTGACTTTTCCAAGACGGAGGTTCTTTGTAAGCCATCTGGCTTCCATGAGAGATTCGTTCATGAGGCTATCCACATATACAAACACAGAGACAATTTCAACCGAGAAGATGGATTCTATCTTAGCAATCATTGGAAAGATTTGATAAATCATTTCAGTTCTTGATTGATTGTTCACGCTTACAGTGCCTTTCAGACAGCATACATAAAAACAAATTTCGTCTCCCCCCTCCTCTTTTCAAAAAATAGATGGACTAGTCCTGGCAAACTGCCATCGTTGCGCGTGACGCAAACGTTATTTATATATATAAATAAATATGCCGTTTTCAAAATAAATTTATGCAAACCGACACACCTGATGATGACCGTTTGAGTTATGGTCGAAACGTCGTGAGAATTTTTTATTGTTTTATATATATTTTGTTATTTTGTTGTTTCTCTTCAACGTGACTTTACCGAAAAAACTAAGAATATATCTTGTGTGTTGTTATAAACAATTTTTTTTCAGTTGCATTTTTTTGGTATAGCCCTGTGAGCCATTCGGCTCTTGAATCGGGTGCAACTGCAACAAACAAAATACAAAAACATGAACAAGAAAACATCTTAAAGTGACTTTGTGACTGTGCAAACAGAAAATTCCATGGAAAACACAGCAAAAATCTTCCAGGAAAAAAGCACCGTACACCAACGCTGTGTGCAAAAATCCCAGTGGGATGCAAGTCAAACAACAACAACAACCACAAGACAATTTTGATTAAAGCCATCAGTCTAACTCCGTACTATAACAAACAAACATGGCCAAACCAAAAAAACGTTTTCGAAATCACCAAAATAAAGCCATAAAAGCAATGCAATAGTGTTCATAGAAACTGACCGAAATTTCACAATAAACAACATGTACCACCAAACCCTGTAGCCATAGCTGGCTGCATGAGTTACTCCACAACAGCAGGAGCATCAGTCGGAGTATCAATTTTTTCAATGCACCTTTAAGATCAGCACACTAAATCAAAATACAGGTAATACTTTGCAGCGGTCATGCGGAGCGAAACATTTTATTTCATTTTAGGCCACTGAATAGCAGTGGCAGCTAGGGGTGTACAACTCCTCTAGAGCAGTTTTGAGTGAAGATCTCATAAGTAGCGATTCAAGTTGCAATTTATTGGCAATAGCATTCCAGACCCTGGGGGTATCAATAGCAAAGGCCCTTCCTCCGGTTTTTGTACAGCAAAAGGGAATGTGAAGCTGGTAAATGAGTTAAGACCTGAGGTCAAATTTGTTCTTCGAAACAGAGAGGAGATCCAGCAGGTAGTCTGCGGATTTTTTTGTAAGTACATCGTGAATAAATAAGAGCTGGTGCACAAGCCGTCGAACATTAAGAGATGTTAAGTCTGACCCAATGTAGAGATCACAGTGGTGAGTCCTATATGAGCAGTTCAATGCAAATCTTATGGCCGAGTGATAAATTGAGTCAAGCTTCTTCAGTACAGTACTTGGGGCTGATTTATACACGATGTCACATTAATCAAGTAGAGGCAGTATGGTAGCTTTGATCAATTCCTAACGGAACATCGGGGGGAAGCAGTGCTTGTGTCGATACAGAAAAACAATTTTATTTTAGTTTTTTTACCAATATAATCAATGCGATTTTCAAAATTCAGTTTTGAACCCAAGATACTTATAGATCTTGACTTGCTCTATTTGATAATTATTTAAGGAAAAATAACTTCCTGCTTTAGTCCTGGTGAGAAGCATAGCACCTTGGTTTTGGAGGTATTTAGGACTAGTTTAAGAGCAACTAGCTGATGTTGTAGTTTGTTGAAATCACCTTGTAGCTTAGCAATCACGTCATCCGGAGAGCGGCCAGCAGTAATCAGTATCGTGTCACCTGCAAAAAGATTTACCCTGGAATGATCCAGGTCAGTGTCCAAGTCATTGACTTCCATCCATCTGTGAATACAGTTTGGGTGCGAGAAAAGAGGTAATTTTGTAACCATTTTACTGCGTTTTCGGAAAAACCGAGGCAACTTAGTTTACTTAGTTTACATCGCCACGAGGGAGACAAAGGCGGCCGGGCATGGTGTTGGCCACCCACCCCCCTAATGTGCCCTGCAGGCCTTCAAAGCTTCTACTCGCTAACAGCACTTGCCCCAACAGGCTGCCAAGGCTATACGGGGGATCTTTGTTGCATGGTTAGTGATCACACTCAAAGTCTGTGTTGATGGTTTCTGTTAATCGTTTCTTTTTAGAGTGATTTGTCCCAGCCAATGTTTGTATCTTGGCAATGTATTTACATCTAAATATTAGATGATGAGTGTGCATTGTTTTAGAGTGATTCTGTAACACGGTTGGTCTATTTCTGTTTGGCTTATTTTGCTCTGATTTCTGTTTGGCTGATTTTGCTCTGATTTCTGTTTGGCTGATTTTGCTCTGATTTCTCTTTGGTTGATTTAGCTTTTATTTCTCTTTTGCTGATTTTGCTCTGATTTTTCTTTGGCTGATTTTGCTCTGATTTCTATTTGGCTGATTTTGCTCTGATTTCTCTTTGGCTGATTTTGCTCTGATTTATCTTTGGCTGATTTTGCTCTGATTTCTCTTGGGCTGATTTTTCCTCTGATTTCTGTTTGTCTACGCTCAGATTTTTATTTGGCTCATTTTTGCAAAACGCGACTCCTCTACCGCGCTCTTCCGCGTTCCTCTCCCTGGTCACGCAACATCCACTAAAACGACAACAAAGGAAACGTCTAAGATGACCTTTTTCTGCTGCACTCACCACTTGCTCCGTCTCCCTCTACGAAGTGGAGACCCCATACGGCAGCAGTGACGTGATAGGACATTGTAGCTGCTGTACTTTTAACTGTTTTATTTTTTTTACATACAGCGGCCCATGAGTTTGGAATCATAAGGGGAAAAAATAACGAATTCGTATTAATTTTGCTTCTGCAGGCCGAAAATGCCTCTGAGCAAGACAGAACGAGTCCAGCTAATTCGACTCGTCGGGAATCTGAGTCAGAGGGAGGTGTCTGTTGAATGGGAATAAAAGCGTTGTCATTGGGTTTTGTTTTTCAGATGATTCCAGACTTATGGGACACCCTGTAGTTTTATATAAAAACAAAATTAAATTTAAATAAACTTTTAAAACCGGAAACTTCCATTCAGGAATAAATACAACCCGGCCACGTGGCCACCACGAGTGACATTTTTACTGGGTTATAAAAAAACATAAAACTGTTTTTTTGACGTATATATAATAAACAAATATTGCAAAAATTATCTCCAAGAAATATATTAAATGAATATATGTAAATTCTTTAAATATGTGAAATACTAAAATATATATGAAATAAAAAGTAGCACCAGAAAGCAACGGGCGTGGACGTGACTTTAACACGATGGAGGCTTTTGATTTAAAGCTTTTGTGACTGCAGGGGTTCATATTCTTGGTTCTTTCGGTAAAGTCACCACGTAGAAGGGAAACAATAAAATAATAAAAATATAAAACAATACAATTCTTGCTGTGGATTTCACACCTGATGATGATTGCTTGTGTTGCGGTCGAAACGTCGTGAGAATTGTATTGTTTTTTACATTTTTATTATTTTATTGTTTCCCTTCTACGTGGTGACTTTACCGCAAGCACCAAGAATACGATGGAGGGTGTTCATCGGCGTTCTTATTGCAGACACCCCCCGGGGTGAGTAGGGAGGAAAGGGGAGGTGGGGAAGGAGGGGAGGGAGGTGAATTATGAAGGGAGGCGACCTGGCAAACGAGCCGAGCTTCTGCCCGGCAGCTGTGTGGTGTCACCCACTCAGATTCAGGATCTGTATTCATCATGGAGGAGCGGGCGGGAGGAGGAAGAGGAGCCATCCACTGGAGTTGTGAAACGATTCCTTTTTACAGATATCCTGTAGTAAGGAGGGGCAGGGAGTTACATCGGCAAAACTAAATAATAAAACTACGATGTAAGAATGCGTGTGTGTTGAACTTCTTTATAGCCACCGTGCATATCCAATCGTGCTATTCGGAAGTGCAGTGTGAATGTTATGAGCAGTGTTGAGTCTATGGGCAGTGTTGAGTCTATGGGCAGTGTTGAGTCTATGGGCAGTGTTGAGTCTATGGGCAGTGTTAAGTCTATGGGCAGTGTTGAGTCTATGGGCAGTATTGAGTCTATGGGCAGTGTTGAGTCTATGGGCAGTGTTGAGTCTATGGGCAGTGTTGAGTCTATGGGCAGTGTTGAGTCTATGGGCAGTGTTGAGTCTATGGGCAGTGTTGAGTCTATGGGTAGTGTTGAGTCTATGGGCAGTGTTAGTCTATGGGCAGTGTTGAGTCTATGGGCAGTGTTGAGTCTATGGGCAGTGTTGAGTCTATGGGCAGTGATGAGTCTATGGGCAGTGTTGAGTCTATGGGTAGTGTTGAGTCTATGGGCAGTGTTAGTCTATGGGCAGTGTTGAGTCTATGGGCAGTGTTGAGTCTATGGGTAGTGTTGAGTCTATGGGTAGTGTTAGTCTATGGGTAGTGTTGAGTCTATGGGCAGTGTTAGTCTATGGGCAGTATTAGTCTATGGGTAGTGTTGAGTCCATGAGTAGTGTTGAGTCTATGGGCAGTGTTGAGTCTATGGGTAGTGTTAGTCTATGGGTAGTGTTAGTCTATGGGCAGTATTAGTCTATGGGTAGTGTTGAGTCTATGAGTAGTGTTGGGTCTATGAGTAGCGTGTGCTTTATGTTGAACGTATTTCGTACCGTACGTAGCCAACCACGCTAATCGGAGGCACGGGAGTAAAGACAACAAACGGAACACAAAAAGCGCTTCTAGAGAAATTCGTTTACAATTCATGGCAAGTCCTGAGTATCAAAGTTCCTGACCAATTGTCACCGACACCACCGCACCATTCCTTACACAACTATGAAACATTTTTTTTATTACCAAGTAAGGCTCACTGAGCTGTGTAGCTCTTTATCAGAAGCGACCTGGCTATCACAAAATGACAGCTCAACGAAGTGGCTTATCATCATCATCGCCACGTGGAAATATACAGCAGCAGCGAAATACGCGTGGTGTTGATTCTAAATGTGGTGGGATAAGCCGGAGGACGCGGAGAAAAATCCACGCGACCACGGGGAGAGAGAGAGACACGCAAACTCCAAATCTACAGCAGCAGCAGGCGTCAGGGTCGGAATCGTACCCACGACCTCCTGTACACCAGGCGAGGTAGTTAACATCTCATAGCCACCGTGATGATAATGAGAGAGAGACACGCAAACTCCAAATATACAGCAGTAGGCGTCAGGGTCGGGATCAAACCCACGACCTCCTGTGTACCAGGCGAGGTAGTTAACATCTCCTAGCCACCGTTGTGATGATGAGAGAGAGAGAGACACGCAAACTTCAAATATACAGCAGCAGTCGTCAGGGTCAGGATCAAACCCACGACCTCCTGTACACCAGGCGAGGTAGTTAACATCTCCTAGCCACCGCGGCTGGGACCGCACTGCGGACGTCTAAAGGCGACGTTCGTTCGCCAGGTAGAGGGAGCGGTGCTGGTGTCGGGATCGAACCCGCGACCTCGTGCACACCGGGCGAGGGAGGTAACGTCTCGTCGTCGCGAGAGGGGAGACTTGGGCTTGTTTTCCGTCAGCGTTGCGAAGCGGCGTCTCGACTGCCAAGGAGAGAGAGAGCGGAGCTGGGGCTGCGTGGGGAAGGAGAGGCGAGAGGCGTCACGTCGCCAGCAGGGAGGTGGGAGGCTGATGGATGTGACGCGTGACGGAATTGCTGCCAAATGCCGGAACGTTGCCACCACCACCACCAGCCAGCCAGCCAACCCCCACCACCAACACCACCAGCACCAGCCAGCCAACCCCCACCACCAACACCAACAGCACCAGCCAACCACCACCACCAACCAGCCAGCCAGCCCCCACCACCAACACCACCACCACTACCGCCAACACCACCACCAACACCAGCCAGCCCCCACCACCAACACCACCACCACCAGCCAGCCAGCCAACCCCCACCACCAACATCACCACCAACACCAGCCAGCCACCACCACCAACCAGCCACCACCAACAACCAGCCAGCCAGCCCCCACCACCAACACCACCACCACCACTACCGCCAACACCACCACCAACACCAGCCAGCCCCCACCACCAACACCACTACCGCCAACACCACCACCAACAACAGCCAGCCACCACCACCAGCCAGCCAGCCAGCCCCCACCACCAACACCACCACAACACCACCACAACCCCACCACAACCACCATCAACCAACCAGCCACCACCAACAACACACACAAACAACACAGACACACAATTCACACACACAAAATTCACACAAACACCGATAGGAGTGGAAAATAGAGAAAATGGTAAGCAAGTAACTCAATGTAAATAATTAATAACTATATATATAAGTCATATTTATCAAGCTTGGCCAAGGCAGCAAAAACAACAACAGTCCCAGACCACAGCAATACAACAAACACACAGCAGCAGTCAGTCGTCCCCTCTCAATTCAAGGTCACATTAATTCAAGGTCACATCAACATTCAACTGTCTACGATAACACCACAACAGGTTTCTAAACATATCGAAGTTACGCATCGCATTTGCCAAATGTGGCCGCTTCCTCCCAGCAAGACATCTTCCCGTTCAGCGTCTTGTTTGGGGCTGAAGGAGAAGTGGGCTTTGCCTATTTGTCCCGTTCGTTGTGTTTTATACAGATGTAGTGGCCTTTATGACGCCGGAGAAGGTTGACTTGAGGCAACACGTATTCATTACAGATACTTCAATTCAGCAGAGTGGCGACCCTGACACTCGAAGAGGTAACGGGCCTCATCGCCCGTTCTACACAGAGGGAAGTGTTCCCCAAGTCAATGCCGCCCCACGCTAACTCCCCACCTTACCTCTATTCTAGACCTGCCCTCAACAGGAGGATAACTGACCTGGACCGGCTTCGGCGCAGGTCTCGACCACCAGACACACGAGTGCGGCCCTCGCGGCTCTGGGGTCGCACACCTGGCTTGCTCTGCCCGGCCCTGCAAAGGGCAGCGAGTCAGAGGAGTTCCACTACACTATACACTACACTATACACTACACTATACACTACACTATACACTACACTATACACTACACTATACTATACACTATACTATACACTACACTACTATACACTACACCATACACTACAGTATACACTACACTATACACTACATTATACACTACACTATACACTACACTACTATACACTACACTATACACTACACTACTATACACTACACTACTATACACTACACTAAATACTACACCATACACTACACTATACTATACACTACACCACTATACACTACACCATACACTATACACTACACTATACTATACACTACACCACTATACACTACACTATACACTACACTATACGCTACACTACTATACACTACACTATACACTACACTATACACTACACTACACTATACACTACACTACTATACACTACACTACTATACACTACACTATACACTATACTATACACTACACCACTATACACTACACCACTATACACTACACCATACACAACACTATACACTACACTATACACTACACTACTATACACTACACTACTATACACTACACTACTATACACTACACTATACACTACACTATACACTACACTATACACTATACTATACACTACACCACTATACACTACACCATACACTACACTATACACTACACTACTATACACTACACTATACACTACACTACTGTACACTACACTATACACTACACTACTATACACTACACTATACACTACACTAAACACTACACTATACACTACACTATACACTACACTACTATACACTACACTATACACTACACTACTATACACTACACTATACACTACACTACTACACTATACACTACACTATACACTACACTATGCACTACACTATACACTACACTATACGCTGCACTATACACTAAACTATACACTACACTCCTATACACTACACTACTATACACTACACTATACACTACACTATACACTACACTACTATACACTACACTATACACTACACTACTATACACTGCACTACTATACACTACACTATACACTACACTATACACTACACTACTATACACTACACTACTATACACTACACTATACACTACACTACTATACACTACACTATACACTACACTACTATACACTACACTGTTAGTCGTTAACAGGGGTGGTCTTTAAGAGGGGTTCGACTATTTAGCTGTTTCATCAGAAGCGACCTGACCATCACAAATGTTAGCAGCTCAGCAAAAGTGGCTGATGACATCATCGTGGCGGACAACGACAGCCCAAATACGCTGAAAGCGTGACGTTGAAATCTGAATGCATCTGGGATTGGGCCTCTGTATGTATGTGTCTCTCCCTCTCTGCCGCTGGGAGAGTCACAGTGGCACTGTCAGACGCACAGACACTGAGCCAACTGGCAATGAAACACTGTGTTCAAGCCTTTGGCTTTTTCGGTAAAGTCACGTACAAATAAAAAATAATAAATTAACATAATAGCGTACGACGTTTCGGTTGCAACACAAGCAGCCATCATCAGGTACAGAAGAGCATAATTTACGAGAGAGAGAGAACACATAACCTCAGATGTACATACAGACACCCAAGTAGGGGGGGACTAACACAGATACAACAGGGTACAACAGAGAGAGAAGCATACCAGACAAACAGGGTTTAGCAAAATTTGGAAACCATATAAAGCAACACAGCCGGTCGGTCAAAACACAATTAACGCATAGTCCGGTTGATCACGCTATTTAAAAGATTGCTAAATTGCAAGTTAAGTATGAAATTTGTGTTTGCGGTCTGTATTTTGAGTTTCATACTTAACTTGCAATTTAGCAATCTTTGAAATAGCGTGATCAACCGGACTATGCGTTAATTGTGTTTTGATCGACCGTCTGTGTTGCTTTATATGGTTTCCAAATTTTGCTAAACCCTGTTTGTCTGGTATGCTTCTCTCTCTGTGTCCCCTGTTGTATCTGTGTCAGTTCCCCCTACTTGGGTGTCTGTATATACATCTGAGGTTATGTGTTTCCCCTCTCTCGTAAATTTATCTCTTCTGTACCTGATGATGACTGCTTGTGTTGCAACCGAAACGTCGTACGCTATTATGTAATTTTATTATTTTTTATTTATACGTGACTTTACCGAAAAAAACAAAGAGTAATTCCTGCAGTCACGAAAGCTTCAAATCAAGACTGTGTTCAATCCCTGATACTGGCTGTCTCTCTCACTAGGGCGTTCATAATGGCAGTGTCAGAAACACTGAGCCATTTACCATGAAGCACTGTGTTCAAGCCCTGATACTGGCTGTCTCTCTCACTAGGGCGTTCAAAATGGCAGTGTCAGAAACACTGAGCCATTTACCATGAAACACTGGGTTCAAGTCCTGATACTGGCTGTCTCTCTCACTAGGGCGTTCATAATGGCAGTGTCAGAAACACTGAGCCATTTCCCATGAAACACTGTGTTCAAGTCCTGATACTGGCTGTCTCTCTCACTAGGGCGTTCATAATGGCAGTGTCAGAAACACTGAGCCATTTACCATGAAACACTGTGTTCAAGCCCTGATACTGGCTCTATCTCTCTCACTAGGGTATTCATAATGACAGTGTCATAGACACTGAGCCATTTACCATGAAACACTGTGTTCAAGTCCTGATACTGGCTGTCTCTCTCACTAGGGCGTTCATAATGGCAGTGTCATAGACACTGAGCCATTTACCATGAAACACTGTGTTCAAGTCCTGATATTGGCTGTCTCTCTCACTATGGCGTTCATAATGGCAGTGTCAGAAACACTGAGCCATTTACCATGAAACACTGTGTTCAAGCCCTGATATTGGCTGTATCTCTCTCACTAGGGCGTTCATAATGGCAGTGTCAGAAACACTGAGCTATTTACCATGAAACACTGTGTTCAAGTCCTGATACTGGCTGTCTCTCTCACTAGGGCGTTCATAATGGCAGTGTCATAGACACTGAGCCATTTACCATGAAACACTGTGTTCAAGTCCTGATATTGGCTGTCTCTCTCACTATGGCGTTCATAATGGCAGTGTCAGAAACACTGAGCCATTTACCATGAAACACTGTGTTCAAGCCCTGATATTGGCTGTATCTCTCTCACTAGGGCGTTCATAATGGCAGTGTCAGAAACACTGAGCCATTTACCATGAAACACTGTGTTCAAGCCCTGATATTGGTTGTATCTCTCACACTAGGGCGTTCATAATGGCAGTGTAAGAAACACTGAGACATGTACCATGAAACACTGTGTTCAAGCCCTGATACTGGCTGTATCTCTCACACTAGGGCGTTCATAATGGCAGTGTCAGAAACAGAGCCATTTACCATGAAACACTGTGTTCAAGTCCTGATACTGGCTGTCTCTCTCACTAGGGCGTTCACAATGGCAGTGTCAGAAACACTGAGCCATTTACCATGAAACACTGTGTTCAAGTCCTGATACTGGCTGTCTCTCTCACTAGGGCGTTCATAATGGCAGTGTCATAGACACTGAGCCATTTACCATGAAACACTGTGTTCAAGCCCTGATATTGGCTGTCTCTCTCAATAGGGCGTTCATAATGGAAGTGTCACAGACACAGCCATTTACCATGAAACACTGTGTTCAAGTCCTGATACTGGCTGTCTCTCACTAGGGCGCTCATAATGGCAGTGTCAGAAACACTGAGCCATTTACCATGAAACACTGTGTTCAAGCCCTGATACTGGCTGTATCTCTCTCACTAGGGAGTTCACAATGGCAGTGTCAGAAACACTGAGCCATTTACCATGAAACACTGTGTTCAAGTCCTGATACTGGCTGTATCTCTCACTAGGGCGTTCATAATGGCAGTGTCATAGACACTGAGCCATTTACCATGAAACACTGTGTTCAAGTCCTGATACTGGCTGTCTCTCTCAATAGGGCGTTCATAATGGAAGTGTCATAGACACAGCCATTTACCATGAAACACTGTGTTCAAGTCCTGATACTGGCTGTCTCTCACTAGGGCGCTCATAATGGCAGTGTCAGAAACACTGAGCCATTTACCATGAAACACTGTGTTCAAGTCCTGATACTGGCTGTCTCTCTCACTAGGGCGTTCATAATGGCAGTGTCAGAAACACTGAGCCATTTACCATGAAACACTGTGTTCAAGTCCTGATACTGGCTGTCTCTCTCACTAGGGCGTTCATAATGGCAGTGTCAGAAACACTGAGCCATTTACCATGAAACACTGTGTTCAAGCCCTGATACTGGCTGTCTCTCTCACTAGGGGGTTCATAATGGCGGTGTCAGAAACACTGAGCCATTTACCATGAAACACTGTGTTCAAGTCCTGATACTGGCTGTCTCTCTCACTAGGGCGCTCATAATGGCAGTGTCAGAAACACTGAGCCATTTACCATGAAACACTGTGTTCAAGCCCTGATACTGGCTGTATCTCTCTCACTAGGGCGTTCACAATGGCAGTGTCATAGACACTGAGCCAGTGTGTCTCTCAGCGTGTCTCTCAGTGTGTCTCTAAGCGTGTCTCTCCGTGTGTCTCTAAGCGTGTCTCTCTGTGTGTCTGTCAGTGTGTCTCTAGGCGTGTCTCTCAGTGTGTCTCTAAGCGTGTCTCTCCGTGTGTCTCTCAGTGTGTCTCTCAGTGTGTCTGTCAGTCTGTCTCTAGGCGTGTCTCTAGGCGTGTCTCTCAGCGTGCCTCTCAGTGTGTCTCTAAGCGTGTCTCTCCGTGTGTCTCTAAGCGTGTCTCTCCGTGTGTCTGTCAGTGTGTCTCTAGGCGTGTCTCTCAGTGTGTCTCTAAGCGTGTCTCTCCGTGTGTCTCTCAGTGTGTCTCTCAGCGTGTCTCTCAGTGTGTCTCTAGGCGTGTCTCTCAGTGTGTCTCTCAGTGTGTCTCTAAGCGTGTCTCTCTGCGTGTCTCTCAGTGTGTCTGTCAGTGTGTCTCTAGGCGTGTCTCTCAGTGTGTCTCTAAGCGTGTCTCTCAGTGTGTCTCTCAGTGTGTCTCTAAGCGTGTCTCTCAGTGTGTCTCTAGGCGTGTCTCTCAATGTGTCTCTAAGCGTGTCTCTCAGCGTGTCTCTCAGTGTGTCTCTAGGCGTGTCTCTCAGTGTGTCTCTCAGTGTGTCTCTCAGTGTGTCTCTCAGTGTGTCTGTCAGTGTGTCTCTCAGCGTGTCTCTCAGCGTGTCTCTAAGCGTGTCTCTCAGTGTGTCTCTCAGTGTGTCTCTAGGCGTGTCTCTCAGTGTGTCTTAAGTGTGTCTCTCAGCGTGTCTCTTAGTGTGTCTCTCAGTGTGTCTCTCAGCGTGTCTCTCAGTGTGTCTCTAGGCGTGTCTCTCAGTGTGTCTCTAGGCGTGTCTCTAAGCGTGTATCTCAGCGTGTCTCTCAGTGTGTCTGTCAGTGTATCTCTAGGCGTTTCTCTCAGTGTGTCTCTCAGTGTGTCTCTAGGCGTGTCTCTCAGTGTGTCTCTAGGCGTGTCTCTCAGTGGGTCTCTCAGTGTGTCTCTCAGTGTGTCTCTCAGTGTGTCTCTAGGCGTGTCTCTCAGTGTGTCTCTAGGCGTGTCTCTCAGTGTGTCTCTCAGTGTGTCTCTCAGTGTGTCTCTAGGCGTGTCTCTCAGTGTGTCTCTAGGCGTGTCTCTCAGTGTGTCTCTCAGTGTGTCTCTCAGTGTGTCTCTCAGTGTGTCTCTCGGTGTGTCTCTAGGCGTGTTTCTAGGCGTGTCTCTCAGTGTGTCTCTCAGTGTGTCTCTCAGCGTGTCTCTAGGCGTGTCTCTCAGTGTGTCTCTAAGCGTGTCTCTCAGTGTGTCTCTCAGCGTGTCTCTCAGCGTGTCTCTCAGCGTGTCTCTCAGCGTGTCTCTCAGTGTGTCTCTCAGTGTGTCTCTAGGCGTGTCTCTAGGCGGGTCTCTCAGTGTGTCTCTCAGTGTGTCTCTAGGCGTGTCTGTCAGTGTGTCTCTCAGTGTGTCTCCCAGTGTGTCTCTCAGTGTGTCTCTCAGCGTGTCTCTAAGCGTGTCTCTCAGTGTGTCTCTAAGTGTGTCTTTCAGCGTGTCTCTCAGTGTGTCTCTAAGTGTGTCTCTCAGTGTGTATCTCAGTGTGTCTCTAGGCGTGTCTATCAGTGTGTCTCTCAGTGTGTCTCTCAGTGTGTCTCTCAGTGTGTCTCTAGGCGTGTCTCTCAGCGTGTTTCTAGGCGTGTCTCTCAGCGTGTCTCTAGGCGTGTCTCTAGGCGTGTCTCTAAGCGTGTCTCTCAGTGTGTCTCTCAGTGTGTCTCTAGGCGTGTCTCTCAGTGTGTCTCTAAGTGTGTGTCTAAGTGTGTCTCTCAGTGTGTCTCTCAGTGTGTCTCTCAGTGTGTCTCTAGGCGTGTCTCTCAGTGTGTCTCTAGGCGTGTCTCTCAGTGTGTCTCTAAGTGTGTCTCTCAGCGTGTCTCTCAGTGTGTCTCTCAGTGTGTCTCTCAGTGTGTCTCTCAGCGTGTTTCTAGGCGTGTCTCTCAGCGTGTTTCTAGGCGTGTCTCTCAGTGTGTCTCTCAGTGTGTCTCTCAGTGTGTCTCTCAGTGTGTCTCTCAGCGTGTTTCTAGGCGTGTCTCTCAGCGCGTCTCTCGGTGTGTCTCTGAGCGTGTCTCTCAGTGTGTCTCTAAGCGTGTCTCTCAGCGTGTCTCTCAGCGTGTCTCTAGGCGTGTCTCTCAGCGTGTCTCTCAGTGTGTCTCTGAGCGTGCCTCTCAGCGTGTCTCTCATTGTGTCTGTCAGTGTGTCTCTAGTACTGTCTCTCAGTGTGTCTCTAAGCGTGTCTCTCAGCGTGTCTCTCAGTGTGTCTGTCAGTGTGTCTCTAAGCGTGTCTCTCATTGTGTCTCTAGGCGCGTCTCTCAGTGTGTCTCTCAGTGTGTCTCTTGGCGTGTCTCTCAGTGTGTATCTCAGTGTGTCTCTAGGCGTGTCTCTCAGTGTGTCTCTCAGTGTGTCTCTAGGTGTGTCTCTCAGTGTGTCCCTAGGCGTGTCTCTCAGCGTGTCTCTCGGTGTGTCTGTCAGTGTGTCTCTAGGCGTGTCTCTCAGTGTGTCTCTAGGCGTGTCTCTCAGTGTGTCTCTCAGTGTGTCTCTCGGTGTGTCTCTCAGTGTGTCTCTCAGTGTGTCTCTAGGCATGTTTCTCAGCGTGTCTCTCGGTGTGTCTCTAGGCGTGTCTCTCAATGTGTCTCTCAGTGTGTCTCTCAGTGTGTCTCTCAGTGTGTCTCTAGGCGTGTCTCTCAGCGTGTCTCTCAATGTGTCTGTCAGTGTGTCTCTAGGCGTGTCTCTAGGTGTATCTCTCAGCGTGTCTCTAGGCGTGTCTCTCAGTGTGTCTCTAGGCGTGTCTCTCAGTGTGTCTCTAGGCGTGTCTCTCAGCGTGTCTCTCAGTGTGTCTGTCAGTGTGTCTCTCAGTGTGTCTCTCAGCGTGTTTCTAGGCGTGTCTCTCAGTGTGTCTCTCAGCGCGTCTCTCGGTGTGTCTCTGAGCGTGTCTCTCAGTGTGTCTCTAAGCGTGTCTCTCAGCGTGTCTCTCAGCGTGTCTCTAGGCGTGTCTCTCAGCGTGTCTCTCAGTGTGTCTCTAAGCGTGTCTCTCAGCGTGTCTCTCAGTGTGTCTGTCAGTGTGTCTCTAGGCGTGTATCTCATTGTGTCTCTAGGCGCGTCTCTCAGTGTGTCTCTCAGTGTGTCTCTTGGCGTGTCTCTCAGTGTGTATCTCAGTGTGTCTCTAGGCGTGTCTCTCAGTGTGTCTCTCAGTGTGTCTCTAGGTGTGTCTCTCAGTGTGTCCCTAGGCGTGTCTCTCAGCGTGTCTCTCGGTGTGTCTGTCAGTGTGTCTCTAGGCGTGTCTCTCAGTGTGTCTCTAGGCGTGTCTCTCAGTGTGTCTCTCAGTGTGTCTCTCGGTGTGTCTCTCAGTGTGTCTCTCAGTGTGTCTCTAGGCATGTTTCTCAGCGTGTCTCTCGGTGTGTCTCTAGGCGTGTCTCTCAATGTGTCTCTCAGTGTGTCTCTCAGTGTGTCTCTCAGTGTGTCTCTAGGCGTGTCTCTCAGCGTGTCTCTCAATGTGTCTGTCAGTGTGTCTCTAGGCGTGTCTCTAGGTGTATCTCTCAGCGTGTCTCTAGGCGTGTCTCTCAGTGTGTCTCTAGGCGTGTCTCTCAGTGTGTCTCTAGGCGTGTCTCTCAGCGTGTCTCTCAGTGTGTCTGTCAGTGTGTCTCTAGGCGTGTCTCTAGGTGTATCTCTCAGCGTGTCTCTAGGCGTGTCTCTCAGTGTGTCTCTAGCAGTGTGTCTCTAGGCGTGTCTCTCAGCGTGTCTCTCAGCGTGTCTCTCAGTGTGTCTCTAGGCGTGTCTCTCAGCGTGTCTCTCAGTGTGTCTCTAGGCGTGTCTCTAGGCGTGTCTCTCAGTGTGTCTCTCAGTGTGTCTCTAGGCGTGTCTCTCAGCGTGTCTCTCAGTGTGTCTCTAGGCGTGTCTCTAGGCGTGTCTCTCAGCGTGTCTCTCAGTGTGTCTCTCAGCGTGTCTCTAGGCGTGTCTCTCAGCGTGTCCTTAGGCGTGTCTCTCAGCGTGTCTCTCAGTGTGTTTCTAGGCGTGTCTCTCAGTGTGTCTCGAGGCGTGTCTCTCAGTGTGTCTCTAGGCGTGTCTCCCGGCGCGATGAGAGAGTGGACATACAGCGTCAGGCCGTCTACACTTTATGTATCTCACGTCGCGGAGATGGGAGTGTGAGACAGCAAGAGAGAGATGGAGAGAGAGGGGAGGAATGAGAGAAGGTGACAGAGCAAGAGGGAGCGGTAGAGAAGATGTGAGAGAGATAGAGAGAGCAAGAGAGAGAGAGAGAGTGAGAGCGTTTTCAGTTGTAAAACACTTTCATTGCTGCCAGCAGCGAAAGCACGGGAGCAGATTTCGTTACAAAGACACGTGGAGTACCGCGTCACGTGTGCACGTCACAGACACTACCCACGTGACTCGTGACGCTGCACGTGCCACGCGTCGTTACGGTGCGCCACGCGCGACGAATAACCTCGTTACAGACGACGAATCACCTCGTTACAGACGACGAATCACCTCGTTACAGACGAATAACCTCGTTACAGACGACGAATAACCTCGTTACAGACGACGAATCAGCTCGTTACAGACGACGAATCACCTCGTTACAGACGAATAACCTCGTTACAGACGACGAATAACCTCGTTACAGACGACGAATCAGCTCGTTACAGACGACGAATAACCTCGTTAGAGACGACGAATAACCTTTTAACAGACGACGAATCACCTCGTTACAGACGACGAATCACCTCGTTACAGACGACGAATCACCTCGTTACAGACGACGAATCACCTCGTTACAGACGACGAATCACCTCGTTACAGACGACGAATCACCTCGTTACAGACGACGAATCACCTCGTTACAGACGACGAATAACCTCGTTACAGACGACGAATAACCTCGTTACAGACGAAGAATCACCTCGTTACAGACGACGAATAACCTCGTTACAGACGACGAATCACCTCGTTACAGACGACGAATAACCTCATTACAGATGACGAATAACCTCGTTACAGACGAAGAATAACCTCGTTACAGACGACGAATCACCTCGTTACAGACGACGAATAACCTCGTTACAGTCGACGAATCACCTCGTTACAGACGACGAAAAACCTCGTTACAGACGACGAATCACCTCGTTACAGACGACGAATCACCTCGTTACAGACGACGAATAACCTCGTTACAGACGACGAATCAGCTCGTTACAGACGACGAATCAGCTCGTTACAGACGACGAATCACCTCGTTACAGACGACGAATAACCTCGTTACAGACGACGAATCACCTCGTTACAGACGAAGAATAACCTCGTTACAGGCGACGAATGACCTGGTTACAGACGAGGAATCACCTCGTTACAGACGAAGAATAACCTCGTTACAGACGAAGAATCACCTCGTTACAGACGACGAATCAGCTCGTTACAGACGACGAATCACCTCGTTACAGACGACGAATCACCTCGTTACAGACGACGAATCACCTCGTTACAGACGACGAATAACCTCGTTACAGACGACGAATCACCTCGTTACAGACGACGAATCACCTCGTTACAGACGACGAATAACCTCGTTACAGACGACGAATCACCTCATTACAGACGACGAATAACCTCATTACAGACGACGAATAACCTCGTTACAGACGAAGAATAACCTCGTTACAGTCGACGAATCACCTCGTTACAGACGACGAAAAACCTCGTTACAGACGACTAATCACCTCGATACAGACGACGAATCACCTCGTTACAGACGACGAATAACCTCGTTACAGACGACGAATCAGCTCGTTACAGACGACGAATAACCTCATTACAGACGACGAATAACCTCGTTACAGGCGAAGAATAACCTCGTTACAGACGACGAATCACCTCGTTACAGACGACGAATAACCTCGTTACAGTCGATGAATCACCTCGTTACAGACGACGAAAAACCTCGTTACAGACGACGAATCACCTCGTTACAGACGAGGAATCACCTCGTTACAGACGACGAAAAACCTCGTTACAGACGACGAATCAGCTCGTTACAGACGACGAATCAGCTCGTTACAGACGACGAATCACCTCGTTACAGACGACGAATAACCTCGTTACAGACAACGAATCACCTCGTTACAGACGACGAATAACCTCGTTACAGACGACGAATCACCTCGTTACAGACGACGAACAACCTTGTTACAGACGACTAATCACCTCGTTACAGACGAAGAATAACCTCGTTACAGACGAAGAATCACCTCATTACAGACGACGAATCAGCTCGTTACAAACGACGAATCACCTCGTTACAGACGAAGAATAACCTCGTTACAGACGACGAATCAGCTCGTTACAGACGAAGAATAACCTCGTTACAGACGACGAATCACCTCGTTACAGACGACGAATCAGCTCGTTACAGACGAAGAATTACCTCGTTACAGACGACGAATAACCTCATTACAGACGACGAATAACCTCGTTACAGGCGACGAATGACCTGGTTACAGGCGAGGAATCACCTCGTTACAGACGAAGAATAACCGCGTTACAGACGAAGAATCACCTCGTTACAGACGACGAATCAGCTCGTTACAGACGACGAATCACCTCGTTACAGACGACGAATCACCTCGTTACAGACGAAGAATAACCTCGTTACAGACGACGAATCAGCTCGTTACAGACGAAGAATAACCTCGTTACAGACGACGAATCACCTCGTTACAGACGACGAATCAGCTCGTTACAGACGAAGAATTACCTCGTTACAGACGACGAATAACCTCATTACAGACGACGAATAACCTCGTTACAGGCGACGAATGACCTGGTTACAGGCGAGGAATCACCCCGTTACAGATGAAGAATAACCTCGTTACAGACGAAGAATCACCTCGTTACAGACGACGAATCAGCTCGTTACAGACGACGAATCACCTCGTTACAGACGACGAATCACCTCGTTACAGACGACGAATAACCTCGTTACAGACGACGAATAACCTCGTTACAGACGACGAATCAGCTCGTTACAGACAACGAATCAGCTCGTTACAGACGACGAATCACCTCGTTACAGACGACGAATCAGCTCGTTACAGACGACGAATAACCTCGTTACAGACGACGAATCACCTCGTTACAGACGAAGAATAACCTCGTTACAGACGACGAATCAGCTCGTTACAAAGTAAAGTTCAGAAATCCGTTAGCGCTGGTGCAGAGGGCTTGACCGGCCCCCACCACCGTCCACGAAACACGCGAATTGGAGCGCTCCACGTGCTCCACGTGCTCCACGTGCCCCAGCTGGAGTGCTCCACGTGCCCCACGTGCTCCACGTGCTCCAGCTGGAGTGCTCCACGTGCTCCACGTGCTCCACCTGGAGCACGTGGAGCGCCCCACGTGCTCCAGCTGGAGCGCTCCACGTGCTCCACGTGCCCCACGTGCTCCAGCTGGAGTGCTCCACGTGCCCCACGTGCTCCACGTGCCCCACGTGCTCCGGCTGGAGCCGCGCCTAGTGGAGGCCCCTCGGCATCGGCACCACCGCAGAGCAGCCGCCAGTGTCGCCTTGCGGCATCTTTCTCCTGCCCCTGTGAACTGCCTTGGCCACAGACGAAGTCTGCAAGTCCGTGGCGCTTCTCAGCCTGGGTGAGGCGCCCCCTCTCCCACACGGGAAACTGATTTTATAAACGAAGAAGCCACCTCCAGTCTCCTGAGCATGGACCCCACCAAAGCCGGAACGTTGGGGTCGAGCCGCGGACACCCCGAGGAGCGGTGTGGACAGATCCTCCGGAGACCTCCCGGGGAATGGGGAGATTCGGCTGAGCCACACGGCCGAGGTCAGCGTCCAGTGCGCTAACCTTCACTGGAGGTCACCGCAGCAGAGAGATCGAGTGAGTGAGAGATCGAGTGAGTGAGTGAGGCAGAGAGAGAGAGAAAGGGAGTGAGAGAGACCGAGCAAGAGAGAGAGCAGGAGACTTTTTAGACTTTTAAACAATAACTTTTATTGCCGCCAGCAACAACAGCACTGGAGGCGATTACCGATACGAAACACACAAAGTCACCAGCAACACAAATACACAAAGTCACCAGCAACACAAACACACAAAGTCACCAGCAACACAAACACACAAAGTCACCAGCAACACAAACACACAAAGTCACCAGCAACACAAACACACAAAGTCACCAGCAACACAAACACACAAAGTCACCAGCAACACAAACACACAAAGTCACCAGCAACACAAACACACAAAGTCACCAGCAACACAAACACACAAAGTCACCAGCAACACAAACACACAAAGTCACCAGCAACACAAACACAAAGTCACCAGCAACACACATACACAAAGTCACCAGCAACACAAATAACAACAAAGTCACCAGCAACACAAATAACAACAAAGTCACCAGCAACACAAATACACAAAGTCACCAGCAACACACATACACAAAGTCACCAGCAACACAAATAACAACAAAGTCACCAGCAACACAAATAACAACAAAGTCACCAGCAACACAAATACACAAAGTCACCAGCAACACAAACACACAAAGTCACCAGCAACACAAATACACAAAGTCACCAGCAACACAAATAACAACAAAGTCACCAGCAACACAAATAACAATAAAGTCACCAGCAACACAAATAACAACAAAGTCACCAGCAACACAAATGCACAAAGTCACCAGCAACACAAATGCACAAAGTCACCAGCAACACAAATACACAAAGTCACCAGCAACACAAACACACAAAGTCACCAGCAACACAAATACACAAAGTCACCAGCAACACAAATACACAAAGTCACCAGCAACACAAATACACAAAGTCACCAGCAACACAAATACACAAAGTCACCAGCAACACAAATACACAAAGTCACCAGCAACACAAATAACAACAAAGTCACCAGCAACACAAATAACAACAAAGTCACCAGCAACACAAATAACAACAAAGTCACCAGCAACACAAATGTACAAAGTCACCAGCAACACGAATACACAAAGTCACCAGCAACACAAATACACAAAGTCACCAGCAACACAAACACACAAAGTCACCAGCAACACAAATACACAAAGTCACCAGCAACACAAATGCACAAAGTCACCAGCAACACAAATACACAAAGTCACCAGCAACACAAATACACAAAGTCACCAGCAACACAAATACACAAAGTCACCAGCAACACAAACACACAAAGTCACCAGCAACACAACACACAAAGTCACCAGCAACACAAATACACAAAGTCACCAGCAACACAAATAACAACAAAATCACCAGCAACACAAACACACGAAGTAACCAGCAACACAAATACACAAAGTCACCGGCAACACAAACACACAAAGTCACCAGCAACACAAACACACAAAGTCACCAGCAACACAAATAATCGCTCTAAATCCACGCGCTGTGGCGCTAAATGCACCGCGCACAACACGAAATAAAAGTCACGTGGTGGTGGTGGTCATCGTGCACGCCACGGTGACGAGCGAGCCCTTCAGATGATGAACATGAGGATGCCGTCCACGCTGGTAACAGAGAGGGGCTTGTCCGGCTCCCCCCCCCCAGCGTTCGAGTAAGACGCGCTGCACATCACCGACACGTGTGTGTGGTACGTGGCGTGCTCCAGCCGGAGCCGCGCCTGGACACTGGAAGCAGCTCAGAGCAGCCGTCAGTGTCGCCTTGCGGCGTCTTCTCTCCCTCGTTCTGTAACACCGCCGACTTCGCCTGAGCACAGGCGAAGTGGGCGAGGTCACGGCGCTTGTGAGTCAGGCAAGGACGGGAGGGAGAGAGAGCGAAACGAAACCCAAGGGAGTGCGAGCGAGACCTGAACTGAACTTCCTTCGCACTGTACGTAGCCAGCCCCGTGCTGATCGTAGAGAGTCGAGGAGATCCAGAGAGAGAGAGAGAGAACGAGAGGGACAGAGCGAGGGCTAAGAGGACATGAGGGGGAGAGAGCGAGAGAGAGATATGGGGGGCAAGGGAGAGATGTGGGGGGCAAGAGAGAGAGATGTGGGGGGCAAGAGAGAGATATGGGGGGCAAGAGAGAGAGATATGGGGTAAGAGAGAGATATGGGGGGTAAGATAGAGATATGGGGGGCAAGAGAGAGAGAGATGGGGGGCAAGACAGAGATATGGGGGGTAAGAGAGAGAGATATGGGGGTAAGAGAGAGATATGGGGGGTAAGAGAGAGATATGGGGGGCAAGAGAGAGAGATGGGGGGCAAGACAGAGATATGGGGGGTAAGAGAGAGATATGGGGGGCAAGAGAGAGATATGGGGGGCAAGAGAGAGAGAGATATGGGGGTAAGAGAGAGATATGGGGGGTAAGAGAGAGATATGGGGGGCAAGAGAGAGAGATGGGGGGCAAGACAGAGATATGGGGGGTAAGAGAGAGAGATATGGGGGTGAGAGAGATATGGGGGGTAAGAGAGAGATATGGGGGGCAAGAGAGAGAGATGGGGGGCAAGACAGAGATATGGGGGGTAAGAGAGAGATATGGGGGGCAAGAGAGAGATATGGGGGGCAAGAGAGAGAGATATGGGGGTAAGAGAGAGATATGGGGGGTAAGAGAGAGATATGGGGGGCAAGAGAGAGAGAGATGGGGGGCAAGACAGAGATATGGGGGGTAAGAGAGAGAGATATGGGGGTAAGAGAGAGATATGGGGGGTAAGAGAGAGATATGGGGGGCAAGAGACAGAGATATGGGGGGTAAGAGAGAGAGATATGGGGGTAAGAGAGAGATGGGGGGCAAGAGACAGGGATATGGGGGGCAAAAGAGAGATATGGGGGGCAAGAGAGAGATATGGGGGGCAAGAGAGAGATATGGGGGGCAAGAGACAGAGATATGGGGGGCAAGAGAGAGATATGGGGGGCAAGAGAGAGATATGGGGGGCAAGAGAGAGATATGGGGGGTAAGAGACAGAGATATGGGGGGTAAGAGAGAGATATGGGGGGCAAGAGAGAGATATGGGGGGCAAGAGAGAGATATGTGGGGGGCGAGAGAGAGATATGGGGAGCAAGATAGCGATGTGGGGGGCAAGAGAGAGATATGGGGGGCAAGAGAGAGATATGGGGGGGGCAAGAGAGAGATATGGGGGGCAAGAGAGAGATATGGGGGGCAAGAGACAGAGATATGGGGGGTAAGAGAGAGAGATATGGGGGTAAGAGAGAGATGGGGGGCAAGAGACAGGGATATGGGGGGAAAGATAGAGATATGGGGGGCAAGAGAGAGATATGGGGGGCAAGAGAGATATGGGGGGCAAGAGACAGAGATATGGGGGGCAAGAGAGAGAGATATGGGGGGCAAGAGAGAGATATGGGGGGAAAGAGAGAGATATGGGGGGTAAGAGACAGAGATATGGGGGGTAAGAGAGAGATATGGGGGGCAAGAGAGAGAGATATGGGGGGCAAGAGAGAGATGGGGGGCAAGAGACAGAGATATGGGGGGCAAGAGAGAGATATGGGGGGCAAGAGAGAGATATGGGGGGCAAGAGAGAGATATGGGGGGCAAGAGAGAGATATAGGGGGCAAGAGAGAGATGTGGGGGGCAAGAGAGAGATGTGGGGGGCAAGAGAGAGATATGGGGGGCAAGAGAGAGAGATATTGGGGGCAAGAGAGAGATGTGGGGGGCAAGAGAGAGAGATATTGGGGGCATGAGAGAGACGTGGGGGGCAAGAGAGAGATGTGGGGGGCAAGAGAGAGAGATGGGGGGCAAGAGAGAGATATTGGGGGGCAAGAGAGAGATATGGGGGGCAAGAGAGAGATGTGGGGGGCAAGAGAGAGAGATATTGGGGGCATGAGAGAGATGTGGGGGGCAAGAGAGAGATGTGGGGGGCAAGAGAGAGAGATGGGGGGCAAGAGAGAGATGTGGGGGGCAAGAGAGAGATGTGGGGGGGCAAGAGAGAGATATGGGGGGCAAGAGAGATATGGGGGGCAAGAGAGATATGGGGGGCAAAAGAGATATGGGGGGCAAGAGAGAGATATGGGGGGCAAGAGAGAGATGTGGGGGGCAAGAGAGAGATGTGGGGGGCATGACAGAGATGTGGGGGGCAAGAGAGAGATATGGGGGGCAAGAGAGAGATGTGGGGGGCAAGAGAGAGATGTGGGGGGCAAGAGAGATATGGGGGGCAAGAGAGAGATGTGGGGGGCAAGAGAGAGATATGGGGGGCAAGAGAGAGATGTGGGGGGCATGAGAGAGAGATATGGGGGGCAAGAGAGAGATATGGGGGGCAAGACAGAGATCTGGGGGGCAAGAGAGAGATATGGGGGCAAGAGAGAGAGATATGGGGGGCAAGAGAGAGATGGGGGCAAGAGAGAGATATGGGGGGCAAGAGAGAGATATGGGGGGCAAGAGAGATATATGGGGGGCAAGAGAGAGATATGGGGGGCAAGAGAGAGATGTGGGGGGCAAGAGAGAGATGTGGGGGGCAAGAGAGAGATGTGGGGGGCATGAGAGAGATGTGGGGGGCAAGAGAGAGATATGGGGGGCAAGAGAGAGATGTGGGGGGCATGAGAGAGATATGGGGGGCAAGAGAGAGATATGGGGGGCAAGACAGAGATATGGGGGCAAGAGAGAGAGATATGGGGGGCAAGAGAGAGATATGGGGGGCAAGAGAGAGATATGGGGTGCAAGAGAGAGATATGGGGGGCAAGAGAGAGATATGGGGTGCAAGAGAGAGATATGGGGGGCAAGAGAGATATATGGGGGGCAAGAGAGAGATATGGGGGCAAGAGAGAGATGTGGGGGGCAAGAGAGAGATGTGGGGGGCAAGAGTGAGAGATATGGGGGGCATGAGAGAGATGTGGGGGGCAAGAGAGAGAGATGGGGGGGGCATGAGAGAGAGCGAGCGCGCGAGAGCTAAACGGAGAGAGCGAGACGGAGAAAAGGGAGAGCGGCAAGCGATGGGGAGAAGTGGGAGAGATAAAAATATAACGGCTGGGGTTTATCGCTTAGAGCTGAGTTACGATAACAGCATGGCGCGCCATAGCGGCGACATCGTTGGAGATTGAGTTTGAGTCTCAAGAGAGACTTTGTGACTTTCTAAACCAATTTTATTGCTGCCAGCAGCCACAGCTCTGGAGCCACTTTCGACGCGGGGTCACCACCATCGAGAACAGCGACGTCGCCATCGCACAGCAGCGGCACGTGCACCACACCACCACGTGCACCACACCACGTGCACCACACCACGTGCACCACACCACGTGCACCACACCACGTGCACCACACCACGTGCACCACACCACGTGCACCACACCACGTGCACCACACCACGTGCACCACACCACGTGCACCACACCACGTGCACCACACCACGTGCACCACACCACGTGCACCACACCACGTGCACCACACCACGTGCACCACACCACGTGCACCACACCACGTGCACCACACCACGTGCACCACACCACGTGCACCACACCACGTGCACCACACCACGTGCACCACACCACGTGCACCACACCACGTGCACCACACCACGTGCGCCACACCACGTGCGCCACACCACGTGCGCCACACCACGTGCGCCACACCACGTGCGCCACACCACGTGCGCCACACCACGTGCGCCACACCACGTGCACCACCCCACGTGCACCACACCACGTGCACCACACCACGTGCACCACACCACGTGCACCACACCACGTGCACCACACCACGTGCACCACACCACGTGCACCACACCACGTGCACCACACCACGTGCACCACGAGCACCACTAGCACCGCGAGCACCGCGTCGTCACGCACGTCGCAAACTTACAGTCGCCCGGTCACAACGCGAACGCCGGTGCACCGATTGTGTCGGCGCAGAGGGCCTGGCCGGCCCGCCACCGTTGCAGGAACGCGGCGCGCGAGTCCCCGGCATAGCAGCGGGACGAGACGGGCTCCAGACGGAGCCGCGAACTTGAGCGGCCCCTCGACGTCGCCACCGCTGAGCAGCCATCGTCCGTGTCGCCTTGCGGCTTCGTCTTCTTCCGGGTTTTGCAGACTGCCGTCTTTGCTTGGGCGCAGACAAAGGTCACAAGGTCGTGGCGCTTGCTTGCCAGGTAAGGCGCCCGTAGAGTAACCAGCCCTTGTGAAAGGGGGCACCCCAAGTTTACTGAGAATGGATCCCAAGAGCCGGAACATTGGGTTCAACCGTGGACACCCCAAGCACTGGTGGGCCAGATCCTCCTTCGTCCTCTCTCTCTCTCTGAGTCGTCCTCTCTCTCTCTGAGTCGTCCTCTCTCTCTCTGAGTCGTCCTCGCTCTCTGAGTCGTCCTCTCTCTCTGAGTCGTTCTCTCTCTCTGAGTCGTCCTCTCTCTCTCTGAGTCGTCCTCTCTCTCTCTGAGTCGTCCTCGCTCTCTGAGTCGTCCTCTCTCTCTCTGAGTCGTCCTCTCTCTCTCTGAGTCGTCCTCTCTCTCTCTGAGTCGTCCTCGCTCTCTGAGTCGTCCTCTCTCTCTGAGTCGTTCTCTCTCTCTGAGTCGTCCTCTCTCTCTCTGAGTCGTCCTCTCTCTCTCTGAGTCGTCCTCTCTCTCTCTGAGTCGTCCTCTCTCTCTCTCTGAGTCGTCCTCTCTCTCTCTCTGAGTCGTCCTCTCTCTCTCTGAGTCGTCCTCTCTCTCTCTGAGTCGTCCTCTCTCTCTCTGAGTCGTCCTCTCTCTCTGAGTCATCCTGTCTCTCTGAGTCGTCCTCCCTCTGAGTCGTCCTCTCTCTCTCTGAGTCGTCCTCTCTCTCTGAGTCGTCCTCCCTCTGAGTCGTCTTCTCTCTCTGAGTCGTCCTCTCTCTCTCTGAGTCGTCCTCTCTCTCTCTGAGTCGTCCTCCCTCTGAGTCGTCCTCTCTCTCTGAGTCGTCCTCCTTCTGAGTCGTCCTCTCTCTCTCTGAGTCGTCCTCTCTCTCTCTGAGTCGTCCTCCCTCTGAGTCGTCTTCTCTCTCTGAGTCGTCCTCTCTCTCTCTGAGTCGTCCTCTCTCTCTCTGAGTCGTCCTCCCTCTGAGTCGTCCTCTCTCTCTGAGTCGTCCTCTCTCTGAGTCGTCCTCTCTCCCTCTGAATCATCTTCCTCTGAGTCGTCCTCTCTCTCTGAGTCGTTCTCTCTCTCTGAGTCGTCCTCTCTCTCTCTCTCTCTGAGTCGTCCTCTCTCTCTCTCTGAGTCGTTCTCTCTCTTTAAGTCATCCTCTCTCTCTCTTTGAGTCGTCCTCTCTCTCTGAGTCATCCTCCCTCTCTCTCTGAGTCGTCCTCTCTCTCTCTCTGAGTCGTCCTCTCTCTCTCTGAGTCGTCCTCTCTCTCTGAGTCGTCCTCTCTCTCTGAGTTGTCCTCTCTCTCTCTGAGTCGTCCTCTCTCTCTGAGTCGTCCTCTCTCTCTGAGTCGTTCTCTCTCTCTCTGAGTCGTCCTCTCTCTCTGAGTCGTTCTCTCTCTCTCTGAGTCATCCTCCCTCTCTCTCTGAGTCGTCCTCTCTCTCTCTCTGAGTCGTCCTCTCTCTCTGAGTCGTCCTCTCTCTCTGAGTCGTCCTTTCTCTCTCTGAGTCGTCCTCTCTCTCTGAGTCGTCCTCTCTCTGAGTCGTCCTTTCTCTCTCTGAGTCGTCCTCTCTCTCTCTGAGTCGTCCTCTCTCTCTAAGTCGTCCTCTCTCTCTCTGAGTCGTCCTCTCTCTCTAAGTCGTCCTCTCTCTCTCTGAGTCATCCTCTCTCTCTGAGTCGTCCTCTCTCTCTCTGAGTCGTCCTCTCTCTCTGAGTCGTCCTCTCTCTCTGAGTCGTCCTCTCTCTGAGTCGTCCTCTCTCCCTCTGAGTGATCCCGTGTCTCTCTCTGAGTCGTCCTCTCTCTGAGTCGTCCTCTCTCTCTCTTTGAGTCGTCCTCTCTCTCTTTGAGTCGTCCTCTCTCTCTGAGTCGTCCTCTCTCTTTGAGTCGTCCTCTCTCTCTGAGTCGTCCTCTATCTCTGAGTCGTCCTCTCTTTCTGAGTTGTCCTCTCTCTCTCTGAGTCGTCCTCTCTCTCTGAGTCGTCCTCTCTCTCTGAGTCGTCCTCTCTCTCTGAGTCGTCCTCTCTCTCTGAGTCGTCCTCCCTCTGAGTCGTCCTCTCTCTCTCTCTGAGTCGTCCTCTCTCTCTGAGTCGTCCTCCCTCTGAGTCGTCTTCTCTCTCTGAGTCGTCCTCTCTCTCTCTCTGAGTCGTCCTCTCTCTCTCTCTCTGAGTCGTCCTCCCTCTGAGTCGTCCTCTCTCTCTGAGTCGTCCTCCCTCTGAGTCGTCCTCTCTCTCTCTCTGAGTCGTCCTCTCTCTCTGGGTCGTCCTCCCTCTGAGTCGTCTTCTCTCTCTGAGTCGTCCTCTCTCTCTCTGAGTCGTCCTCTCTCTCTCTCTGAGTCGTCCTCCCTCTGAGTCGTCCTCTCTCTCTGAGTCGTCCTCTCTCTGAGTCGTCCTCTCTCCCTCTGAATCATCTTCCTCTGAGTCGTCCTCTCTCTCTGAGTCGTTCTCTCTCTCTGAGTCGTCCTCTCTCTCTCTCTGAGTCGTCCTCTCTCTCTCTCTGAGTCGTTCTCTCTCTTTAAGTCATCCTCTCTCTCTCTTTGAGTCGTCCTCTCTCTCTGAGTCATCCTCCCTCTCTCTCTGAGTCATCCTCTCTCTCTCTCTGAGTCGTCCTCTCTCTCTCTCTGAGTCGTCCTCTCTCTCTGAGTCGTCCTCTCTCTCTGAGTTGTCCTCTCTCTCTCTGAGTCGTCCTCTCTCTCTGAGTCGTCCTCTCTCTCTGAGTCGTCCTCTCTCTCTGAGTCGTTCTCTCTCTCTGAGTCATCCTCCCTCTCTCTCTGAGTCGTCCTCTCTCTCTCTGAGTCGTCCTCTCTCTCTGAGTCGTCCTCTCTCTCTCTGAGTCGTCCTCTCTCTCTCTGAGTCGTCCTCTCTCTCTGAGTCGTCCTCTCTCTGAGTCGTCCTTTCTCTCTCTGAGTCGTCCTCTCTCTCTCTGAGTCGTCCTCTCTCTCTAAGTCGTCTTCTCTCTCTGAGTCGTCCTCTCTCTCTGAGTCGTCCTCTCTCTCTGAGTCGTCCTCTCTCTCTGAGTCGTCCTCTCTCTCTGAGTCGTCCTCTCTCTCTCTCTCTCTGAGTCGTTCTCTCTCTCTCTGAGTCATCTTCCCTCTCTCTTTGAGTCGTCCTCTCTCTCTGAGTCGTCCTCTATCTCTGAGTCGTCCTCTCTTTCTGAGTTGTCCTCTCTCTCTCTCTGAGTCGTCCTCTCTCTCTGAGTCGTCCTCTCTCTCTGAGTCGTCCTCTCTCTCTCTGAGTCGTCCTCTCTCTCTGAGTCATCCTCTCTCTCTGAGTCGTCCTCCCTCTGAGTCGTCCTCTCTCTCTCTGAGTCGTCCTCTCTCTCTGAGTCGTCCTCCCTCTGAGTCGTCTTCTCTCTCTGAGTCGTCCTCTCTCTCTCTCTGAGTCGTCCTCTCTCTCTCTCTGAGTCGTCCTCCCTCTGAGTCGTCCTCTCTCTCTGAGTCGTCCTCCCTCTGAGTCGTCCTCTCTCTCTCTCTGAGTCGTCCTCTCTCTCTGAGTCGTCCTCCCTCTGAGTCGTCTTCTCTCTCTGAGTCGTCCTCTCTCTCTCTGAGTCGTCCTCTCTCTCTCTCTCTGAGTCGTCCTCCCTCTGAGTCGTCCTCTCTCTCTCTGAGTCGTCCTCCCTCTGAGTCGTCCTCTCTCTCTGAGTCGTCCTCTCTCTGAGTCGACCTCTCTCCCTCTGAATCATCTTCCTCTGAGTCGTCCTCTCTCTCTGAGTCGTTCTCTCTCTCTGAGTCGTCCTCTCTCTCTCTCTCTGAGTCGTCCTCTCTCTCTCTCTGAGTCGTTCTCTCTCTTTAAGTCATCCTCTCTCTCTCTTTGAGTCGTCCTCTCTCTCTGAGTCATCCTCCCTCTCTCTCTGAGTCATCCTCTCTCTCTCTCTGAGTCGTCCTCTCTCTCTCTGAGTCGTCCTCTCTCTCTGAGTCGTCCTCTCTCTCTGAGTTGTCCTCTCTCTCTGAGTCGTCCTCTCTCTGAGTCGTCCTTTCTCTCTCTGAGTCGTCCTCTCTCTCTCTGAGTCGTCCTCTCTCTCTAAGTCGTCCTCTCTCTCTGAGTCGTCCTCTCTCTCTGAGTCGTCCCCTCTCTCTCTGAGTCGTCCTCTCTCTCTGAGTCGTTCTCTCTCTCTGAGTCGTCCTCTCTCTCCCTCTCTGAGTCGTTCTCTCTCTCTCTGAGTCATCTTCCCTCTCTCTCTGAGTCGTCCTCTCTCTCTCTGAGTCGTCCTCTCTCTCTCTGAGTCGTCATCTTTCTCTGAGTCGTCCTCTCTCTGAGTCGTCCTCTCTCTCTGAGTCGTCCTCTCTCTGAGTCGTCCTCTCTCCCTCTGAGTCGTCCTCTCTCTCTGAGTCGTTCTCTCTCTCTCTGAGTCGTCCTCTCTCTCTGAGTCGTCCTCTTTCTCTCTCTGAGTCGTCCTCTCTCTGAGTCGTCCTCTCTCTCTGAGTCGTCCTCTCTCTGAGTCGTCCTCTCTCTCTGAGTCGTCCTCCCTCTGAGTCGTCCTCTCTCTCTCTGAGTCGTCCTCTCTCTTTGAGTCGTCCTCTCTCCCTCTGAGTCATCTTTCTCTGAGTCGTCCTCTCTCTCTTTGAGTCGTTCTCTCTCTCTCTGAGTCGTCCTCTCTCTCTCTGAGTCGTCCTCTCTCTCTGAGTCGTCCTCTCTCTCTCTGAGTCGTCCTCTCTCTCTCTCTGAGTCGTTCTCTCTCTCTCTGAGTCATCTTCCCTCTCTCTCTGAGTCGTCCTCTCTCTCTCTGAGTCGTCCTCTCTCTCTCTGAGTCGTCCTCTCTCTCTCTGAGTCGTCCTTTCTCTCTCTGAGTCGTCCTCTCTCTCTGAGTCGTCCTCTCTCTCTGAGTCGTCCTCTCTCTCTGAGTCGTCCTCTCTCTCTCTCTGAGTCGTCCTCTCTCTCTCTGAGTCATCTTCCCTCTCTCTCTGAGTCGTCCTCTCTCTCTCTGAGTCGTTCTCTCTCTCTCTGAGTCATCCTCCCTCTCTCTCTGAGTCGTCCTCTCTCTCTGAGTCGTCCTCTCTCTCTGAGTCGTCCTCTCTCTCTACGAGTGGGCGACTCACAGGCACCGCAGTGGCTGTAGCGGCGCCGTCTAACCACTTACTAACACAGCACAGTCGACGCATGTCATGTTATTTTTAAAATCTCATTTGTGATCATTTCCGAGACGTCCCTGTAATGGGTTTCTTTTTAATCTTTGACTTCTTCCCCCCTCCGGGACAATTTAATAATGACGATTGTCTCAGCACCTGGGGGTGGGGTGGGTGGGGAGGGGTGGGTGGGTAGAGGTGGGTGGGGAGAGTGGGTGGGTGGGGAGGGTGGGTGGGTGGGTAGAGGTGGGTGGGTAGACGTGGATAGGGAGGGGTGGGTGGGTGGGTGGGTCGGGAGGTGTTGGTGGGGAGGGGTGGGTGGGGAGGGTGGGTGGGTGGGGAGGGTGGGTGGGTAGCGGTAGGTGGGGAAAGGTGTGTGGGTAGAGGTGGGTAGAAGTGGGTGGGGAGGGGTGGGTGGGTGGGTGGGGAGGGGTGGGTGGGTAGAGGTGGGTGGGTAGAGGTGGGTAGAGGTGGGTGGGGAGGGGTGGGTAAGGTGGGTGGGTAGAGGTGGGCAGAGGTGGGTAGAGGTGGGTGGGTAGGGGTGGGTGGGTAGAGGTGGGTAGAGGTGGGTGGGGGTGGGTGGGTGGGGAGGGGTGGGTGGGTAGAGGTGGGGGTGGGTGGGTGGGGAGGGGTGGGTAGAGGTGGGTAGGGGTGGGTGGGGAGGGGTGGGTGGGTTGAGGTGGGTGGGTAGAGGTGGGTAGAGGTGGGTGGGGGTGGGTGGGTAGAGGTGGGTGGGTAGAGGTGGGTAGAAGTGGGTGGGTAGAGGTGGGGAAGGTGGGTGGGGGTGGGTGGGGGTGGGGAGTGGTGGGTGGGTAGAGGTGGGTAGAGGTGGGTGGGGAGGGGTGGGTGGGTAGAGGTGGGGGTGGTAGAGGTGGGGAGGGTGGGGAGGGTAGAGGTGGGTGGGTAGAGGTGGGTGGGTGGGGAGGGTATCTTTGTCACCGCTGTCACAAAAGGCACGCACGTTCAGCAACACAAAAGTAATTTTTGACATTTTCAATTATTCCGCTACCCCCGACCCTACCCGCACCCCACACACGACACACGCCCCCTAAGTGGATCGCCTTTGAACAACGCCGCGTGTAACGTCTCCTTACACTGTGTTTTCCTTTTTTAAACGTTTTTACCTCCACGCTTATAATGCCACAGAGCCGTCACACGCGCGTACGCGCACGCACGCGCTCGTAAGCGATCCGTGATCAGCGTGAAAGCCCCAAGATGAACGATTCCCCGGATCTGGCGCTGCTGCGGATGACGACGACGACTACGAACGACGGCTGCGGCGATGATGCAAATGGGAAAAAGGTTGATCCGAAAATAATGACGATGTTTATGATTATTATGCCTTTAAATAACATGTCGTTTTGTTGTCCGTGTTTTTATTTTATTTTTAGCAGGTAAGGTGAGATTCTCTGTAGCTCGTTCTCAGAAGCGATACCCTGGCCATCACAAATGACACAGAGACCCACAGAGACCCATAGAGTCCCAAAATAACTATGATAGCTCTACCACAGAGACCCACAGAGACCCATAGAGACCCAAACTCATAGAGACCCAAAATAACTATAATAGCTCAGCCATAGAGACCCACAGAGACCCAAACTCATAGAGACCCAAAATAACTATAACAGCTCAACCACAGAGACCCACAGAGACCCACAGAGACCCAAACTCATAGAGACCCACAATAACTATAACAGCTCAACCACAGAGACCCACAGAGACACATAGAGACCCATCCTCATAGAGACCCACAATAACTATAACAGCTCAACCACAGAGACCCACAGAGACCCATAGAGACCCATCCTCATAGAGACCCAAAATAACTATAACAGCTCAACCACAGAGACCCACAGAGACCCATAGAGACCCATCCACATAGAGACCAAAAATAACTATAACAGCTCAACCAGAGAGACCCACAGAGACCCATAGAGACCCATCCTCATAGAGATCCAAAATAACTATAACAGCTCGACCACAGAGACCCACAGAGACCCATAGAGACCCATCCTCATAGAGACCCAAAATAACTATGATAGCTCAACCACAGAGACCCACAGAGACCCATAGAGACCCAAAATAACTATGATAGCTCTACCACAGAGACCCACAGAGACCCATAGAGACCCAAACTCATAGAGACCCAAAATAACTATAATAGCTCAGCCATAGAGACCCACAGAGACCCACAGAGACCCAAACTCATAGAGACACAAAATAACTATAACAGCTCAACCACAGAGACCCACAGAGACCCACAGAGACCCACAGAGACCCAAACTCATAGAGACCCACAATAACTATAACAGCTCAACCACAGAGACCCACAGAGACACATAGAGACCCATCCTCATAGAGACCCACAACAACTATAACAGCTCAACCACAGAGACCCACAGAGACCCATAGAGACCCATCCTCATAGAGACCCAAAATAACTATAACAGCTCAACCACAGAGACCCATAGAGACCCATCCTCATAGAGACACAAAATAACTATAACAGCTCAACCAGAGAGACCCACAGAGACCCATAGAGACCCATCCTCATAGAGATCCAAAATAACTATAACAGCTCGACCACAGAGACCCACAGAGACCCATAGAGACCCATCCTCATAGAGACCCAAAATAACTATGATAGCTCAACCACAGAGACCCACAGAGACCCATAGAGACCCAAAATAACTATGATAGCTCTACCACAGAGACCCACAGAGATCCATAGAGACCCAAACTCATAGAGACCCAAAATAACTATAATAGCTCAGCCATAGAGACCCACAGAGACCCACAGAGACCCTAACTCATAGAGACACAAAATAACTATAACAGACTTGATTCGAAGCTTTCGTGACTGCAAGAATTACTCCTTGTTTTTTTCGGTAAAGTCACGTATAAATAAAAAATAATAAAATAACACCTGTTGTATCTGTGTTAGTTCCCCCCTACTTGGGTGTCTGTATATACATCTGGGGTTATGTGTTTCATCTCTCTCGTAAATTTAGCTCTTCTGTACCTAATGATGGCTGCTTGTGTTGCAACCGAAACGTCGTACGCTATTGTTATTTTATTATTTTTTATTTATAGAGACTCACAGAGACCCACAGAGACCCACAGAGACCCAAACTCATAGAGACCCAAAATAACTTTAACAGCTCAACCACAGAGACCCACAGAGACACATAGAGACCCATCCTCATAAAGACCCAAAATAACTATAACAGCTCAACCACAGAGACCCAAACTCATAGAGACCCAACATAACTATAACAGCTCAACCACAGAGACCCACAGAGACACATAGAGACCCATCCTCAAAGAGACCCAAAATAACTATAACAGCTCAACCACAGAGACCCACAGAGACCCATAGAGACCCAAACTCTTAGAGACCCAAAATAACTATGATAGCTCAACCACAGAGACCCACAGAGACACAAAGAGACCCAAACTCGTAGAGACCCAAAATAACTATGATAGCTCAACCATAGAGACCCATAGAGACCCATCCTCATAAGACCCAAAATAACTATAACAGCTCAACCACAGAGACCCACAGAGACCCATAGAGACCCAAACTCTTAGAGACCCAAAATAACTATGATAGCTCAACCACAGAGACCCACAGAGACACAAAGAGACCCAAACTCGTAGAGACCCAAAATAACTATGATAGCTCAACCATAGAGACCCATAGAGACCCATCCTCATAGAGACCCAAAACAACTATAACAGCTCAACCACAGAGACCCACAGAGACCCATAGAGACTCAAAATAACTATGATAGCTCAACCATAGAGACTCACAGAGACCCACAGAGACCCATAGAGACCAAAACTCATAGAGACCCAAACTGAAATCTTTTAGTATTAGTACGGGGTGCAAGGCCTCACTGAGCTACTGTGTTGGTATTATTTAGAAGCGTACCCCTGGCCATCACAAATCATAGCAGCCCCAACGAAAGTCGGGTTATCATCATCAACATCATCGCGTGTGAAATTTATAGCAGCAGTCAAATTCTCTCTAAAACGCGTGACGTCGATTCTAAACGAAACAAAAACAAATACCCCGGAGGACACGGAGACAAATCCACGCGACCACGGGGCGAGGGAGAGAGAGACACGCGAAGTCCAAAAATACAGCAGGTGTCAGGGTCGGGATGGAACCCACGACCTCCTGTACACCAGGCGAGGTAGTTAACATCTCCTAGCCACCGTGATGATGATGAGAGAGAGAGAGAGACACGCAAACTCCAAATATACAGCAGCAGTAGGCGTCAGGGTCGGGATCGAACCCACGACCTCCTGTACACCAGACGAGATAGTTAACAATCTCTACCCTAATTAAACTACCCTACGATTTAAAAACACCCCCTCTTAAAAAATTTACGTCATAACTGAGTAAAAAATATGTATGTTTTTATGTTCCAGTAATACGAGTAATGTTATATTACTGCTGTTTATTTAGAGAGAATGGGTTTGGTCACCGGGGGTAGTTGGTGGTGAGGGGGGGGGTCGCTGGGTGGTCTGGCCGGCCCCAAACAACAACAACAAACAACAACAACAACAAACAACAACAACAAACAACAACAACAACAAACAACAACAGCTTTGAGAAACACTGCCGCTCTCTCACCCCCACGCGCCACCTCCGAGCGCTTCTAGTCACGGTTTTTTATCGCGTGGTAACCGAAGATGGAACCCGCTACATCAGTGTTCACGATGGCCCTGGGGAGGCCTCTAGCCGGGTTCACGATGACCTTGGGGTGGCCTCTAGCCGGGTTCACGATGGCCCTGAGGAGGCCTCTAGCCGGGTTCACGATGGCCCTGGGGTGGCCTCTAGCCGGGTTCACGATGACCCTGGGGTGGCCTCTAGCCGGGTTCACGATGACCCTGGGGAGGCCTCTAGCCGGGTTTACGATGGCCCTGGGGTGGCCTCTAGCCGCGTTCACGATGGCCCTGGGGTGGCCTCTAGCCGGGTTCACGATGACCCTGGGGTGGCCTCTAGCCGGGTTCACGATGGCCCTGGGGTGGCCTCTAGCCGGGTTCATGATGACCCTGGGGTGGCCTCTAGCCGGGTTCACGATGGCCCTGGGGTGGCCTCTAGCCGGGTTCATGATGACCCTGGGGTGGCCTCTAGGGGAGCGGTGGTGTAGTGGTTAGCGCGCTGTGTGTGTGGGGAGCGGTGGTATAGTGGTTAGCGCGCTGTGTGTGTGGGGGGAACGGTGGTGTAGTGGTTAGCGCGCTGTGTGTGTGGGGAGCGGTGGTATAGTGGTTAGCGCTGTGTGTGGGGAGCGGTGGTGTAGTGGTTAGCGCGCTTTATGTGTGTGGGGAGTGGTGGTGTAGTGGTTAGCGCACTGTGTGTGTGTGGAGCGGTGGTGTAGTGGTTAGCGCACTGTGTGTGTGTGGAGCGGTGGTGTAGTGGTTAGCGCACTGTGTGTGTGTGGAGCGGTGGTCTAGTGGTTAGCGCACTGTGTGTGTGTGGAGCGGTGGTGTAGTGGTTAGCGCACTGTGTGTGTGTGGAGCGGTGGTGTAGTGGTTAGCGCGCTGTGTGGAGCGGTGGTGTAGTGACCGATCCTGAGCCCCCCCCCCCAGGTCGACTCAGCCTCAATTGAGTATCTGCTGCGGTGTGTAAACATCACCCCTAGGGAGACAAAGGCGGCCGGGCGTGGCGTTGGCCGCCCACCCCCTCGTGTGTCACGGTGGCGGACTTCATAGGCGTTGCTGCTCGCTCACAGCACTTGCCCCTATAGTCTGTTAAAGGCTATACCCGGTGATGGGGGCCTTTGTCTTTGTGCGCGTGTGTGCACACGCGCACAAAGACGCACGCAAATTTACGGGCTGCATATTTAACATAATTAAGTTGCCCGTGGTAATGAGTGCCTTTCGTGTCGAAGATAAAATTAACTTTTCTAACAGCGGTAACTGAAAATAATATCATTAAGGTGACAACTAAACAATTAAATAATCTTGCATCCCACCTTACCCGTCAATCCACTGCTGGATATATATATTTTTTAAAAATCCCGAAGGCGGGAAACCCCCGTCAAGCCACGCCCAGCGTGACATCATCGGCTGAAGATGCGCAATTACGTCACCAAGCCCGACCATTTTAACCTCCCGTCCAGCGACACACGTGCGAGGAACGCAGGTTAAGATGAAATATGTCGGAATATTTATTGATACTGGAGGAATCCGATGAGCTATAAAGCTTTTATTTTACAGATTTATATGAAGGTATCATGTAGGGCATCTGTAGGTTATTGCAGCACATACGATGATGAGTCCATATGTGTCTGTGTATGTATGTGCACCGTATGCAGCGATTCTTGCTAATTAGCACGGTTACCCATAGTCTCAACACTGCCCATAGACTCAACACTGCCCATAGACTCAACACTACCCATAGACTCAACATTGCCCATAGTCTGAACACTGCCCATAGACTCAACACTGCCCATAGACTCAACACTACCCATAGACTCAACACAACCCATAGACTCAACACTACCCATAGACTCAACACTGCCCATAGACTCAACACTGCTCATAGTCTCAACACTACCCATAGACTCAACACTGCCCATAGACTCAACACTGCCCATAGACTCAACACTGCCCATAGACTCAACACTACCCATAGACTCAACACTACTCATAGACTCAACACTGCCCATAGACTCAACACTACCCATAGACTCAACACTACCCATAGACTCAACACTGCCCATAGACTCAACACTGCCCATAGACTCAACACTACCCATAGACTCAACACTACCCATAGACTCAACACTGCCCATAGACTCAACACTACCCATAGTCTCCAGCGCTGTCCTACAAGACAGTTTCGTCCCTTCACCTGATGAAGGCCGCTTGTGTTGTGGCCGAAACGTCGTGAGAATATTATTGTGTGATTCTATTTTATCAATTTATTATTTTATTCTCATTCTACGTGACTTTACCGAAAGAACCAAAGAAGACTACCCATAGACTCAACACCACCCATAGACTCAACACCACCCATAGACTCAATACTACCCATAGACTCAACACTGCCCATAGTCTCAACACTACCCATAGACTCAACACCGCCCATAGACTCAACACCACCCATAGACTCAACACCACCCATAGACTCAACACTGCCCATAGACTCAACACTGCCCATAGACTCAACACTACCCATAGACTCAACACCACCCATAGACTCAACACCACCCATAGACTCAACACTGCCCATAGACTCAACACCGCCCATAGACTCAACACTGCCCATAGTCTCAACACTACCCACAGACTCAACACCACCCATAGACTCAACACTGCCCATAGACTCAACACTGCCCATAGACTCAACACTGCCCATAGACTCAACACTACCCATAGACTCAACACTGCCCATAGTCTCAACACTACCCACAGACTCAACACCACCCATAGACTCAACACTGCCCATAGACTCAACACTGCCCATAGACTCAACACTGCCCATAGACTCAACACTGCTCATAGACTCAACACTGCACCTCCCATTAGCACGGTTGGCTACGTAAGGTGCGAAAAAAGTTAAACGTGCAAACATTCAAGACAGCGCAGACATAAGGGATGGGGCCAAGCACGGGCGTCAGATGATCGTCACTGGCGTTGGATGGCTGTGAGCAGGAATCGAACTCGGGTCAGCTGCGGGGTGGGGGGGGGGATTGCGGGGGGGGGGGGGGGGGGTCCCAGCGCAGCGCGCTAACCGCTGCGCCACCGCTCCCCCAGCATCTCACACACCAATGCATATCTCTGTTCGCAGCCTCTCACTCTCTCACACACTCACTGCTATTCACAGCAACCCCAACAGTTAATTAGCATATTGATGAATATACTCTGGCTGTCTGAGAGTGAGACAGAGACAGACAGACAGAGAATGACAGACAGAGATAGAGACAGACAGAGATAGACAGACAGAGAGACAGACAGAGAGACAGACAGACAGAGACAGACAGAGAGACAGAGACAAAGAGAGAGAGAGACTGAGAGAGACAGACAGAGACAGACAGACAGAGAGAGACAGAGACAGACAGAGAGAGACAGAGAGACAGGCAGAGAGAGACAGAGACAGACAGAGAGACAAACAGACAGAGACAGACAGAGACAGACAGACAGAGACAGACAGAGAGACAGACAGAGAGAGAGACAGACAAACAGACAGAGACAGACAGACAGAGAGAGACAGACAGACAGAGAGACAGACAGACAGAGACAGACAGAGAGACAGACAGAGAGAGAGACAGACAGAGAGACAGACAGAGACAGACAGAGAGAGAGACAGACAGAGACAGACAGACAGAGAGACAGACAGAGACCAACAGAGAGAGAGACAGACAGAGAGACAGACAGAGACAGACAGAGAGACAGAGAGAGACAGACAGAGAGATAGACAGACAGAGAGACAGACAGAGAGAGACAGACAGAGAGAGACAGACAGAGAGACAGACAGACAGACAGAGACAGACAGAGAAACAGATAGACAGAGCGACAGACAGAGACAGACAGAGAGAGACAGATAGACGGAGACAGAGAGACAGACAGACAGACAGAGAGACAGACAGACAGAGACAGACAGACAGAGACAGACAGAGAGAGACAGACAGATGGCTCTCTGACGCATTGTCTGCTAGTGGGCGCTGCCCCGTGCCACCGTCAAGGGGCAGTGGATTTTTCTCCGGGTCCTCCGCTTTCCCCTCCACGTTTACAATCAGCATCACGCGTTCAGAGTATTTGGCTCCTGTTTTAAATGTCCACACGACGATGAGCCACTTCGTTTGAGCTATCATTTCGTGATAGTCATGCTGCTTCTGAAAAGAAACAGCTATTCATAATAAAGGTGTCTGGGTTAGTTACTAGTATAGTGTATAGTAGTGTAGTGTATAGTAGTGTAGTGTATAGTATTGGAGTGTATAGTAGTGTAGTGTATGGTGTAGTGTATAGTAGTGTAGTGTATTAGTAGTGTAGTGTATAGTGTATTGTTTAGTGTAGTGTACTGTAGTGTATAGTAGTGGAGTTAATAGTAGTGTAGTGTATAGTGTAGTGTATAGTAGTGGAGTGTATAGTAGTGGAGTGTATAGTAGTGTAGTGTTTAGTGTAGTGTACTGTAGTGTATTGCAGTGTGGTGTATAGTACTGTAGTGTATAGTGTAGTGTATGGTGTAGTATATAGTGTAGTTGTAGTGTATGGTGTAGTGTATCGTGTAGTGGATAGTGTAGTGTATAGTAGTGTAGCATATAGTGTAGTGTATGGTGTAGTGTATAGTGTATGGTGTAGTGTATAGTGTAGTGTATAGTGTCGTGTAGTGTATAGTGTAGCTACTACTTCAGCCCACGACGTTTCGCTGGTAATTACATCAACCAGCGTCATCGGGCGATTTGCCAGAATAGCTACATCGCGCTCAGCGGTGGGACCTTGCACGTGGTAAAAAAAACATTTTAAAAAATCGTTTCATAGTAGTTCATAGTTTGAACAATAATACTCGCCCACCCACCATCTCTCTCTCTCTCTCTCCACAACACCCAATGTTGCGGAATCTGGACCAACAACAACCACCACCACCACCACTGAGACCAGGGCAAGTATCACCGTGGTGGCAGGCGCGAACGATGTCATCGCCTGCAGCACCCAGGCCTCGCATACCCACGGAGTGTTCGTGTCGTTGTTAATAACGAGTTCGCATCACGTCCGGTGGTGAGCGATGCTGTGATGTCAGAAGCAGGTACCACTCACTCAGTGTGGTATCACTCACTCAGTGACTGGTACTCACTAAGTGAGTGAGTGCCACGTGCACTCACTCAGTGTGGTACCACTCACTGAGTGACTGGTACTCACTAAGTGAGTGAGCGCCACATTCACTCACTCAGTGACTGGTACTCACTAAGTGAGTGAGCGCCACGTCCACTCACTCAGTGACTGGTACTCACTAAGTGAGTGAGTGCCACATGCACTCACTCAGTGTGGTACCACTCACTGAGTGACTGGTACTCACTAAGTGAGTTAGTGCCACATTCACTCACTCAGTGACTGGTACTCACTAAGTGAGTGAGTGCCACATCCACTCACTCAGTGTGGTACCACTCACTCAGTGACTGGTACTCACTAAGTGAGTGAGTGCCACATTCACTCACTCAGTGACTGGTACTCACTAAGTGAGTGAGTGCCACATTCACTCACTCAGTGACTGGTACTCACTAAGTGAGTGAGTGCCACATTCACTCACTCAGTGACTGGTACTCACTAAGTGAGTGAGCACCACATCCACTCAGTGACTGGTACTCACTAAGTGCGTGAGCGCCACGTCCACTCACTCAGTGACTGGTACTCACTAAGTGAGTGAGCGCCACGTCCACTCACTCAGTGACTGGTACTCACTAAGTGAGTGAGCGCCACATTCACTCACTCAGTGACTGGTACTCACTAAGTGAGTGAGTGCCACATTCACTCACTCAGTGACTGGTACTCACTAAGTGAGTGAGTGCCACGTTCACTCAGTGGCTGGTACTCACTAAGTGAGTGAGTGCCACGTTCACTCACTCAGTGACTGGTACTCACTAAGTGAGTGAGCGCCACGTCCACTCACTCAGTGACTGGTACTCACTAAGTGAGTGAGCGCCACATTCACTCACTCAGTGACTGGTACTCACTAAGTGAGTGAGTGCCACATTCACTCACTCAGTGACTGGTACTCACTAAGTGAGTGAGTGCCACGTTCACTCAGTGGCTGGTACTCACTAAGTGAGTGAGTTCCACGTTCACTCACTCAGTGACTGGTACTCACTAAGTGAGTGAGTGCCACGTCCACTCACTCAGTGACTGGTACTCACTAAGTGAGTGAGCACCACATCCACTCACTCAGTGACTGGTACTCACTAAGTGAGTGAGCGCCACGTCCACTCACTCAGTGACTGGTACTCACTAAGTGAGTGAGCGCCACATTCATTCACTCAGTGACTGGTACTCACTAAGTGAGTGAGCGCCACATCCACTCACTCAGTGACTGGTACTCACTAAGTGAGTGAGCGCCACGTCCACTCACTCAGTAACTGGTACTCACTAAGTAAGTGAGCACCACATTTACTCACTCAGTGACTGGTACTCACTAAGTGAGTGAGTGCCACGTTCACTCATTCAGTGTGGTACCACTCACTCAGTGACTGGTACTCATAGAGTGAATGTGGCACCACACTGATGGGTCTGCCAATCACTTTCACGCAGCGCGTCATTTAGTGTCGGTCCGCTAGATGCTTTGTGGGGGGTGCTTCCCACCCCCAGCCTCCCTGCAGTAAAAAAAAAATTTTTATGATTATTGCATTATCAGGGGGGAACATATTGGCTCGCGTATAACGATATTTGATCGTAATTGAATTATGGGATAATTGGAGTTCTTAAAATAAGAGTGGTTCGGAAATTATGAATGTTTATTTTTTATTTATTAGTTGTTTACTGCAAATACTCTACGCGGCTGTGTTGTCGTAAGTGGCCTGGCACACGGACGGCAACAAACACCCCCACAGCCACCGAGTGCCAGGCTAGGTGCACCTTGAGGCCACCACGGTCGAGGGCTCGCTGCTGACAGGAAGTCACGTGACAGACCCAGCAGGTGCCGTGGGTTGGCTGACTGAGATAAGCGGTAGATGCACCACCAGCTGTACCCCCTACTGTGCCAGGCTAGGTGCAGGAGGTCTCGTGACAGACCCAGCTGTGCCAGGCTAGGTGCTGTGCCCCCTACTGTGCCAACTCGCTGCGTTTTATTCATTCGGCGCTCCGCTCGTTGTTGTGAGCGTCGCTCCTCTGCCCTCCGTTGTTGCCTGAGGGCGACTGCCCTCCAACTGCCCAGTAGCCTCACTGTGCACCTAGCCTGGCACCCCCCCCCCCCCCCCCAGTAGCGTCCATCACGAGCCTCCTACACAGAGGCCGATCTTGACACCGCTGGTACCGCTCATCGGCAAGTCCACTCAGCTCCACGTCCTCCTGCACCACATCGGCTCCATCTCTTCTCTGGCCCGTGATTGCACAAGGCAAAGGCGCAGATCCCCATATGAACTTAAACGACTTTCGCTTTAAAGCTTTCGTGACTGCAATGATTCATCTTCTTTGGTTCTTTCGGTAAAGTCACGTAGAATGAGAATAAAATAATAAATTGATAAAATAAAATAACACATTAATATTCTCACGACGTTTCGGCCACAACACAAGCGGCCTTCATCAGGTGAAGGGACGAGACTGTCTGGTAGGACAGCGCTGGAGTAGACAGACAGTCTCGTCCCTTCACCTGATGAAGGCCGCTTGTGTTGTGGCCGAAACGTCGTGAGAATATTATCGTGTTATTTTATTTTATCAATTTATTATTTTATTCTCATTCTACGTGACTTTATCGAAAGCACCAAAGAAGAACTTAAACGACTATTGGGTCAAGTGCTGTTAGCGAGCACCTATGAAGGCCGGCATGGTGTGCGATGTGTGCATGACGTACGGTGATTTTCTTTTGTACCGTACGTAGCCAACCGTGCTCATCGACGGTGTGTGGGGGGAGGGCAATAGACTAAAGATAAAAAGCAGCTTTTGTCGTGTTTCATTTGTTGACCTTCCCCGCACGAGGGGGTGGGTGGCCAGCACCACGCCCGACCGCCTTTGTCTCCCCCAGTGGCGATGATTTTTTTTTAAACACACCGCAAAAAGTAACTCGTTTGAGGCCGAGTTGACCGAGGGAAGGAGGCCCAGGACCGGTTCAGAGAATCTTCACTGCTGGTGCTGGTAGTGGTGGTGCTGCTGGTCGTGGTTTAGTGGTAAAAAAAATTAAGGTGGAGGGGTTACCAGCCCCTCGCAGCAGTCCAGAGCCCCCGTTTAGCCCCTGTGGTGGTCACAGACGCCATGAGGGGAGGAGCCAATCGGAATTTCAAATCCTTGAAAGATCTGGGCAAGGTCCCATCGGTGAGCTCCTCCGGCAGGCAAGGCTGCGTTGGCTGGGTCATGTAGCCCGCATGCCCAGCCACCGCATGCCGAAACAGCTTTTGTTCGGCCGGATCGAGGGGGCTAAACTGGCGCGGCACGGGCTCGAGAAGAGATGGAGTGATGTGGTACAGGAGGACGTGGAGCTGAGTGGACTTGCCGATGACTGGTACCAGCGATGTCAAGATCGGCCTCTGTGGAGGAGGCTCGTGAAGGATGCTACTGGGCAGTTGGAGGTAGTCGCCCTCCAACAACAACGGAGGGCGGAGGAGCGACGCTCACAACAACGAGCGGAGCGCCGGGTGGCTAAAGCACAGCAGGTTGGCACAGTAGGGGGCACAGGTGGTGCATCAGCCAGTCATCTTAGTCAGTCGACCTGTGACACCTGGGTCTGTCCCGTGACCACCTGCTAGCGGTCGTTCGACACTTCACGTGGCCTCAAGGTGCACATGGCCTGGCACAAGCGTCGTCGTGGTGACGTCACCGCCACTTAGTGGCGAATGGCGGTTGTTGTTGGTGGTGGTGCTGGTGGTGGTGCTGGTGGTGGTGATGGTGCTGGTGGTGCTGGTGGTGGTGATGGTGCTGGTGGTGCTGGTGGTGGTGATGGTGCTGGTGGTGCTGGTGGTGGTGCTGGTGGTGCTGGTGGTGCTGGTGGTGGTTCTGGTGGTGGTGATGGTGCTGGTGGTGGTGCTAGTGGTGGTGATGGTGCTGGTGGTGCTGGTGGTGGTGCTGGTGGTGCTGCTGGTGATGGTGGTGATGGTGCTGGTGGTGGTGCTGGTGGTGCTGGTGGTGCTGGTGGTGGTGCTGGTGGTGCTGGTGGTGGTGCTGGTGATGGTGGTGATGGTGCTGGTGGTGGTGCTGGTGGTGCTGGTGATGGTGCTGGTGGTGCTCGTGGTGCTGGTGGTGGTGCTGGTGGTGCTGGTGGTGGTGCTGGTGATGGTGCTGGTGGTGGTGCTGGTGCTGGTGGTGGTGCTGGTGGTGCTGGTGGTGCTGGTGCTGCTGGTGGTGGTGCTGGTGGTGCTGGTGGTGCTGGTGCTGCTAGTGGTGCTGGTGGTGGTGCTGGTGGTGCTGGTGGTGGCCGTGAGCAGGAATGGAACTCTGGTCGCCGAGCTCGTAGCGCAGCGTCGCGCTAACCGCTGCACCACCGCTCCCCACCACACACACAGACACACCCAGACACACACAGACACACCCAGACACACACAGACACACAGACACGGACAGACGCCCACAACGCACTTCAATAACTTAATGACGTCGCAGTAATTGATTGCCGGAATTAAGTTGCGTGTGTGTTTTGTATTTTTTAACGACCTCACCGCTCGCATAATTAATCCATTATTGAGGGGCTGCGCTGCTCGGTATCACCGCAGAACACCCTGGCTTCCACATCACGGGCACCAGCCTCCTCTCCCTCCTCCATACCTCTCGCCTCTATCCCTTCCTCCCTCCATCCCACTCCCTCTCTCTTCCATCCCTACCTCCTCTATCACTTCCTCCATCCATCCCTCCATCCCCCCCCCCACAGTCTCCCCAGACGCGGTGCCGCCCGTCCTGTGAAGTTGCCGCCACGAGGAGAGAGAGAAAGAGAGAGACGGGGAGACTTTTTGACTTTTAAAACCAATCAATTTTATTGCTGCCAGCAGCAACGGCTCTGGAGCCGCGTTCGATACGGGATCGCCAACATCGAGCGCAGCAACGTCGCGATTACAACCCGCGCCACGTGCGGCCACACCTCGTCACGTGGGGCCACACCGCGCCACGTGCGGCCACACCTCGTCACGTGCGGCCACACCTCGTCACGTGCCGCCACACCGCGCCACGTGGGGCCACACCTCGCCACGTGCCGCCACACCGCGCCACGTGCAACCCAATCACCGCGTCGTCACGCACATCGCCCGCTTAAAGTCGCCCGGTAAAAAATAAAAAAACCGTGAAAGTCGTCGGTGCACCGTTCGTGTTGATGCAGAAGTTCTCGAGCGGGCCCCCCACCCCCCACCACCGTTCATGGAACGCGGCGTGCGTGCGCGCGTCCCCGGCACCGGGGCGGGACGAGACGTGCCCCAGCCGGAGCCGCGCCTCCAGCAGGCCCCTCGACGTCGCCACCGCCGGGCAGCCATCGTCCGTGTCGCCTTGCGGCTTCTTCAGCTTCTTCAGCTTCTTCTTCTTCTTTCCGGGTTTTGTAGACTGTCCGTCTTTGCCTGGGCGATGTTTGCACGCACGCTGGACTTCCTTCGCACCGTGCGTAGCCAACCGCGCTAGTCGGAGGTGCCGGGGGTTAGGGACAACGCCGAAAAAAAAACCACACGGTTCTTAAGAAACGGGCCTTGTCGATGGAGACGATGGCGATCTAAAAACGCATCGCAGCTCCCGCTGGCTTCCTAACGTTGGAAGGGGAAGAGCGTTCCAGACGGCCGCGGAAGCAGCGCGTCTGACAACACGCACGCCAGGATGACCACGTGAGTTTGCGTGGTTGATGGTTTATAGCTCCTCTCTCTCTCTCTTTGAGAGACTTTTGACTTGTAAACCACTTTTATTGCCGCCAGCAGCAACAGCACCGGAGCCGATTTCGATACGAAACGCAACGTCACCAGCAACAAATAACCAAACACAACTTTAAAAAAAACACACACACACAAACACACACGCGTTGCCGCAATTGCGACAGAGATAGCGAGAGTGAGAGAGTAAGATATAGCGAGGGAGACAGTGGGACCTGGGGAAAGAAAGCAAGAGGGAGAGATGGCCAGAGAGAGAGATAGCGAGAGAGAGATAGCCAGGGAGAGATAGCCAGGGAGAGAGATAGCCAGGGAGAGATAGCGAGGGAGACAGTGGGACCTGGGGAAAGAAAGCAAGAGGGAGAGATAGCCAGAGAGAGATAGCGAGGGAGAGATAGCCAGGGAGAGATAGCGAGGGAGATAGCGAGAGAGATAGCCAGGGAGAGAGATAGCCAGAGAGAGATAGCCAGGGAGAGATAGCCAGGGAGAGATAGCGAGGGAGATAGCGAGAGAGAGATAGCGAGAGAGATAGCCAGGGAGAGATAGCCAGGGAGAGATAGCGAGGGAGATAGCGAGAGAGAGATAGCGAGAGAGATAGCTAGGGAGAGATAGCCAGGGAGAGATAGCGAGGGAGATAGCGAGAGAGATAGCCAGAGAGAGATAGCCAGGGAGAGATAGCGAGTGAGATAGCGAGAGAGAGATAGCCAGGGAGAGATAGCCAGAGAGAGATAGCGAGAGAGAGATAGCCAGGGAGAGATAGCGAGAGAGAGATAGCCAGGGAGCGATAGCCAGAGAGAGATAGCGAGAGAGAGATAGCGAGAGAGAGATAGCCAGGGAGAGATAGCCAGGGAGAGATAGCCAGGGAGAGAGATAGCGAGAGAGAGATAGCCAGGGAGAGAGATAGCCAGGGAGAGATAGCCAGAGAGAGATAGCGAGGGAGCTAGAGAGAGAGATAGCCAGAGAGAGGTAGCCAAAGAGAGATAGCCAGAGAGAGATAGCGAGGGAGAGATAGCGAGGGAGATAGCGAGAGAGAGAGATAGCCAGGAAGAGATAGCCAGGGAGAGATAGCCAGAGAGATAGCCAGAGAGAGATAGCCAGAGAGAGATAGCGAGAGAGATAGCCAGAGAGAGATAGCCAGGGAGAGATAGCCAGAGAGAGAGATAGCCAGAGAGAGGGAGAGATAGAGAGAGATAGCCAGGGAGAGATAGCCAGAGAGAGATAGCCAGAGAGAGATAGCGAGAGAGATAGTGAAAGAGTGAGAAAGATAGCCAGAGAGAGATAGCCAGAGAGAGAGAGATAGCCAGAGAGAAAGAGCCAGAGAGAGATAGCGAGAGAGATAGCCAGAGAGAGAGAGATAGCCAGAGAGAGTGAGAGAGAGATAACCAGAGAGAGATCCAGAGAGAGATAGCCAGAGAGATAGCCAGAGAGTGAGAGAGATAGCCAGAGAGAGTGAGAGAGATAGCCAGCGAGAGATAGCCAGAGAGAGATAGCCAGAGAGATAGCGAGAGAGTGAGAGAGATAGCCAGAGAGAGTGAGAGAGATAGCCAGAGAGAGATAGCCAGAGAGAGATAGCCAGAGAGAGATAGCCAGAGAGATAGCGAGAGAGTGAGAGAGATGGCCAGAGAGAGTGAGAGAGATAGCCAGAGAGAGATAGCCAGAGAGAGATAGCCAGAGAGATAGCGAGAGAGTGAGAGAAAGAGTGAGCGAGCGAGAGAGAAAGCCAGAGAGAGTGAGAGAGAGAAAGAGTGAGCGAGCGAGAGAGAAAGCTGTCTCTGCTCAGTGTGACAACGCTCGAGACATCTTAACACCATCGATCTAAATTTAAATTGACGCAGAGAGAGAGAGAGAGGAGAGAACTCGTCTTGATGCTAACATCACGAGGTGTTCATTGAAACAACCCGCAGAGCTTAATCGAACCACGTATCATCAAATAAACTAAAATATATTTTGACTAAACAATTTTTTTTTTCCCAGCTAAGACCCAATGAGCTGTGTAGAGCTTCTTCAGACGCGACCTGGCTATCACAAATGATAGCTCAAACGAAGTGGACAATCGTCACCATCATCATCATCATCGCGTGGAAATCTCTAACAGCAGGCAAATACTCTAAACACGTGACGGTGACTCTAAATGTGGAGGGGGGGGGGGGGAATCGGAGAAAAATCCACGCCACCACGGGGAGAGAGAGAGAGACGCAAACTTCAAATATACAGCAGCAGCAGGCATCAGGGTCGGGATCGAACCCACGACCTCTGTACACCAGGCGAGGTAGTTAACATCTCCTAGCCACCGTGATGATGATGATGAGAGAGAGACACGCAAACTCCAAAATATACAGCAGCAGGCGTCAGGGTCGGGATCGAACCCACGACCTCCTGCACATCAGGCGAGGTAGTTAACATCTCCTAGCCACCGTGATGATGATGATGAGAGAGAGAGAGAGACACCGCAGACTCCAAATATACAGCAGACGTCAGGGTCGGGATCGAACCCACGACCTCCTGTGCACCAGGCGAGGTAGTTAACATCTCCTAGCCACCGTGATGATGATGAGAGAGAGAGACACACAAACTTCAAATATACAGCAGCAGGCGACAGGGTCGGGATCGAACCCACGACCACCTGTACACCGGGCGAGGTAGTTAACATCTCCTAGCCACCATGATGATGATGAGAGAGAGAGAGACACGCAGACTCCCAATATACAGCAGGCGTCAGGGTCGGGATCGAACCCATGATCTCCTGTACACCGGGCGAGGTAGTTAACATCTCCTGGCAAGAACCGCACTGCTGACGTCTAAAGGTGACGTTCCTTGGCCAGGTAGAGGGAGGGGACTGAGTGACTCGTAGCTACAGGTAGCCGGGCGGTGTTGGTGGTTATTATCGTTAAATTTGAATCACAGTTCCTATGATCACTGTTACATTGTTTTTATAGCTTAATTTTGGTGATTTCGAAAACGTTTTGGTTTGGTCATATTTGTTTGTTGTAGTACAGAGTTAGACTGATAACTTTAATCTAAATTGTCTAATGGTTGTTATTGTTTGACTTGCATCCCACTGGGATTTGTGCACACAGCGTTGATACTCGGTGTTTTTTCCTGGATTTTTCTGTTGCGCATAGTCACTTTAAGATGTTTTCTTGTTCGTGTTTGTGTTTGTTGTGGTTGCACCAGATTCAAGAGCCGAATGGTTCACAGGTTCTATACCAAATAAATGAAATGAATGAAAAAATGAAATGAACCTGGTGGCGGGGAGCGGTGGTCCAGCGGTTAGCGCTACGCTGCGCGTACGAACCCGGCCTGGCCGAGTTCGATTCCCGCGAACGGCCACCAACACCACGAGTGACGATTATCTGAACCGGTCGTGGGCCTCCCGTAGGTCGACTCAGCCTCAAATTAGTACCTGGTGAGGCGTGTAAACATCGCCACTGGGGGAGATAAAGACGTCCGCGGCGTGGTTCTGGCACACCCCACCCCATACTCTTTGGTTCTATTCGGTAAAGTCACGTAGGTAAAAAATAAAACAACAAAAAATCACGACGTTTCGGCCACAACACAAGCGGCCTTCATCAGGTGCCGGTAGCCTTCGTAGGCAATGCTACGACTCGCTCACAGCACTTGCCCCGACAGTCTGCTAAGGCTATGAGGCAAAGACGAAGCTCCACCGTGTGTGGGAGAAATTGCTGTGAGCGAGTAGCAGCACCACCACGCCCCGGCCGCCTTTGTCTCCCCCAGTGGCGACGGTTACTAAGCACCGCACCAGGTGCTCATTCGAGGCTGAGTCGACCTAGGGGAGAAGGCCCAGGACCGGTTTCAGATAATCGAACTCGGGGTGGGGGTGGCGGAGGGGGGGTCGCTGGGTTGGCAGCGCGGCGCGCTAACCGCTGCGCCACCGCTCCCACGATACACACAGAGACACACACACACAGAGACACACACACACAGAGAGACACACACACAGAGACACACACACAGAGACACACATACACAGAGACACACACACAGAGACACAACAACAACCACCATTCGCCACTAAGTGGCGGTGACGTCACCACGACGCTGGTGCCAGGCTATGTGCACCCTGAGGCCACGTGAAGTGTCGAACGCCCGCTGGCAGGAGGTCACGGGGCAGACCCAGGTGCCACGGGTCGACTGACTGAGATGACTGGCTGATGCACCACCTGTGCCCCCTACTGTGCCAACCTGCTGTGCTTTAGCCACCCGGCGCTCCGCTCGTTGTTGTGAGCGTCGCTCCTCCGCCCTCCGTTGCTGTTGGAGGGCGACTACCTCCAACTGCCCAGTAGCGTCGTTCACGAGCCTCCTCCACAGAGGCCGATCTTGACACCGCTGGTACCAGTCATCGGCCAGTCCACTCAGCTCCACGTCCTCCTGTACCACATCACTCCATCTCTTCTCTAGCCCGTGCCGCACCCGTTTAGCCCCCTCAATCCGGCCGAACAAAAGCTGTTTCGGCATGCGGTGGCTGGGCATGCGGGCTACATGACCCAGCCATCGCAGACCCCGCCGGAGGAGCTCACCGATGGGACCTTGCCCAGATATTTCAAGGATTTGTGAGCTCCTCACACAATCCAGTCTGGTTAAACCCAGGATGGATCGTAGGCAGGCCAGCCTAAATGTTTCTAACCGGCGAAGATGTTCAATTAGGGAGGTCCACGTTTCGCAAGCGTAGAGAAGGGAGGGAATGACCGTGGCCGAGAAGACCTGAAGCTTAGTGCGGAGCGACAGACCAGGTAGGTTCCACACAGCGTTACGCAACCGATGAAAAGACATTGCCGCTCGACTGATTCGGAGTGAGACCTCTGCTGTTAAACTGGAGCCAGTCATAAGCACACTACCCAGGTATGGGAAACTCTCCACTCTCTCCACAACTGCTCCATCACCGATTGGGAGTTGTGGGGGTGGAGTGTCCGATGGTACAAAATACCCAGGCAGGTGATTAGTTTTGGTGGGGCTGATGGTAAGGCCCCACCTCTTAGTGGCACGCTCCAGTCTCAGCAGCAGCGACTCCAACTCCTCCTCTGAATGAGCAGCTATTACCAAATCATCAGCATACATAACGTGGTTGAGCAATAGGGAGCCATCCCTTGACCGCACCCGGGCATCGATCAGCCTCCCATTATATCTGTACCATATGGAGATTCCCCCGGTACAGCTATTAAAGGCTTCACGAACTACAGAGACAACAACAACAACAACCGCCATTCGCCACTAAGTGGCGGTGACGTCACCACGACGCTTGTGCCAGGCTATGTGCACCCTGAGGCACTACAGAGACACACACACAGAGACACACACACACACACAGACACACAGAGACACACACACAGAGACACAGAGACACACACAGAGACACAGAGAGAGAGAGACAGAGAGTGCATTACAGAGCCCACAGTTTTTATCACGGAATGCTTTAAGTGACAATCAAGAACGGATCTTCTCTGATTGACCAGGTTAAATATAAGTGGCGGAAATGCGGCGTGCGGCGGAACGAGATGGTGTGAGCGTAATTAAAGTTTTAATGCGCAGTAATGGTCTTAATTTGAAAATGATAATTGCCTGCCATATGGAAAACACGCGCACGCACGCGCACGCGCGCGCGCACACGAAGACGAAGACAAAGACAAAGACGCCCCGGATAACCTTTACAGACGTTTTGGGGCAAGTGCTGTTAGCGAGCGGCACCTAGCGCACGGCACACGAGGGGGTGGGTGGCCAGCACCGCGCCCCGGCCGCCTTTGTCTCCCCCAGTGGCGAAGTTTACACATCGCACGATATCATGAGAATCTTTAATTATCGCGGAGAAATCCGATGAGCTACGAATCTCTTTTGTCACAAATGCCCGCTAGAGGCGGGTGAGAAATACTCATTTGAGGCCGAGTCGACCTAGGGGAGGCCCGGCACGGGATCAGATCATCGTCGCCGGTGTCGGTAGCCGTGAGCGGGAGTCGAACCCGGGTTCGACGGGTTCGCAGCGGAGCGCGAGCGCTCGCCCACTACGCCACCGCTCCCCACGCACTCCCACGACGCTGTTCACCTTCGTGGGTGCCACTCGCTACGAACAGCACTCGTCACGAAGGACCGCTCAGGCTGTAACGAGGTGAGAGGGTGAGGGAGGCATGTTTGTCTCTCTCTCTCTCTGTGTGTGTGTGGTGCCGGTCACACACCGCCTCTGACGCTTGCCACTCTTGCCGCGGACAGCACTCGGCCCACCCCAGCCCGCTGTGTGAGACTCTGCGGGGCGTCATCGCCCTCGCGTCGCGGGTGGCGCGACGCGAGGGCGATGAAACGTCGCGGCGCGATCTCCATTTGACGTCGAGTCGAACCTCCTCCTCCCCTACCCTCCTCCTCCCCCCCTCCTCCTTCCCCCACTACCCCCCTACCCCTCCCCTCCTCCTGCCTCCCCACTCCTCCCTGCAGGCTACAATCTCAATGAGTAATTCTGACCCGGGTTAACGGGCAACAGCGATTGTGAGAGTCGGGGGAGCGTCTGCGGGAGAACGTTCTGAGTCTTCTTTGGTTCCTTCGGTGAAGTCACGTAAAATGAGAATAAAATAATAAATTGATAAAATAAAATAACAATTATAATAATATTCTCAATTTATTATTATTTTATTCTCATTTTACGTGACTTTACCGAAAGAACCAAAGAAGATGAATCATTGCAGTCACGAAAACTTTAAATCGAAACGTTCTGAGTGTTCACATATTTCTGAAGCGACCTGTAAGCGTCCCTGGTGGTGGTGTTGGTGGCGGTGAGCGGGAATCGAACTCGGGCTTCACCGGGTTCGTAGCGCCGACCCCTGGGCTCACACTCCACATTACCGCCGCGAGACAAAGGTCCCCCGTGTAGCCTTAACAGACTGTCGGGGCAAGTGCTGTTAGCGAGTATCAGCACCTGTGAAGGCCGGCACGGTGGCACACGAGAGGGTGGGTGGCTAGCACCACGCCCGGCCGCCTTTGTCTCCCCAGTGGCGATGTTTACACACAGCACCAGGTACTCATTTGACCATCCACACATTCAGGGTGACAATCCACACATCCAGGGTGACAATCCATACATCCAGGGTGACAATCCACACATCCAGGGTGACAATCCATACATTCAGGGTGACAATCCACACATGTAGGGTGACAATACACACATCCAGGGTGACAATCCACACATCCAGAGTGACAATCCACGCCGTCAGGGTGACAATCCACACATCCAGGGTGACAATCCACACATCCAGGGTGACAATCCACACATCCAGGGTGACAATCTACACATCCAGGGTGACAATCCACACATCCAGGGTGACAATCCACACATTCAGGGTGACAATCCATACATCAAGGGTGACAATCCATGCCGTCAGAGTGACAATCCACACTTCCAGGGTGACAATCCACACATTCAGGGTGACAATCCACACATCCAGGGTGACAATCAACACATCCAGGGTGACAATCCACACATTCAGGGTGACAATCCACACATCCAGGGTGACAATCCACACATCCAGGGTGACAATCCATACATCCAGCGTGACAATCCACACATCCAGGGTGACAATCCACACATCCAGGGTGACAATCCACACATTCAGGATGACAATTCACACATCCAGGGTGACAATCCACACATCCAGGGTGACAATCCACACATCCAGAGTGACAATCCACACATTCAGGGTGACAATCCACACATCCAGGGTGACAATCCACACATCCAGGGTGACAATCCATACATCCAGCGTGACAATCCACACATCCAGGGTGACAATCCACACATCCAGGGTGACAATACACACATCCAGGGTGACAAGTCACACATTCAGAGTGACAATCCACACATCCAGGGTGACAATCCACACATTCAGGGTGACAATCCTCACATCCAGGGTGACAATCCATGCCGTCAGGGTGACAATCCACACATTCAGAGTGACAATCCACACATCCAGGGTGACAATCCACACATTCAGGGTGACAATCCACACATCCAGGGTGACAATCCACACATCCAGGGTGACAATCCACACATCCAGGGTGACAATCCACACATTCAGGGTGACAATCCACACATCCAGGGTGACAATCCACACATTCAGGGTGACAATCCACACATCCAGGGCGACAATCCACACATTCAGGGTGACAATCCATGCCGTCAGGGTGACAATCCACACATCCAGGGTGACAATCCACACATCCAGGGTGACAAGCCACACATCCAGGGTGACAATCCACACATCCAGGGTGACAATCCACACATCCAGGGTGACAATCCACACATCCAGGGTGACAATCCATGCCGTCAGGGTGACAATCCACACATCCAGGGTGACAATCCACACATTCAGGGTGACAATCCACACATCCATGGTGACAATCCACACATCCAGGGTGACAATCCACACATTCAGGGTGACAATCCACACATCCAAGGTGACAATCCACACATTCAGGGTGACAATCCACACATCCAGGGTGACAATCCACACATTCAGGGTGACAATCCGCACATCCAGGGTGACAATCCACACATCCAGGATGACAATCCACACATCCAGGGTGACAATCCACACATCCAGGGTGACAATCCACACATCCAGGGTGACAATACACACATCCAGGGTGACAATCCACACATCCAGAGTGACAATCCACGCCGTCAGGGTGACAATCCACACATCCAGGGTGACAATCCACACATCCAGGGTGACAATCCACACATCCAGGGTGACAATCTACACATCCAGGGTGACAATCCACACATCCAGGGTGACAATCCACACATTCAGGGTGACAATCCATACATCAAGGGTGACAATCCATGCCGTCAGGGTGACAATCCACACATCCAGGGTGACAATCCACACATTCAGGGTGACAATCCACACATCCAGGGTGACAATCCACACATCCAGGGTGACAATCCACACATCCAGGGTGACAATCCACACATCCAGGGTGACAATCCACACATCCAGGGTGACAATCCACACATTCAGGGTGACAATCCACACATCCAGGGTGACAATCCACACATCCAGGGTGACAATCCATACATCCAGCGTGACAATCCACACATCCAGGGTGACAATCCACACATCCAGGGTGACAATCCACACATCCAGGGTGACAATCCACACATTCAGAGTGACAATCCACACATCCAGGGTGACAATCCACACATTCAGGGTGACAATCCTCACATCCAGGGTGACAATCCATGCCGTCAGGGTGACAATCCACACATTCAGAGTGACAATCCACACATCCAGGGTGACAATCCACACATTCAGGGTGACAATCCACACATCCAGGGTGACAATCCACACATCCAGGGTGACAATCCACACATCCAGGGTGACAATCCACACATTCAGGGTGACAATCCACACATCCAGGGTGACAATCCACACATTCAGGGTGACAATCCACACATCCAGGGTGACAATCCACACATTCAGGGTGACAATCCTCACATCCAGGGTGACAATCCATGCCGTCAGGGTGACAATCCACACATCCAGGGTGACAATCCACACATCCAGGGTGACAAGCCACACATCCAGGGTGACAATCCACACATCCAGGGTGACAATCCACACATCCAGGGTGACAATCCACACATCCAGGGTGACAATCCATGCCGTCAGGGTGACAATCCACACATCCAGGGTGACAATCCACACATTTAGGGTGACAATCCACACATCCAGGGTGACAATCCACACATCCAGGGTGACAATCCACACATTCAGGGTGACAATCCACACATCCAAGGTCACAATCCACACATTCAGGGTGACAATCCACACATCCAGAGTGACAATCCACGCCGTCAGGGTGACAATCCACACATCCAGGGTGACAATCCACACATCCAGGGTGACAATCCACACATCCAGGGTGACAATCTACACATCCAGGGTGACAATCCACACATCCAGGGTGACAATCCACACATTCAGGGTGACAATCCATACATCAAGGGTGACAATCCATGCCGTCAGGGTGACAATCCACACATCCAGGGTGACAATCCACACATTCAGGGTGACAATCCACACATCCAGGGTGACAATCCACACATCCAGGGTGACAATCCACACATCCAGGGTGACAATCCACACATTCAGGGTGACAATCCACACATCCAAGGTCACAATCCACACATTCAGGGTGACAATCCACACATCCAGAGTGACAATCCACGCCGTCAGGGTGACAATCCACACATCCAGGGTGACAATCCACACATCCAGGGTGACAATCCACACATCCAGGGTGACAATCTACACATCCAGGGTGACAATCCACACATCCAGGGTGACAATCCACACATTCAGGGTGACAATCCATACATCAAGGGTGACAATCCATGCCGTCAGGGTGACAATCCACACATCCAGGGTGACAATCCACACATTCAGGGTGACAATCCATACATCCAGGGTGACAATCCACACATCCAGGGTGACAATCCACACATTCAGGGTGACAATCCACACATCCAGGGTGACAATCCACACATCCAGGGTGACAATCCACACATCCAGGGTGACAATCCACACATTCAGGGTGACAATCCACACATCCAGGGTGACAATCCACACATCCAGGGTTACAATCCATACATCCAGCGTGACAATCCACACATCCAGGGTGACAATCCACACATCCAGGGTGACAATCCACACATCCAGGGTGACAATCCACACATTCAGAGTGACAATCCACACATCCAGGGTGACAATCCACACATTCAGGGTGACAATCCTCACATCCAGGGTGACAATCCATGCCGTCAGGGTGACAATCCACACATTCAGAGTGACAATCCACACATCCAGGGTGACAATCCACACATTCAGGGTGACAATCCACACATCCAGGGTGACAATCCACACATCCAGGGTGACAATCCACACATCCAGGGTGACAATCCACACATCCAGGGTGACAATCCACACATTCAGGGTGACAATCCACACATCCAGGGTGACAATCCACACATTCAGGGTGACAATCCACACATTCAGGGTGACAATCCATGCCGTCAGGGTGACAATCCACAGATCCAGGGTGACAATCCACACATCCAGGGTGACAAGCCACACATCCAGGGTGACAATCCACACATCCAGGGTGACAATCCACACATCCAGGGTGACAATCCACACATCCAGGGTGACAATCCATGCGTCAGGGTGACAATCCACACATCCAGGGTGACAATCCACACATTCAGGGTGACAATCCACACATCCAGGGTGACAATCCACACATCCAGGGTGACAATCCACACATCCAGGGTGACAATCCACACATCCAGGGTGACAATACACACATCCAGGGTGACAATCCACACATCCAGAGTGACAATCCACGCCGTCAGGGTGACAATCCACACATCCAGGGTGACAATCCACACATCCAGGGTGACAATCCACACATCCAGGGTGACAATCCACACATCCAGGGTGACAATCCACACATTCAGGGTGACAATCCATACATCAAGGGTGACAATCCATGCCGTCAGGGTGACAATCCACACATCCAGGGTGACAATCCACACATTCAGGGTGACAATCCACACATCCAGGGTGACAATCCACACATCCAGGGTGACAATCCACACATCCAGGGTGACAATCCACACATCCAGGGTGACAATCCACACATCCAGGGTGACAATCCACACATTCAGGGTGACAATCCACACATCCAGGGTGACAATCCACACATCCAGGGTGACAATCCATACATCCAGCGTGACAATCCACACATCCAGGGTGACAATCCACACATCCAGGGTGACAATCCACACATCCAGGGTGACAATCCACACATTCAGAGTGACAATCCACACATCCAGGGTGACAATCCACACATTCAGGGTGACAATCCTCACATCCAGGGTGACAATCCATGCCGTCAGGGTGACAATCCACACATTCAGAGTGACAATCCACACATCCAGGGTGACAATCCACACATTCAGGGTGACAATCCACACATCCAGGGTGACAATCCACACATCCAGGGTGACAATCCACACATCCAGGGTGACAATCCACACATCCAGGGTGACAATCCACACATTCAGGGTGACAATCCACACATCCAGGGTGACAATCCACACATTCAGGGTGACAATCCACACATCCAGGGTGACAATCCACACATTCAGGGTGACAATCCTCACATCCAGGGTGACAATCCATGCCGTCAGGGTGACAATCCACACATCCAGGGTGACAATCCACACATCCAGGGTGACAAGCCACACATCCAGGGTGACAATCCACACATCCAGGGTGACAATCCACACATCCAGGGTGACAATCCACACATCCAGGGTGACAATCCATGCCGTCAGGGTGACAATCCACACATTCAGGGTGACAATCCACACATCCAAGGTCACAATCCACACATTCAGGGTGACAATCCACACATCCAGAGTGACAATCCACGCCGTCAGGGTGACAATCCACACATCCAGGGTGACAATCCACACATCCAGGGTGACAATCCACACATCCAGGGTGACAATCTACACATCCAGGGTGACAATCCACACATCCAGGGTGACAATCCACACATTCAGGGTGACAATCCATACATCAAGGGTGACAATCCATGCCGTCAGGGTGACAATCCACACATCCAGGGTGACAATCCACACATTCAGGGTGACAATCCATACATCCAGGGTGACAATCCACACATCCAGGGTGACAATCCACACATTCAGGGTGACAATCCACACATCCAGGGTGACAATCCACACATCCAGGGTGACAATCCACACATCCAGGGTGACAATCCACACATTCAGGGTGACAATCCACACATCCAGGGTGACAATCCACACATCCAGGGTTACAATCCATACATCCAGCGTGACAATCCACACATCCAGGGTGACAATCCACACATCCAGGGTGACAATCCACACATCCAGGGTGACAATCCACACATTCAGAGTGACAATCCACACATCCAGGGTGACAATCCACACATTCAGGGTGACAATCCTCACATCCAGGGTGACAATCCATGCCGTCAGGGTGACAATCCACACATTCAGAGTGACAATCCACACATCCAGGGTGACAATCCACACATTCAGGGTGACAATCCACACATCCAGGGTGACAATCCACACATCCAGGGTGACAATCCACACATCCAGGGTGACAATCCACACATCCAGGGTGACAATCCACACATTCAGGGTGACAATCCACACATCCAGGGTGACAATCCACACATTCAGGGTGACAATCCACACATTCAGGGTGACAATCCATGCCGTCAGGGTGACAATCCACAGATCCAGGGTGACAATCCACACATCCAGGGTGACAAGCCACACATCCAGGGTGACAATCCACACATCCAGGGTGACAATCCACACATCCAGGGTGACAATCCACACATCCAGGGTGACAATCCATGCGTCAGGGTGACAATCCACACATCCAGGGTGACAATCCACACATTCAGGGTGACAATCCACACATCCAGGGTGACAATCCACACATCCAGGGTGACAATCCACACATCCAGGGTGACAATCCACACATCCAGGGTGACAATACACACATCCAGGGTGACAATCCACACATCCAGAGTGACAATCCACGCCGTCAGGGTGACAATCCACACATCCAGGGTGACAATCCACACATCCAGGGTGACAATCCACACATCCAGGGTGACAATCCACACATCCAGGGTGACAATCCACACATTCAGGGTGACAATCCATACATCAAGGGTGACAATCCATGCCGTCAGGGTGACAATCCACACATCCAGGGTGACAATCCACACATTCAGGGTGACAATCCACACATCCAGGGTGACAATCCACACATCCAGGGTGACAATCCACACATCCAGGGTGACAATCCACACATCCAGGGTGACAATCCACACATCCAGGGTGACAATCCACACATTCAGGGTGACAATCCACACATCCAGGGTGACAATCCACACATCCAGGGTGACAATCCATACATCCAGCGTGACAATCCACACATCCAGGGTGACAATCCACACATCCAGGGTGACAATCCACACATCCAGGGTGACAATCCACACATTCAGAGTGACAATCCACACATCCAGGGTGACAATCCACACATTCAGGGTGACAATCCTCACATCCAGGGTGACAATCCATGCCGTCAGGGTGACAATCCACACATTCAGAGTGACAATCCACACATCCAGGGTGACAATCCACACATTCAGGGTGACAATCCACACATCCAGGGTGACAATCCACACATCCAGGGTGACAATCCACACATCCAGGGTGACAATCCACACATCCAGGGTGACAAGCCACACATCCAGGGTGACAATCCACACATCCAGGGTGACAATCCACACATCCAGGGTGACAATCCACACATCCAGGGTGACAATCCATGCCGTCAGGGTGACAATCCACACATCCAGGGTGACAATCCACACATTTAGGGTGACAATCCACACATCCAGGGTGACAATCCACACATCCAGGGTGACAATCCACACATTCAGGGTGACAATCCACACATCCAAGGTCACAATCCACACATTCAGGGTGACAATCCACACATCCAGAGTGACAATCCACGCCGTCAGGGTGACAATCCACACATCCAGGGTGACAATCCACACATCCAGGGTGACAATCCACACATCCAGGGTGACAATCTACACATCCAGGGTGACAATCCACACATCCAGGGTGACAATCCACACATTCAGGGTGACAATCCATACATCAAGGGTGACAATCCATGCCGTCAGGGTGACAATCCACACATCCAGGGTGACAATCCACACATTCAGGGTGACAATCCACACATCCAGGGTGACAATCCACACATCCAGGGTGACAATCCACACATCCAGGGTGACAATCCACACATTCAGGGTGACAATCCACACATCCAAGGTCACAATCCACACATTCAGGGTGACAATCCACACATCCAGAGTGACAATCCACGCCGTCAGGGTGACAATCCACACATCCAGGGTGACAATCCACACATCCAGGGTGACAATCCACACATCCAGGGTGACAATCTACACATCCAGGGTGACAATCCACACATCCAGGGTGACAATCCACACATTCAGGGTGACAATCCATACATCAAGGGTGACAATCCATGCCGTCAGGGTGACAATCCACACATCCAGGGTGACAATCCACACATTCAGGGTGACAATCCATACATCCAGGGTGACAATCCACACATCCAGGGTGACAATCCACACATTCAGGGTGACAATCCACACATCCAGGGTGACAATCCACACATCCAGGGTGACAATCCACACATCCAGGGTGACAATCCACACATTCAGGGTGACAATCCACACATCCAGGGTGACAATCCACACATCCAGGGTTACAATCCATACATCCAGCGTGACAATCCACACATCCAGGGTGACAATCCACACATCCAGGGTGACAATCCACACATCCAGGGTGACAATCCACACATTCAGAGTGACAATCCACACATCCAGGGTGACAATCCACACATTCAGGGTGACAATCCTCACATCCAGGGTGACAATCCATGCCGTCAGGGTGACAATCCACACATTCAGAGTGACAATCCACACATCCAGGGTGACAATCCACACATTCAGGGTGACAATCCACACATCCAGGGTGACAATCCACACATCCAGGGTGACAATCCACACATCCAGGGTGACAATCCACACATCCAGGGTGACAATCCACACATTCAGGGTGACAATCCACACATCCAGGGTGACAATCCACACATTCAGGGTGACAATCCACACATTCAGGGTGACAATCCATGCCGTCAGGGTGACAATCCACAGATCCAGGGTGACAATCCACACATCCAGGGTGACAAGCCACACATCCAGGGTGACAATCCACACATCCAGGGTGACAATCCACACATCCAGGGTGACAATCCATGCGTCAGGGTGACAATCCACACATCCAGGGTGACAATCCACACATTCAGGGTGACAATCCACACATCCAGGGTGACAATCCACACATCCAGGGTGACAATCCACACATTCAGGGTGACAATCCACACATCCAGGGTGACAATCCACACATCCAGGGTGACAATCCACACATCCAGGGTGACAATCCACACATCCAGAGTGACAATCCACACATCCAGGGTGACAATCCACACATCCAGGGTGACAATCCACACATCCAGGGTGACAATCCACACATCCAGAGTGACAATCCACACATCCAGGGTGACAATCCACACATCCAGGGTGACAATCCACACATTCAGGGTGACAATCCACACATCCAGGGTGACAATCCACACATCCAGGGTGACAATCCAGTTCCGCGTTGCTCCGACAATTTGCAATCCCGCTAAACGCCGCCGGGAAGTAAAATAATTGTATTTCACGTCAAAGACAAGAAATTGTGAAATTCACGAGACGATGGCTGATAATACACAATGTGTGTGTAGGGGGGAGCGGTGGCGCAGTGGTTAGCACACTGTGTGTGTGTAGGGGGGAGCGGTGGCGCAGTGGTTAGCACACTGTGTGTGTTGGGGGGAGCGGTGGCGCAGTAGTTAGCACACTGTGTGTGTGTAGGGGGGAGCGGTGGCGCAGTGGTTAGCACACTGTGTGTGTAGGGGGAGCGGTGGCGCAGTGGTTAGCACACTGTGTGTGTGTGTAGGGGGGAGCGGTGGCGCAGTGGTTAGCACACTGTGTGTGTAGGGGGGAGCGGTGCCGCAGTGGTTAGCACACTGTGTGTGTGTAGGGGGGAGCGGTGGCGCAGTGGTTAGCACACTGTGTGTGTGTAGGGGGGAGCGGTGGCGCAGTGGTTAGCACACTGTGTGTGTGTAGGTGGGAGCGGTGGCGCAGTGGTTAGCACACTGTGTGTGTGTAGGGGGAGCGGTGGCGCAGTGGTTAGCACACTGTGTGTGTAGGGGGGAGCGGTGGCGCAGTGGTTAGCACACTGTGTGTGTAGGGGGAGCGGTGGCGCAGTGGTTAGCACACTGTGTGTGTGTGTAAGGGGGAGCGGTGGCGCATTGGTTAGCACACTGTGTGTGTGTGTGTGTGTAGGGGGGAGCGGTGGGGCAGTGGTTAGCACACTGTGGGTGTGTAGGGGGGAGCGGTGGCGCAGTGGTTAGCACACTGTGTGTGTGTAGGGGGGAGCGGTGGCGCATTGGTTAGCACACTGTGTGTGTGTAGGGGGGAGCGGTGGGGCAGTGGTTAGCGCGCTGCGCTACGAACCGGCAACTGAAGTTAAATTGTCACTCACGGCCACCGGTCGTGGGCCTCCCCTAGGTCGACTCAGCTTCAAATGAAAACCTGGTGCGGTGTATCAACATCACCACTGGGGAGACAAAGACGGCCGGGCGTGGTGCTGGCCACCCACCCCCTCGTGTGCCGTGCCGGCCTTCATAGGTGGTGCTCACTAACAGCACTTGCCCCTACAGTCCGTTAAGGCTACACGGGGGATCTTTGTCTTTGTAGAGGGAGAGCGTGTTAAACCATTTTGCTTTTAATATCTGCTAAACCGTAGCCTCGGGCTCCAGATCTGTCAACTTTACATGCTCCTTACTTAAGAAAATCGTTCCATTGCCAAACACAATCGCTCTCTTCTAAATAGAAAAATAATTTCTTTAGAAAATAGTTTGTTGAGAAAAATGTTGTATTTTTATTTTTTATGTTGTGCACAGTTTGTTATCCAATCCCCGCCGCGCACCTCCGATTAGCGAGGTTGGCGACGTACGGTGCAGAAGAAGTGCAACATGCACACTGCCCATAGACTCAACACTGCCCATAGACTCAACACAGCCCATAGACTCAACACTGCCCATAGACTCAACACTACCCATAGACTCAACACTACCCATAGACTCAACACTGCCCATAGACTCAACACAGCCCATAGACTCAACACTGCCCATAGACTCAACACTGCCCATAGACTCAACACTGCCCATAGACTCAACACAGCCCATAGACTCAACACTGCCCATAGACTCAACACTGCCCATAGACTCAACACTGCACATAGACTCAACACTGCCCATAGACTCAACACTGCCCATAGACTCAACACTGCACATAGACTCAACACTGCCCATAGACTCAACACTGCCCATAGACTCAACACTGCCCATAGACTCAACACTACCCATAGACTCAACACTGCACATAGACTCAACACTGCCCATAGACTCAACACTGCCCATAGACTCAACACTGCCCATAGACTCAACACTACCCATAGACTCAACACTGCCCATAGACTCAACACTGCCCATAGACTCAACACTGCACATAGACTCAACACTGCCCATAGACTCAACACTGCCCATAGACTCAACACTGCCCAGACTAACACTGCCCATAGACTCAACACTGCCCATAGACTCAACACTGCCCATAGACTCAACACTGCCCATAGACTCAACACTGCCCATAGACTCAACACTGCCCATAGACTCAACACTGCCCATAGACTCAACACTACCCATAGAATCAACACTACCCATAGACTCAACACTACCCACAGACTCAACACTACCCATAGACTCAACACTGCCCATAGACTAACACTACCCATAGACTCAACACTGCCCATAGACTCAACACTGCCCATAGACTCAGCACTGCCCATAGACTCAACACTACCCATAGACTCAACACTGCCCATAGACTAACACTACCCATAGACTCAACACTGCCCATAGACTCAACACTGCCCATAGACTCAGCACTGCCCATAGACTCAACACTACCCATAGACTCAACACTGCCCATAGACTCAACACTGCCCATAGACTCAACACTACCCATAGACTCAACACTGCCCATAGACTCAACACTACCCATAGACTCAACACTACCCATAGACTCAACACTGCACCTCTGATTATCACGGTTGGCTACACATGGCACACACTCTGAGCAAGTTCTGCAGAGTTTATATTTGAAATCATTTACCAAGGGAAGCCTCGCCGAGTCTCGAGACTGGTTCTCAGGAGGGTGCTGCTCCATCGGCGGCTGTGGCCGTGAGTGCCATGAGTACGTGAGTTGGTTGAACTTCTTTAGCCCCGTGCATAGCCAACCGTGACGGGAGTTTGGCTTCGTGTGGGACGAGGAGCCCAGAGACATCCACCCTCCCCCCGCCCCCTCCCACCCTCCCCCCGCCCCCTCCCACCCTCCCCCCGCCCCCTCCCACCCTCCCCCCGCCCCCTCCCACCCTCCCCCCGCCACCTCCCACCCTCCCTCCGCCCCCTCCCACCCTCCCCCCGCCCCCTCCCACCCTCCCCCCGCCCCCTCCCACCCTCCCCCCGCCCCCTCCCACCCTCCCCCCGCCCCCTCCCACCCTCCCCCCGCCCCCTCCCACCCTCCCCCCGCCACCTCCCACCCTCCCCTCGCCCCCTCCCACCCTCCCCCCGCCCCCTCCCACCCTCCCCCCGCCCCCTGCCACCCTCCCCCCGCCCCCTCCCACCCTCCTTCCGCCCCCTCCCACCCTACCCCCGCCCCCTCCCACCCTCCCTCCATCCCCCTCCCACCCTCCCCCCATCCCCCTCCCACCCTCCCCCCATCCCCCTCCCACCCTCCCCCCATCCCCCTCCCACCCTCCCCCCGCCCCCTCCCACCCTCCCCCCGCCCCCTCCCACCCTCCCCCCATCCCCCTCCCACCCTCCCCCCGCCCCCTCCCACCCTCCCCCATCCCCCTCCCACCCTCCCCCCATCCCCCTCCCACCCTCCCCCCATCCCCCTCCCACCCTCCCCCCGCCCCCTCCCACCCTCCCCCCATCCCCCTCCCACCCTCCCCCCGTCCCCTCCCACCCTCCCCCCCATCCCCCTCCCACCCTCCCCCCATCCCCCTCCCACCCTCCCCCCATCCCCCTCCCACCCTCCCCCCGCCCCCTCCCACCCTCCCCCCATCCCCCTCCCACCCTCCCCCCACCCCCTCCCACCCTCCCCCCACCCCCTCCCACCCTCCCCCCATCCCCCTCCCACCCTCCCCCCACCCCCTCCCACCCTCCCCCGGCCGCTTCTCCTCGAAACCAAATTTCCACTTCCTCCTCCCCCCCACGCGGTAAACGGGGCTATCAATTGCCCCATGCCAATTGGCCAATTAATTAGCTATCAATTAGGCGGCTCGCCAATCGATGTTGACTCTGATGCGCCCCCACGCACGCGCGCTATTTCACCGAGGCTCGCTGCAGTTTTTCCCCCTCCCCACGCAGTGGATACGAGATGTTGACTACCTCGCCTGGTGTGCAGGAGGTCGTGGGTTCGATGTTGAGATGTTGACTACCTCGCCTGGTGTGCAGGAGGTCGTGGCTTCGATGTTGAGATGTTGACCACATCGCCTGGTGTGCAGGAGGTCGTGGGTTCGATGTTGAGATGTTGACTACCTCGCCTGGTGTGCAGGAGGTCGTGGGTTCGATGTTGAGATTACTCTTTGTTTTTTTCGGTAAAGTCACGTATAAATAAAAAATAATAAAATAACAATAGCATACGACGTTTCGGTTGCAACACAAGCAGCCATCATCAGGTACAGAAGAGCTAAATTTACGAGAGAGGGGAAACACATAAACTCAGATGTATATACAGACACCCAAGTAGGGGGAACGACACAGATACAACAGGGGACACAGAGAGAGAAGCATACCAGACAAACAGGGTTTAGCAAAATAAGGAAACCATATAAAGCAACACAGCCGGTCGGTCAAAACACAATTAACGCATAGTCCGGTTGATCACGCTATTTCAACCAGACAATGCGTTAATTGTGTTTTGACCGACCGGCTGTGTTGCTTTATATGGTTTCCAAAATTTTGCTAAACCCTGTTTGTCTGGTATGCTTCTCTCTCTGTGTCCCCTGTTGTATCTGTGTTAGTTCCCCTACTTGGGTGTCTGTATATACATCTGAGGTTATGTGTCTCCACTCTCTCATAAATTTAGCTCTTCTGTACCTGATGATGGCTGCTTGTGTTGCAACTGAAACGTCGTACGCTATTATGTTATTTTATTATTTCTAATTTATACGTGACTTTACCGAAAAAAACAAAGAGTAATTCCTGCAGTCACGAAAGCTTCAAATCAAGTTCAATGTGGGGGATGTTGACTACCTGGCCTGGTGTGAAGGAGGTCGTGGGTTCGATGTTGAGATGTTGACTACCTCTCCTGGTATGCAGGAGGTCGTGGGTTCGATGTTGAGATATTGACTACCTCGCCTGGTGTGCAGGAGGTCGTGGGTTCGATGTTGCGATGTTGTCTACATCGCCTGGTGTGCAGGAGGTCGTGGGTTCGATGTTGAGATGTTGACTACCTCGCCTGGTGTACAGGAGGTCGTGGGTTCGATGTTGAGATGTTGACTACCTCGCCTGGTGTGCAGGAGGTCGTGGGTTCGATGTTGAGATGTTGACTACCTCGCCTGGTGTGCAGGAGGTCGTGGGTTCGATGTTGAGATGTTGACTACCTCGCCTGGTGTGAAGGAGGTCGTGGGTTCGATGTTGAGATGTTGACTACCTCTCCTGGTATGCAGGAGGTCGTGGGTTCGATTTTGAGATGTTGACTACCTCGCCTGGTGTGCAGGAGGTCGTGTGTTCGATGTTGAGATGTTGACTACCTTGCCTGGTGTGCAGGAGGTCGTGGGTTCGATGTTGAGATGTTGACTACCTCGCCTGGTGTGCAGGAGGTCGTGGGTTCGATGTTGAGATGTTGACTACCTCGCCTGGTGTGCAGGAGGTCGTGGGTTCGATGTTGAGATGTTGACTACATCGCCTGGTGTGCAGGAGGTCGTGGGTTCGATGTTGAGATGTTGACTACATTGCCTGGTGTGCAAGAGGTCGTGGGTTCGAGCCCGATCCTTGATCCCGGCTGTATATTTGGAGTTTGCGTTTCTCTCCCCCTCTCCCCCCATGGTGGCGTGGATTTTTCTCCTTTTTCCCTCCACATTTAGAAACAACATCAGGTGTTCAGAGTATTTGGCTGCTATACAATTCCACATAATGAGCCATTCATCATTGGGCTATCGTTTGTGACCAGGCCGCTTCTAAAAAAAAAAAAGAGCTATATAGCTCAGTGGATCTTTACCTGGTATAATTTTTTTAAATGGTATAGTAGGTATAGTATAAACAGTTCGCTAATGACTCAAAGACAACTTCAAGCGTTGGAGAGTCCGCTACTTCCCGATAGTGCCGCTCTAATCAGTTAACGCAGCAATTCACTCGATCGCGACCACACACACAGCAGTGGCAGCAACATCGCCAACGCTGCTGTGAAACCACCGCAGACTGCGTCTGTGAGACACAGCGGCGGTGCCTGCCTTAGCGGTGATCGCCCTGTGCCACACAGGGGCAGCTGCCACTGGGGGTGCCCCCTAGGCTAGGCCACACAGCAGCAGTAGCAGCAGTATCGCCCCCTCCTACTGTGAAACTACCGCAGGCTGCGCCTGTGAGACACAGCAGCAGTAGCAGCCTGCCTTAGCGATGATCACCCTGTGCCACACAGGGGCAGCTGCCACTGGGGGTGCCCCCTAGGCTAGACCACACAGCAGCGACATTGCCCTCCCTGCTGTGAAACTACCGCAGGCCCCTTCCCCAAAGGTCGACTCAGCCTTTAAAATGAGTAGCTGCTTCCGTGTGCAGTGAACAGCAGGCACCCACCATCGGGTACCCGTGGCCACCTTAACAGGTGCTCGCTAACAGCACTTGCCCCCAGGAGTGTGTTAAGAACCAGACGGGGACACCTTTGTATTTGTGAATTGCAATGATCTTTTGATTAGAGAAAAAAAAACATACGCGTAACATTGTATTGCTACAAAACAAACTACGCTGTCGGATTCATTGTTACGTCTGCAGGCAGCTAAATGACAAACTCGTGGGGGAAATTGCCCGTGAGATCTGGAGACACGTTTCGGGAAAAAAAAGTCCTTCTGAAGTATATAAATATACACACACACAGAGGCACCAACTTTATAGAAATAAATGACAACTGCGAACTTTCACTTCGCAAAGAAGCAATTTACAAATGCATCACGGTGTAACCGTTGCAGTGTCCTTTAGAGCGAGTGCGCTACAATGGCTTAGCGAGCCCTCGATTGGCGATGGCCAGCAGGTCGCTCCTGAAGACGAGTTCTATCGTTCAGTAGTGTGCCTTACAACCGGTAAAATACAATTTAAAAAAAAAATAGTCGTCGTAGGTTTTATTTTATTTTCGGGGGGGGAGCGGGGGTGGGTGGTTTAGATCCCGTAAAAATAAATGTGTCGTAGTAATAGGTTTTACCCTTTTAACTGGCACAAAAACTGACAGCTTTATACAAGGCATCATGTTTGCAATAACCACAACACAAGCAGTCTAAATGCAAACAAAAGAGACAACTCTGATAATAATATGCACTGTCCTTGAATTTGATTGGTCCACACCCGAGACGGCTTTTCTTAGAGCCTAGTCTCTTTTGTTTGCATTTTGACTGCTTGTGTTGTGGCTATTGCAAACATGATGCCCTGAATAAAGGCGTCAGTTTTTGTGCCAGTTAAAAGGGTAAAACCTATTACTATATCTTGTTACTGGCAAAGGAGGTCTCATAAAAATAAATGTGTCGCTAAGCCCGCCAACACCCAGTGAGGTTAGTGTTGCGTCAACAAAACGTGGCCAATTGGCTGCTTGTTCTCTAGCCTCACGCCGCGTTGCGTGTCGCGGAGTAGACCCACAACGGCCTGCCGAGGCTTTCGTGACCAATATCGTCCACGATACAGGTTTTGTTTTTTGGGCTTAAATCGCGTAACTATGTCAATGTGTCGTTAGACCCGCAAAACACCCGACGCAGCCAATTAGCAAAGGTTTTTAAGATTTGAAGCGTTCGTGACTGCAGGGGTTTTTTAGGTAAAAATAATAAAACAAAATAAATGACAAAAACCAACTAAATTAAATCACGACGTTTCGGAGGCAACATAGTAAAAGGTTTGTCACGTAAGCAGAACGTTGCCAGTTCGTTGCTGGTGTAGTGTAGCACAAGTCGGAGACGAGGTAGTTGCAGGAGGAACCTTCTTCACTAACACTCTTCAGGGTCAACAGGTTCACCTCCCTCCTTCCTTCCTCGATGTCGAGCAGCCCAGCCGAGACACGACCTGAACCGGGCCGCACCGACGGCGTCGGCCGAGACAGCCAACAAGTGAATGGATTGGCGGTGACCCGGGTCACCATCGTCACCCGGGGCTGCCAAAACTTCCGTAACTCCGAAAGCAGAAGGCCCATGAAGACGTGGAGATGTCACTGAGCCCGATACGCAACGTCAAATATGGAAATAAAAAACACACGCAAAACACCCGTAAACAAGGTGGGCTGCTGGGGTATTTGTGCGTGGCAGCGGCTGTTTATCGCTTGTTGTGAAAGTACATCGGGATGCTGGTCTGGTCATTCCCCAGCACGTTCTGCTTCTTACGGGGGCGGCCACCCCCTCTTGTCTTTGGGAGCGAGACCACTCGGAGGCAATGGCGCACCGGGCGCTCGCTTGGTACGGCCGGCGGTCACGGCCGTGTTGGCGGGATCGACATCGTCGTCGTCATCATCGCTCCCAGCGTCGCCCTCCGGCAGGACAGGGTGGTGGTACCAGCGATGCTCCCAGAAAGAAAACCTTAAACTATGTCCGGCCCACCGAATATTTTGCGGTGACCCGGGCTACCGCCAATCGATTCAACTGTCCGGCCGCGCAATGGTCGCGTGAAGGCCGGCGGCGACAACGAGGACGGCGACGAGACGGGACGAGTCCACGCCCAGAACCGGCAGCCCGCTGCTTTTTATTCCACGGCCTGGCCCCGCCCTCACTACGGCCTGGCTCCGCCCTCACTACGGCCTGGCTCCGCCCTCACTACGGCCTGGCTCCGCCCTCACTACGGCCTGGCTCCGCCCTCACTACGGCCTGGCCCCGCCCTCACTACGGCCTGGCTCCGCCCTCACTACGGCCTGGCTCCGCCCTCACTACGGCCTGGCTCCGCCCTCACTACGGCCTGGCCCCGCCCTCACTACGGCCTGGCTCCGCCCTCACTACGGCCTGGCCCCGCCCTCAATACGGCCTGGCCCCGCCCTCACTACGGCCTGGCCCCGCCCTCACTACGGCCTGGCCCCGCCCTCACTACGATCTGAGCACAACGTTTCGCCAGTAATGACAACTAGCTTCATCAGGCGGCAGCCAAATGTCTGCCAGATTGTAAACGTTGTGGCTTTGCCCTCCAACGCACAACAGGTGTGCTGTACCAGTAACCAATTGGCATGTTCTGTTTCCGTGACAAACCTTTTTAATTGGCTGTGTCGGGTGGTGGCAGGTTTAAAGACATATATATGTATGTATGCCGTTACGTTCCGCTGGTGATTGCAACCGACTTCATCAAGCGCTTTGCCTGAATTGTGAAGACGACTTCCTGCTTCCGGTCTTCAACAAGCTTGCGGCGCCGTAGCGCCCTCGCTCCGCCCAGCCAGACACGCGGAGGTGGTGGTGGAGGAGGAGATGGTGGTGGTGGTTGGTGGTGGTGGTGATAGTGACGGTAGTGGTGGTGGTGGTTGGTGGTGGTGGTGGTGGTGATAGTGACGGTAGTGGTGGTAATGAAGGTGGTGGCGGTGATAGTGGGCGTGGTGATAGTGGGGGTGGTTGGGATGGTGGTAGTGGGGTGGAGGAGGAGATGGTGGTGGTGGTGGTGGAGGTGGTGGAGGTGGTGGTGGTGGTGGAGGTGGTGGAGGTGGTGGTGGTGGTAGTGACGGTAGTGGTGGTAATGAAGGTGGTGGCGGTGATAGTGGGCGTGGTGATAGTGGGGGTGGTTGGGATGGTGGTAGTGGTGGTGGTGGGGGTGTAGGAGGTGGTGGCGACAGTGGTGCTGGTGGTGGCGATGGTGACAGATTGGTGACAGATTGGTGCGGGCCAGGGTCGCCGTGTTCGTCTTAGCTCCGCGAACTGCTCTTGCTGCTTCTGCTGCTGCTGCTCCTGCTGCTGCTGCTGCGGTGGTGGTGGTGGTGGCGGTGGTGGTTATGGTGGCAATGGTGGCCGCGGTGGTGCCCATAGTGGTGGTGGTTGGTGGTGGTGGTGGTGGCCGTGGTGGTGGCCATGGTGGTGGTGGTGGCAATGATGATTTAAAGCGGCGGCGGTGGCAATTTGCAAAGGGGCATTAACATGCGCGCTGCACTTGCAGATGCTGGAAATGCCATCTGTGTAATGACGCCCTAATAACAAAGAAAGAAAAAATGACGGCGTAGACGCTTTGGCGCGTGGATGAGCGCGATAAGTGGGGTAATGTAAAGCGTTTAAAGTAGAAACGGGTTGGTGGTGGGGGTGGCGGTGTGGGGGTGGGGGTGGTGGGGGTGGTGGGTGGGGTGGTGGGGGGTGGTGGGGGTGGTGGTGGTGGGTGGGGGTGGTGGGGGTGGGGTGGGTGGGGTGGGGGTGGGGGTGGCGGTGTGGGTGGGTGGGGGTGGTGGGGGTGGGGGTGGGGGTGGTAGGTGGGGGTGGTAGGTGGGGGTGGTGGGTGGGGGTGGTGGGGGTGGGGGTGGTGGGGGTGGTAGGGGGGGTGGTGGGGGTGGCGGTGGGGGTGGCGGTGGGGGTGGCGGTGGGGGTGGAGATGGGGGGTGGGGGGCGGAGGTGGGAGGTGGGGGGTGGGGGCGGAGGTGGGGGATGGGGGTGGGGGGGTGGAGGTGGGGGGTGGAGGGTGGGGGTTGGGAGTGCTTCTGTCTCGACCGATTGGTTCATCGTGGCCTGTCAAGGCAATTTAATTCTGGCTGCTGTCCGCCTGATGAAGCTAGTTGTAATCACTGACGAAACGTCGTACTCTGATTATAAATGTCGTGGCTTGGCTCTGCAGCACACAACCGGCGGTGCTGTGCTAGCGACGAGTTGGCAGCGTTCTGTTCACGTGATACCGATTGCCTGTGTCGGGTGGTGGCGGCGTGTTTGACGACACATTTATATCTGTACGCGATCTGATGATGTTGGTCGCGACAGCCTCCGGCTGCGTGCTCGACTGACAATTTAAATCTGTTGCGCGTGCCAAGAGCCCGACTCGTCACGTAATAATAAAATAAATAAATATTCCTGTTGCTTGTCGCGCCCTTGGAGTTGTCTATCTGGATCAATAATTAATAATTGTAACTCGCCAAAGTTGTTGTTGTTGATGTTTTGGGTGATCGGGATGAGGTCCATTAAACTCACCACAACTTGAGATTCCTGGGGCGAGGGGAGCCGGTGATTGGTGGGGGGGGGGGGGGGTGTCCTCGGAATGGTCCACAACGGCCGCGTCGGACAACTGAACACGGGCGAGATGGGTTTCTGGCGTTTTGCGGGATCCGGTGACAGATGTTGATAAAACAAAAACCGAAATGCCGTAATAAAAACTCTTCTTTATTTAGTTATTCCGGTAAAGACACATTTCCTGCTGAGGACCATGCCTTGTGCTGCTATCGAAACGTCGTGATTTCTTAGTTATTACTTTTTCTACCCACGTGACTTTACCGAAAGAAGCAAAGAGTATGAATTCCTGCAGTCACGAAAGCTTCAAATCAAGATTATTGTTTTTGTTTGTGCCAGGTAAGGCCCCACTTTGTCAGAAGCGACCACCTGGCCGTCACAAATGTCAGCTCCAGCGAAGTGTCGCCGCCTCATTCGTCATCACCGCGTGGAAATTTTTCGAGCAGCAGCAGCAGCAGCCGCCGCCAAACACTCTGAACGCGTGACGTTGAATCTCAAGGAGGAAGGGAAACGCCGGAGGGCACGGAGACATATCCACGCGACCACGGGAAGAGACAGACAGAGAGAGAGAGACGCGGAAAGTTCAAATATACAGCAGCAGCACGCGTCAAGGTCGGGATGGAACCCACGACCTCCTGCACACCAGGCGAGGTAGTTAACGTCTCCTAGCCACCGTGATGATGATGGGAGAGAGAGACACGCAAACTCCAAATATACAGCAGCAGGCGTCAGGGTCGGGATCGAACCCTAACCTCCTGTATACCAGGCGAGGGAGTTAACGTCTCCCAGCCACCGATGGCTTGGGGAGGTCTTCATCCAGCAGCGGGAGAGATCATGGCTGCTGCTTCAGATATCTCAGTTACACTCTTACACCATCACAGCCGTGGAACAAATAAACGTTCTTACATTTCAAATGCTCGCCGTGAGCAGCAGTGTGGGCGTAGGGCGGCGTTGAGAGGTCACACACGAGCTCGGCTCGCCCTTAGACAAATGCTCGATGCGGTGTGCAAGCATCGTCGCTGGGGACACGAGGGATACGCCACCCCACCACGTGTGCCGCGCGGGGCCTCCACTCGCGAACAGCGCCGCTTGCCCCGACAGTCTGTGAAGGCTGCACGGGGGAGCTTTGTCTTTGCGCGCTTGTGGCTTGTTCACCTGATGGGCGAGGGCCCCCGAACCGCGCTGCAAAGCCGACTTCAGAGGTCGAGCCACTTCACGCGAGCGTCGCTCAACAGACACAGTCAGACTCCAGGATGAAACCCGGGGCTCAGAGGTCACCGGCTCAGTCTCTTCACGCGAGCGTCGCTCAACAGACACAGTCAGACTCCAGGATGAAACCCGGGGCTCAGAGGTCACCGGCTCAGTCTCTTCACACGAGCGTCGCTCAACAGACACAGTCAGACTCCAGGATGAAACCCGGGGCTCAGAGGTCACCGGCTCAGTCTCTTCACGCGAGCATCGCTCAACAGACACAGTCAGACTCCAGGATGAAACCCAGGGCTCAGAGGTCACCGGCTCAGTCTCTTCACACGAGCGTCGCTCAACAGACACAGTCAGACTCCAGGATGAAACCCAGGGCTCAGAGGTCACCGGCTCAGTCTCTTCACGCGAGCATCGCTCAACCCCAGTTAGAAACAGGAGCAGTTAGAAACAGGAGCAGTTAGCAACAGCAGCAGTTACCAACAGGAGCAGTTAGCAACAGCAGCAGTTAGCAATAGGAGCAGTTAGCAACAGCAGCAGTTAGCAACAACAGCAGTTAGCAGCAGGAGCAGTTAGAAACAGGAGCAGCAGTTAGCAATAACAGCAGTTAGCAATAACAGCAGTTAGCAACAACAGCAGTTAGCAGCAGGAGCAGCAGTTAGCAACAGGAGCAGTTAGCAAGTGGAGCAGTTAGCAACAGCAGCAGTTAGCAACAGAAGCAGTTAGCAACAGCAGCAGTTAGCAGCAGCAGCAGTTAGCAACAGGAGCAGTTAGCAACAGGAACCACAGTTAGCAACAGGAGCAGTTAGCAACAGGAGCAGCAATTAGCAACAGCAGCAGTTAGCAACAGCAGCAGTTAGCAACAGGAACCACAGTTAGCAACAGGAGCAGCAGTTAGCAACAGCAGCAGTTAGCGACAGGAGCAATTAGCAACAGGAACAGTTAGCAGCAGCAGCAGCAGTTAGGAGCAGCAGTTAGCAACAGGAGCAGTTAGCAACAACAGCAGTTAGCAACAGCAGCAGCAGTTAGCAACAGGAGCAGTTAGCAACAGGAGCAGTTAGCAACAGCAGCAGCAGTTAGCAACAGCAGCAGCAGTTAGCAACAGCAGCAGTTAGGAGCAGCAGTTAGCAACAACAGCAGTTAGCAACAGAAGCAGTTAGCAACAGCAGCAGTTAGCAGCAGCAGTTAGCAACAGCAGCAGTTATCAACAGGAACCACAGTTAGCAACAGGAGCAGCAGTTAGCAACAGCAGCAGTTAGCAACAGCAGCAGTTAGCAACAGGAACCACAGTTATCAACAGAAACAGTTAGCAACAGGAGCAGTTAGCAGCAAGAGCAGTTAGCAACAGCAGCAGCAGTTAGCAACAGGAGCAGTTAACAACAGCAGCAGCAGTTAGCAACAGGAGCAGTTAACAACAGCAGCAGCAGTTAGCAACAGGAACCACAGTTAGCAACAGGAGCAGTTAGCAACAGGAGCAGCAATTAGCAACAGCAGCAGTTAGCAACAGCAGCAGTTAGCAACAGGAACCACAGTTAGCAACAGGAGCAGCAGTTAGCAACAGCAGCAGTTAGCGACAGGAGCAATTAGCAACAGGAACAGTTAGCAGCAGCAGCAGCAGTTAGGAGCAGCAGTTAGCAACAGGAGCAGTTAGCAACAACAGCAGTTAGCAACAGCAGCAGCAGTTAGCAACAGGAGCAGTTAGCAACAGGAGCAGTTAGCAACAGCAGCAGCAGTTAGCAACAGCAGCAGTTAGCAACAACAGCAGTTAGCAACAGGAGCAGTTAGCAACAGGAGCAGTTAGCAACAGCAGCAGCAGTTAGCAACAGGAGCAGTTAGCAACAGGAGCAGTTAGCAACAGCAACAGTTAACAACAGCAGCAGTTAGCAACAACAGCAGTTAGCAACAGGAACAGTTAGCAACAGCAGCAGTTAGGAGCAGCAGTTAACAACAGCAGCAGTTAGCAACAACAGCAGTTAGCAACAGGAGCAGTTAGCAACAGGAGCAGTTAGCAACAGCAGCAGCAGTTAGCAACAGGAGCAGTTAGCAACAGGAGCAATTAGCAACAGCAACAGTTAACAACAGCAGCAGTTAGCAACAACAGCAGTTAGCAACAGGAACAGTTAGCAACAGCAGCAGTTAGGAGCAGCAGTTTACAACAGCAGCAGTTAGCAACAACAGCAGTTAGCACCAACAGCAGTTAGCAACAGGAACAGTTAGCAACAGCAGCAGTTAGGAGCAGCAGTTAACAACAGCAGCAGTTAGCAACAACAGCAGTTAGCAACAGGAGCAGTTAGCAACAGGAGCAGCAGTTAGCAACAGGAGCAGTTAGCAACAGAAGCAGTTAGCAACAGGAGCAGTTAGCAACAGCAGCAGTTAGCAACAGAAGCAGTTAGCAACAGGAGCAGTTAGCAACAGCAGCAGTTAGCAACAGCAGCAGTTAGCAACAGCAGCAGCAGTTAGCAACAGGAGCAGTTAGCAACAGCAGCAGCAGTTAGCAACAGGAGCAGTTAGCAACAGCAGCAGCAGTTAATAATAAAAAGAACCCCGTCTGACAATGTTTCGCTTCTTTAACAATAAACCCAAACCCACGGGCCTCGTGTCTCGATGACTTCATCTTTAATTGCGAGCCCCGTGTCAAAGAAGAAGCGAATTTCGTTTTGCTGAAACATTTAAATCCGGAGTCCCGACAACAAAAATCTATTGCCGAGGGGGTGGTGGGCCAGGGGGTGGGGGGCGAGGGGGTGGGGGTGGTGGAGGTGGTGGGCGAGGGGGTGGGGGTGGTGGGCGAGGTGGTGGTTGGGGTGGTGGTGGGCGAGGGGGTGGTGGGGGTGGTGGGCGAGGGGGTGGTGGCGAGGGGGTGGTGGCGAGAGGGAGGGGTTGGGGGTGGTGCTGGGGGTGGTGCTGGGGGTGCATTCACGAGGCAATGAATTGGCGCGTGGCGCGCGCACGCTCCGCAAAGTCGCTCATCTGAGTGGCAGCCACCACCACCGCCACCACTCGCGCGTGTGTGTGTGTGCGTGTGTGTGTGTGTGCGTGTGTGTGTGCGTGTGTGCGTGTGTGTGCGTGTGTGTGTGCGTGTGTGCGTGTGTGTGTGTGCGTGTGTGTGTGCGTGTGTGCGTGCGTGCGTGTGTGTGCGTGCGTGTGTGGTGTGTGTGGTGTGTTTGGTGTGTGTGTGTGGGTGTGTGCGTGTGTGAGTGTGTGCGTGTGTGTGTGTGAGTGTGCGCGTATGTGTGTGTGCGTGTGTGTGCGCGTGTGTGCGTGCGTGTGTGTGCGTGCGTGTGTGGTGTGTGTGGTGTGTTTGGTGTGTGTGTGAGTGTGTGCGTGTGTGAGTGTGTGCCTGTGTGTGTGTGCGTGTGTGTGCGGTAGGAGGCTGCTAGATTTTTGTGCAGCCCATGGGCTTGTAATTACCAACACGCTGTTCCGGCATCGGCGCATCCACACAACATCATGGATGCATGCCGGGTCCAGGCAAGACCATCTGCTGGACTACATAGTGACGGACCAGCGGATGCGAGCCCATGTCCTTGACACCAGGACCTACCGTGGAGCTGATCTGCCCTCTGACCATCGACTAGTCATCTGTAAGATGCGCCTGCCATTCTTCCACTCCGGTGGTGGATGTACACCCAGGACAACATTCCGACCTAAAGTGGCCTGGTCTCAGTTATCTGATGAAAGTTGCAAGCGAGAATTTCATCATCGCTTGCGGCTGGAATTGGCATCGTCCCCGACTCCTCCTGATGTCGAGGGTAAATGGGCGAGGTTTAGGACTGTGACTCATGCAGCTGCAATGGCTGCTTTAGGTACGCAGTCCAGACCTCCCTAGAGACCCTGGCTGACAGAGGAGGTGTTCAGGATGGTTGAGAAAAAGCGACAGGCCCACTGTCATCGGCTACAGAATCCCACGTCAGAGAATGAGGAGGCTTACCGCAGCCTTCGCTCGGAGGTTCGGAGAGCCGTGTGGCACTGCAAGGATGGGTGGTGGTCGTGGGTTGCTGAGGAGATGGAGTCTGCCTCAGTGGCCCGTGATCACAAACCTCTATTTAACTCCATCAAAAAAGTAACCTGCAGCGCCACACATATTTCCATCATTAGGGGAAAAAACGGTGATCCAATCTCCGACCCCCAGGAACAGGTTTGCAGATTTGCTGAGCATTTCTGTGAGGTCCTGGGGGAGGGAAAATCCCTCAGCCAGGAAAACATCGTGGCACAAAGTGAGGATGACCCTGCTGAGGCTGCGGTGCCTCAAATATTGGAAGAAGTCACCCCATGTGAGTGGCTGGCTGAGCTGCCATCTGTTGAGGAAGAACTGAAGGCGATCCGGAGTCTGAGACCAGGAAAGGCAGCGGGCAGAGATGATCTCCCAAGCGAAATGCTGAGGGAGGGTGGCGTTTGTGCACAGACTGCCCTATATGACATCATAACAACGGTCTGGACCACTGGACGGGTTCCGTAGGATTGGAAGGATGCCTTGGTGGTCCCCCTTTTTAAGAAGGGGGACCACACAGACTGTAACAATTACAGGGGCATCTCACTCCTCAGTGTGCCGGGAAAGGTCCTGGCAAGGATTATTCAGCATCGCCTTGCCAGGCACGCTGAGGATGGGCTTGCGGATCCCCAATGCGGTTTCAGGAAAGGGCGGTCCTGCACAGATGCCATATTTTCTGTCCGTCTGCTGCAGCAGAGGTGTAGGGAATTCCAACAAGACATACATCTCTGCTATATTGACCTGGTCAAGGCCTATGATACCATCAGTAGGCCTGGGCTCTGGGTCGTTCTTCGTGCTTTTGGAGTACCTGACCCTCTGCTCACGATCATTAAGGACCTTCATGATAGTGAGCGGGCCCGGGTAAAACTACGTGGCCGGGAGTCAGAGCCATTCCCTGTACACCTTGGGGTGCGACAGGGATGTCCTCTGGCTCCCACATTATTTAACATCTATTTTGACCACGTAGTTCGTGAAGCCTTCAATAGCTGTACCGGGGGAATCTCCATACGGTACAGATATAATGGGAGGCTGATCGATGCCCGGGTGCGGTCAAGGGATGGCTCCCTATTGCTCAACCACGTTATGTATGCTGATGATTTGGTAATAGCTGCTCAGTCAGAGGAGGAGTTGGAGACGCTGCTGCTGAAACTGGAGCATGCCACTAAGAGGTGGGGCCTTACCATCAGCCCCACCAAAACTAAGCACCTGCCTGGGTATTTTGTACCATCGGACACTCCACCCCCACAACTTCCAATCGGTGATGGGGCAGTTGTGGAGAGAGTGGAGAGTTTTCCATACCTGGGAAGTGTGCTTATAACTGGCTCCAGTTTAACAGCAGAGGTCTCACTCCGAATCAGTCGAGCGGCAATATCTTTTCATCGGTTGCGTAACGCTATGTGGAAGCTACCTGGTCTGTCGCTCCGCACTAAGCTTCAGGTCTTCTCGGCCACGGTCATTCCCTCCCTTCTCTACGCTTGCGAAACGTGGACCCCCCTAATGGAACATCTTCGCCGGTTAGAAACATTTAGGCTGGCCTGCCTACGATTCATCCTGGGTTTAACCAGACTGGATTGTGTGAGGAGCTCACAAATCCTTGAAAGATCTGGGCAAGGTCCCATCGGTGAGCTCCTCCGGCGGGGAAGGCTGCGATGGCTGGGTCATGTAGCCCGCATGCCCAGCCACCGCATGCCGAAACAGCTTTTGTTCGGCCGGATTGAGGGGGCTAAACGGGCGCGGCACGGGCTAGAGAAGAGATGGAGTGATGTGGTACAGGAGGACGTGGAGCTGAGTGGACTGGCCGATGACTGGTACCAGCGGTGTCAAGATCGGCCTCTGTGGAGGAGGCTCGTGAAGGACGTTACTGGGCAGTTGGAGGTAGTCGCCCTGGCGAATGGCGGTTGTTGTTGTTGTGTGTCCGTGTGTGCGCGTGTGTGTGCGCGTGTGTGTGCGTGTGTGCGCGTGTGTGTGTGCGCGCGTGTGTGTGTGCGTGTGTGTGTGCGTACGTGTGTGTGTGCGTGTGTGTGCGCGTGTGTGTGTGCGCGTGTGTGCGCGTGTGTGTGCGTGCGCGTGTGTGCGCTTGTGTGTGCGCGTGTGTGTGTGCGTGTGTGTGTGTGTGCGCTTGTTTGTGCGCGTGTGTGCGCTTGTGTGGCGGCCTTCATAGGCGCTCGCTTGCAGCACTTGCCCCAACAGTATGTGGAGTACTAGCTGGGGATCTTTGTCTTTGGAGGCCACATGGGTACAGGCGTTTATGGGGAGCGGTGACCCGGGTTCGATTCCCGCTCACGACCAACACCGGTGACGGTTATCTGTACCGGTCCTGTGCCTCCCCTAGGTCGACTCAGCCTCAAAATGAGTTCCTGGTGCGGTGTGTAAACATCCTCACTGTGGGGATACAAAGGCGGCCGGGCGTCGTGTTGGCCACCCACCCCCTCGTGTGCCACAGTGCCGGCCTTCGTAGGTGCTGCTCGCTAACGGCACTTGCCCCGACAGTCTGATGGTGAATGATGCCTTGGGGAGGTCTTCATCCAGCGGTGGATTTACCACGGCTGACGATGATGATGATGGTGATGTCTTGGGGATGTCTTCATCCAGCGGTGGATTTACCACGGCTGACGATGATGATGATGGTGGTGATGTCTTGGGGAGGTCTTCATCCAGCGGTGGATTGACCACGGCTGACGATGATGATGATGATGGTGGTGATGTCATGGGGAGGTCTTCATCCAGCGGTGGATTGACCACGGCTGACGATGATGACGATGATGGTGGTGATGTCTTGGGGAGGTCTTCATCCAGCGGTGGATTTACCACGGCTGACGATGATGACGATGATGGTGGTGATGTCTTGGGGATGTCTTCATCCAGCGGTGGATTGACCACGGCTGACGATGATGACGATGATGGTGGTGATGTCTTGGGGATGTCTTCATCCAGCGTGGATTGACCACGGCTGACGATGATGACGATGATGGTGGTGATGTCATGGGGAGGTCTTCATCCAGCGGTGGATTGACCACGGCTGACGATGATGACGATGATGGTGGTGATGTCTTGGGGATGTCTTCATCCAGCGGTGGATTGACCACGGCTGACGATTATGACGATGATGGTGGTGATGTCTTGGGGAGGTCTTCATCCAGCGGTGGATTTACCACGGCTGACGATGATGACGATGATGGTGGTGATGTCATGGGGAGGTCTTCATCCAGCGGTGGATTGACCACGGCTGACGATGATGACGATGATGGTGGTGATGTCTTGGGGATGTCTTCATCCAGCGGTGGATTGACCACGGCTGACGATGATGACGATGATGGTGGTGATGTCTTGGGGAGGTCTTCATCCAGCGGTGGATTGACCACGGCTGACGATGATGACGATGATGGTGGTGATGTCTTTACAATGGAAAGCGACGTCTGTAAGAGCAGCAACGTGTCCAAAGAGCAATGCAGGATTCTCTTCGTTAGTACAAAGTAGCTACACATGTGTAGTAGCTACTACTACACATGTAGTAGCTACATGTGTAGTAGTAGCTACTACACATGTAGTAGCTACTACACATGTGTAGCTACTACATGTAGCTACTACACATGTGTACTACACATGTAGTAGTAGTAGCTACATGTAGTAGCTACTACTACTACTACACGTGTAGTGTGCATGTCCCGAGCTGGTACATGCACACACACGCGTAGAGCACAATCCTGACTTCCACCACCACGCGGGCCTCGTAGGGGGACTCACTGAGTCTTTGAACCCAATGGTGATGAATGAATGTTGAGAGTGTACGCGTGTCTGGTACGGCTGCTCTTCACAATTGCACCCAGTACAAAGGAAATGAAACCTTGACAGTTTAATTCGCGTTTCTCTCCTCCCCGCTTCCCCAACCCCCGTCTCGAAATCTCTCCCTCTCTCTCGCTCCCTCACTCTCTCCTCTCTTTTTTTACGATCAGAGGAAACATGAAGATGCTCGGTGTAGTCGGCACTTTGCTGCGTTCATCATTTCGGTTTTTTTTCAATGCTTTGTTTTATGTGCCCCCCCTGTTTAAATGAATGATTTCAAGCTCTGCTCCTTCTTCTTACCCCTTCCCTCTCTCTCTCTCTCTCTCTCTATCCCCCCTCTCTTTCTCTACCCCCACTCTCCCTACTCTATGTCTATGTTCCCACTGTTCTCTATGTACATTTTTTTTACTACGACAAGTGCTGTATATGCACCCAGCCCTCCTCGCAGTCCTACGGCCTCCGACGGTAGCTCCACGCAGAGCTCTCTACCGTCATCTGCCACCGAGCACGCGGCCTCCTCCAGCGCCCACCGCTCCTTGAAGGCCGGCACGGCGTGGGTCAGCCGCGCGTGGCGGAACTCCGGCCCACGCACCCTGGCTCCGACCGGAGCGCGGAAGATGCCCAGGCTGCTGGCCGGACGTTGCCCCTCCAGGGCCACCTTCCTCGCCCTGTATACGGCGAGCTTGGCGTGGCCGACGAGCACGTTGACCGGCCCCTGAAGATGTTGGGATCCGTCGCCCTTCGTGTGTCCAAAGATGAGGACCGTCGGGGAGAAGTGGAGGCTGAACCTTAGGAGGATGTTTCTCAGGACCTTGAACAGCGAGTCCAGGCTCTTGCACTCCACGTATTGGTGCGCCACCGTCTCCACTTTACCGCAGAACCGGCACTCCGGGGACGTGTCGGTGAAGCGCGCCGGGGAGACGTCGGTGGTGACGGTGCCGTGGGCGATGCTCCAGCTGAGGTCGCCGATACAGTTATACGTCGGGCTGGAGTAGAGTTGCCTCCAGCGAGGCCTCTCCGGAGAGACGCAGGGCTAGGGCTTTCCTCCAGGCATGGTCCTTGTGGCTCCTCAGGGTGTCCTGTTGGTGGAACCGGACCATGTAGGAGTAGAGCACCTTCCTCTTTACATTTGCGAAGGCCACCTCCGGTAGGTCTTCCAGCCGGCACAGGTTGTGATCCGCCTTCGTTTGTCGGTATTGGCGATGCAGTGGCACGACTGAGAGCTCCGGTAGAGGGGGACCGAGAGGGGCCTCGTCATCCCCAACGCCGATGGGGGGCGTTCTCCCCATCGCTGGCGCTGAGAAGGCCCCCTTGGCTTCGGCCAGGATCCAGGCAGCTCCCCAGAGCGACCGTCTTTGCGGCCATCTCGGCCGGTCCAAGCCACCGGCCCCCTCCCTCCCTCCCTCCCCTCCCTCCCTCCCTCCCTCCCTCCTTCCCTCCCTCCCTCCCTCTCTCTCTCGCTCCCTCTCTTCCGACCGTGTTCAACGCAACAGTCGCAGGAAGCCGGACCTGGGACATTGCTGCGTTTCCACTCCCGGTCATTTTTTTCAATTTTCGTTAACGCGGAGGGGTGGCGGTAGGGGCAGGGCGCGCATTTCCACTTTTCCGACCCCCCCCCCCAAAAAAAAATTACCAAATTCCATGTCAGGCAATTCCCAATCCCTCGCACCACCACCACCACCACCTCCCCCGCTTCCAACCCCACCAAAATTAAGATTAATTATACCCAGCGCCCCAAACGCTTGTTTTTTTTTGCAAAGAGCATCTGTTAAAAAGAATAATAATAATTACACCTATCTACCTACCTTCATTAATTGCCTTTTGCATTGCATCCTTGTACACGCGTGTATGTGTGTACAAGGTGGTTCTAAAGCGAAGCGAGAAAGCGTAACGGTTATTAAATTAATTTGTAACGCATCGCTTAATTAAAATGTTTAAACGGACTCGAGTACACGCGAATGCGCGCGCACGAATTATCTTTTTGAAAATTGATTCGGGACTCTTTTAAGAAGAAAAGGTTTAAAAAAAACAGATGACACGTGTATTCTTTGAACATTAATCAACTTTGCTTTGCCTCGATTGAGTTGCGGTTATCGGACGAGTTTTACACATGTCCCCTGGAAGAGGAGGAAGAGGAAAACATTGATGATGATGATGATGATAATATTCTAGATTTGAAGCTTTCGTGACTGCAAGGATTCATAATCGTTGGTTTTATTCGGTAAAGTCACGTAGGTAAAATAAAATAAACCAATTAAATAATAATAATATTAATGAGACAATATATTAACTTAACAAATGGATGTTTTCATGCCGGTGTTAAAAAACTAATTAAAGAGCCGTAAGTATCCTGACGCCTGGGCCACGCTTTATAAGGTGATGTATTTTTACGCTTAAATTAACAAAACCCGCAGTAGCTGAGACTCTGAGATCACCCTCAGGGTTTGAAATGCAAAATGCTGCAGGCACACAGTCCCTGCAATGTTTCACTCGTGCCACCGCTTGCAGAACGGGCTTCCTCTCGAGAACAGTGGTTCTCAGAGTGCGGAACCAGGGCCACAGGTGGTGCCAGGACCACCGGTGGGACCAGGACCAGGGCCACAGGTGGGACCAGGATCACTGGTGGGACCAGGACCAGGACCACTGGTGGGACCAGGATCACTGGTGGGACCAGGACCAGGACCACTGGTGGGACCAGGATCACTGGTGGGACCAGGACCAGGACCACTGGTGGGACCAGGACCAGGACCACTGGTGGGACCAAGATCACTGGTGGGACTAGGACCAGGATCACTGGTGGGACCAGGACCATTGGTGGGACCAGGACCAGGACCACTGGTGGGACCAGGATCCCCGGTGGGACTAGGACCAGGATCACTGGTGGGACCAGGACCATTGGTGGGACCAGGACCAGGACCACTAGTGGGACCAGGATTACTGGTGGGACCAGCACCAGGACCACTGCTGGGACCAGGACCAGGACCAGGACCATTGTTGGGACCAGGACCAAGACCACCGGTGGGACCAGGACCAGGAACACTGGTGGGACCAGGGTCAGGTCAATCAGTGAGACCAAGATCACCAGTGGGACCAGGACCAAGACCACTGGTGACACCAGGTCCACCGGTGGAACCAGGACCAGGACCACCAGTGCGACCAGGACCACTGGTGGTCCAAGGTCCAGGACCACCAGTGTCACTAGGACCAGGTCCACTGGTGGGACCAGACCACCGGTCATCCGCGGCAGTCCTCCAGGTGCTTGGCAGTGGCTGTGATGCAAATGCCCAGGGGTTTGACCCGGAAACAATGTCGATGTTTATAAGACCTTTCGTTGTGGACATTCACAATTCATACTCTTCGAATAAAATAAAATACGACGTTTCGGGCGCAACACAAGCGTCGGACGCTTGTGTTGCGCCCAAAACGTTGTGATTTATTTTATTTTTCTACCCACTACGAGACTTTACCGAAAGAACCAAAGAGTATGGATTCCTGCAGTCACGAAATCTTCAAATCAAGATTCATATTTCAGTTTTAACACGTAGGCTTTCGCGACCAATATCATCCATTTCACTTGTACGTTTGCGCATGTTGAACTTCTTTCGCACCGTACGTAGCCAACCTCTATGATCGGAGGGTGCGGGGTTAAAGAAAACAAACTAAACACAAAAAGCAGTTTCAAAGAAATGAGTTGATCAATCTAGATGATGATGATGATGATTTAAAAGTGCATCACAGCTCCCAGTGTCTTCCTAATATCGGAAGGGGGAGAACGTTCCAGACGGGCGCAGAAGCAGCACGTCTGAAAGCACCGGCCGAGCCAAAAGCCGCCGCCAGTAGCGTCCTTCACGAGCCTCCTTCACAGAGGCCGATCTTGACACCGCTGGTGCCAGTCATCGGCAAGTCCACTCAGCTCCACGTCCTCCTGTACCACATCACTCCATCTCTTCTCTAGCCCGTGCCGCGCCCGTTCAGCCCCCTCGATCTGGCCAAACGGAAGCTGTTTAGGCATGCGGTGGCTGGGCATGCGGTTTTGTCCAGATCTGTCAAGGATTTGTGAGTTCCTCACACAATCCAGCCTGGCTTAACTCAGGATGGATCGTAGGCATGTCAGCTTAAATGTTTCTAACCAGCGAAGATGTTCCATTAGGCGGGTCCACGTTTCACAAGCATAGAGAAGGGAGGGGAAGACCGTGGCTGAGAAGACCCGAAGCTTCGTGTGGAGCCATAGACCAGGTAGCTTCCACACAGCGTTACGCAGCCGATGAAAAGATAATGCCACTCGACTGATTCGGAGTGAGACCTCTGCTGTTAAACCGGAGCCGGTCATGAGCACACTGCCCAGGTAGAGAAAACTCTCCACCCTCTCCACAATTGCTCCATCACCAATGGAGAGTTTAGGGGGTAGAGTGTCTGTCGGATGGCACAAAATACCCAAGCAGCTGCTTCGTTTTGGTGGGGCTGATGGTAAGGCCCCACCTCTTAGTGGCACGCTGCAGGCTCAGCAGTAGCACTTACAACTCCTCCTCTGAGTGAGCAGCAATCACCAGATCATCAGCATACATAACACGGTTTATCAATCGAGAGCCAAAAAATGACCGCACCCGGGCATCGATCAGCCTCCCATTGTATCTGTACCAGATGGAAATTCCTCCGGTACAGAACTACGTGGTCGAAATAGATGTTAAATAATGTGGGAGCCAGAGGACATCCCTGGTGCACCCCAAGATGAACAGGGAATGGCTCCGACTCCCGGCCACGTAATTTTACCCGGGCCCGCTCACCATCATGAAGGTTCTTAATGATCGTGAGCAGAGAGTCAGGGACTCCGAAAGCACGAAGAACAACCCAGAGCCCAGACCTACTGATGGTATCATAGGCCTTGTCCAGGTCAATAAAGCAGAGATGTAGGTCCTGTTGGAATTCCCTACACTTCTGCTGTAGCAGACGGACAGAAAATATGGCATCTGTGCAGGACCGCCCTGGTCTGAAACCGCATTGGGGCTCCGCAAGCCTCTCCTCAGCGTGCCCGGGAAGGCGATGTTGAATAATCTTTGCCAGGACCTTTCCCAGCACACTGAGGAGTGAGATGCCCCTGTAGTTGTTACAGTCTGTGCGGTCCCCCTTCTTAAAAAGGGGGACCACCAGGGCATCCTTCCAATCCTGCGGAACCCGTCCAGTGGTCCAGACTGTTGTAATGATGTCATATAGGGCAGTCTGTGCACAAACGCCACCCTCCCTCAGCATTTGGCTTGGGAGATCATTTCTGCCCGCAGCCTTTGCTCGTCTCAGACTATGGATCGCCTTCAGTACTCCTCACCAGATGGCGCTTCAGCCAGCCACTCGCAGGGGGTGACTTCTTCCAATATTTGAGTCACCGCAGCCTCAGCAGGGTCATCCTCACTTTGTGCCACGATGTTTTCCTGGCTGAGGGATTTTTCCTCCCCCAGGACCTCACAGAAATGCTCAGCAAATCTGCAAACCTCTTCCTGGGGGTTGGAGTTAAATAGAGATTTGTGATCACGGGCCACTGAGGCAGACTCCATCTCCTCAGCAACCCGCGACCACCACCCATCCTTGCAGCGCCTCACGGCTCTCCGAACCTCCGAGCGAAGGCTGCGGTAATCCTCCTCATTCTCTGACGTGGGATTCTGTAGCCGATGACAGTGGGCCTGTCGCTTTTTCTCAACCATCCTGAACACCTCCTCTGTCAGCCAGGGTCTCTGGGGAGGCCTGGACCGCGTACCCAAAGCAGCCATTGCAGCTGCATGAGTCACAGTCCTAAACCTCGCCCATTTACCCTCGACATCAGGAGGAGTCGGGGACGATGCCAATCCCAGCCGCAAGCGATGATGAAATTCTCGCTTGCAACTTTCATCAGATAACTGAGACCAGGCCACTTTAGGTTGGAATGGGGTCCTGGGTGTACACTCACCACCGGAGTGGAAGAATGGCAGGCGCATCTTACAGATGACTAGTCGATGGTCAGAGGGCAGATCAGCTCCACGGTAGGTCCTGGTGTCAAGGACATGGGCTCGCATCCGCTGGTCCGTCACTATGTAGTCCAGCAGATGTTCTTGCTTGGACCTGGTATGCATCCATGATGTTGTGTGGATGCGCCGATGCCGGAACAGCGTGTTGGTAATTACAAGCCCATGGGCTGCACAAAAATCTAGCAGCCTCCTACCGTTGTTATTGAGCTGATCTGGCCCATGCCCTCCAATCACTCCAGACCAGGTGCCAGTATCATGACCAACTCGGGCATTGAAGTCACCCAACATGATGACTCTATCCCGAGGGGCCACTTTAGCCAGCACCTATGACAGGAGGTCATAGAAGGCATCTGACTCTTTGGTTTTGCCTGCATCCCTCCACGGATGTTCATCTTCGGTGGGGGCATAAGTAACCACGACCACCATTCCTCGCCTCCGGTTGATGGGAAGGCGAGCCCAAAGTAGCCTGGGGTTTACAGCTTCCCACACCTCACCGCCACGCTCCCACGCCCCCTTCATTCTTTTGTTCAAAAGAAGAGCCACACCCTGTTGTTTGGCAGTCTGCTGCCCCCAGTAGAGGACTGTCCACCCCTCATGGTGGCAGGAGCCAGAGCCTGTCCACCGGACCTCCTGAATGCCACATAGATCCAGGCGGTACCGGTCCAGCTCCCGACAGAGGAGTGGCAGCCTCTCCTCCGCAGTGAGCGTTCGAACATTCCACGTGGCCACCCGTAGTGGCTTTTCGTTGTTTCTGGAGGAGCCCCGAGGGTAGATATTCAATCTGCTGGCTCCACCAATTGGGGTTTGGCCAGGAGACATCATAGACACCTGGCCCCCCGGGGCCTCCGGCACAAGCTTATTAGTTACATATTTCAGTTTAACTCGTGGTTTAGTGGTAATTAATTTAAGGTGGAGGGGTTACCAGCCCCTCGCACCCGTCCAGAGCCCCCGTTTAGCCCCTGTGGTGGACACAGATGCCACACACACACACGCACGCAGACGACACGTGACACGCACGCGCTCGCCGGGAAACCAACGCCGCATGAACGTTCGGCAAACGTGGAGGGGAAGACGCCCACGTGGTGATAGCCCCGCCCGCGGGCCCCCCCCCCCCCCCGCACGCGGGACCCCCCCCGCCCGCCCGCCCGCCCGCCCGCCGGCTCTCGCTCGCAGCGATCGCGAAACGCCCGCGCGGTCCTGGCCGGGTTCGTGTTGAGTCGCGCGATTTATTGGGGCGATTCGCCTCGCGTGCGGCACTATAAAATAGACCCCCAATTACAGACGCACGTGCACACCCCCCCAACACCACCACCCACCACCACCACCACTACCCCCCAAGTGACTCGTGGTGGAGAGCCAGAGAGGGGCGTGGAGCACGTGACGCCGCGGGAGCGGTGGTGCAGCGGTTAGCGCTGCGCTGGAGTGTGTGTGTGTGTGTCCGCCCTCTTGTTCCCGCTCACGGCCAACACCATCGGCGACGATTATATGAAACGGTTCCGGGCATCCCCTAGGTCGACTCGGCCTCAAATGAGTGCCTGGTGCAGTGTGTATTAAACATCGCCACTGGGGAGACAAAGGCGGTCGGGCGTGGTGCTGGCCACCCACCCCCTCGTGTGCCGTGCCGGCCTTCATAGGTGCTGCTCGCTAACAGCACTTGCCCCAACAGTCTGTTAAGGCTACACGGGGGTCTTTGTCTTTGTTTGTCTTTTATGTGTGCCGTGCCGCGGTGGCTATAAGATGTTAACTACCTCGCCTGGTGTGTAGGAGGTCGTGGGTTTGATCCCGACCCTAACGATGCCTGCTGCTGCTGCTGTATATTTAGAATTTGCGTGTCTCTCTCTCTCATCATCATCACGGTGGCTAGGAGATGTTAACTACCTCGCCTGGTGTACAGGAGGTCGTGGGTTCGATCCCGACCCTGACGATGCCTGCTGCTCTATATTTGGAGTTTGCGTGTCTCTCTCTCTCTCCACGTGGTGGTCACGTGGATTTTTCTCCGGGTCCTCCGGTTTTTCCCTCCACATTTAGAATCGACGTCACTACGCGTCAAGGGGCCGTCCATAAATGACGTCACGCACCTAAGGGGGGGGGGGGGGTCAGACATTTGTGACGATGTGTGACGAGGGGGGAGGTTGAGAAATGTGACGTCACATCAAAATACCGCAACTTTAAATAAATGTAGACAACACGTTCTACTTTATTAAATTGACTTTTTTAATTAATGTTTTTCTCCTACAGCATCAGAGTGCAGCGCCACATTAAACACGCACTACAATGACAATAGTTTGAAGCGATTTGAAGCATGGTTTAGTTTTTTTTGGGGGGGGGGCAGAGCTTTGTGACGTCATATTTGAGGGGCGGTCTGACTTTTTGTAACGCCGTGTGACGAGGGGTGGGGGTCAAAAAATCGTCCAAAATCGCGTGACGTCATTTATGGACGGCCCCTTAGAGTATTTAGCTGGGGGGGGGGGGGGGGGTGTGGGCAGGCTTGTTGCCTTTCCCCCTCTCGCTGGGTGACCACAGCTCCGAGTTGGGTTGACCCCCCTTGACCCTTGACAGCCACCGCGGTGAGATTTGTTCTCAACGGCAGCAGCCATCGGTGTCACCAGAACAACAAACTACGTCTTTAAAGCGCGCAAAACAAAGGCTGTGATTGTGTTCGACGTCAGTGTCCCGCCGTCTGTGGGTCGTGCAGCTCTTACGAAGCCATTTAAATGTTTAGTATGTGGGGGGGAGTGCAGTTGTTGAACCGTAAAGGAATGTGATGGAACGTAGGGGAGGTTCAGTAGGCGGCTAAGATTGTAGTCACTGATGTTGGCCGTGAGCGGGAATCGAACTCGGGTGGGCCGGGTTCATAGCGCTGACCGCTGCACCACCGCTCCCAAACACCACCTCCTCCATCACCGCCACATCCACCACCTCCACCACATCCACCACCACATCCACCACCACCTACTCAACCACCACCTCCATCACCGCCACATCCACCACCTCCACCAGCACCACCACCACCACATCCACCACCACCTACTCAACCACCACCTTCTTCACATCCACCACAACCTCCTCCAGATACACCACCTCCACCACCACCTACTCCACCACCACCTCCATCACCGCCACATCCACCACCACCACCACATCCACCTACTCAACCACCACCTTCTTCACATCCACCACAACCTCCTCCAGATACACCACCTCCACCACCACCTACCCCACCACCACCTCCACCACCACCTACTCCACCAACTCCACCACCTCTACCACCACCTACTCCACATCCACCACAACCTGCTCTACAACCACCATCTCGACCACCTCCTCCACTACCACATCCACCAACTCCACATCCACCACCACCACCTACTCCACCACCACCTTCTTTACATCCACCACAACCTCCTCCACATCCACCACCTCCACCACCACCTAATCCACCACCACAACCTCCTCCAGATACACCACCTCGACCACCACCATCACCTCCTCCACCACCACTACCACCTCTTCCATCACCACTACCACCAACACCACCACAGCTCCCCCCACCCCCCGCCCACACCTCCTGTAAGAAATAAATAATCTTCGAAGCCATTCAAGCATTTCCCGAGAAAATATGTCGCGTTATTTATAGCGAAATATTCTCTCTCCCTCTCTCCCTCTCTCACTCTCTCCGCGCCTCTCTCTCTCTCTCTCCCTCTCTTCTCCTCTTTACTCGCTCGGCTACCCGCAGGATTAATGCATTTAGATTTTTCTTAAGGGGGAAAGGGGAGGAGGAGGTGGTGGTGGTGGTGGGTTCAGAATTTCGACTCCAAACCTCCCCGGGATTCTCACTCACCGCCCCCACGTCTCTCACATCTGACTCTCGCAAACTTAGCGCATACAGCGGGTCTCAATCGGGGGTGGTACGTGGACCCCTAGGGGGGGTGGGGTACACGTGGGGGACATCACAGGGGGATACGCGGACCCCTAGGGGGGGTGGGGTACACGTGGGGGACATCTCAGGGGGGTACGCGGACCCCTATGGGGGTGGAGTACACGTGGGGACATCTCAGGGGGGTACACGGACCCCTAGGAGGGGTACACGTGGACAACGTAATTTTTGACACTGAAATCAAGCATAGCTACTGCGTAGTGTATAATATAGTGTAGATAATATTTGACACTGAAATCAAGCATAGCTACTGTGTAGTGTATAATGTAGCGTAGATAATATTTGACACTGAAATCAAGCATAGCTACTGTGTAGTGTATAATGTAGTGTAGATAATATTTGACACTGAAATCAAGCATAGCTACTGTGTAGTGTATAATGTAGTATAGATAATATTTGACACTGAAATCAAGCATAGCTACTGTGTAGTGTATAATGTAGTGTAGATAATATTTGACACTGAAATCAAGCATAGCTACTGTGTAGTGTATAATGTAGTGTAGATAATATTTGACACTGAAATCAAGCATAGCTACTATGTAGTGTATAATGTAGTGTAGATAATATTTGACACTGAAATCAAGCATAGCTACTATGTAGTGTATAATGTATATATTTGACACTGAAATCAAGCATAGCTACTATGTAGTGTATAATGTATATATTTGACACTGAAATCAAGCATAGCTACTATGTAGTGTATAATGTATATATTTGACACTGAAATCAAGCTACTTTTTTCGTCACGCCCACGGTGCCGATCGCCAGACTGCTTACAGCCTTTGGAGCGGCTTTGCCGTTTTCGCCGGATCGGCCCGGGACAGCCGGATATAATGTTGCATGCAGCCGGGTAACCGACTATAAATTCATCCTAAATGCGTAAAATAGTTCAACGTCATCCAAGGAGAGACTGAAGTGACAAAGACGTTGGAAAATAGCTAAAGAGAGAGAGAGAGAGCGGAAAGCCATCTTTAACGAGGACACGTTTTTAGTCGAGATTTGAAGAGAGGCGCTACGGATTTTAGTTTTTGCCCCAATTTCAGAGGCGCCGTCGTCGTCACCCTCCAAGTGTCACGCCGAAGGGCCGTGATGGCAGCGAGCAATGCGCAATCGGAGGATCTCAATGATACCTGATGGAATACAAATACCTGTCAACCCACACCTGTCAACACATACGATGTACCCCGTATTGTTGTACAGGGAAATTGAGTTTTGACGTCCATACGGCGTACAGCCGTTTCAATGCCAGTTTTTTTCTTTCTATTTGTGTTTCTCCCTTGTGATGGGGACTTTGTAGGATGAACGCTGAGATTTATAAGGGGCACGGGGTGACCAGTGAGTTCTGAGTTGGTCTGTAATAAGGTAGGGCACTGATAAGAGACAGGCAGGCATGTGAGTGTGTGCATGCACATATCAAGCGAGCAGCAACATCAGCATGCAAGATCACAGACACTAGTAGCATGATAGGTATCATCACTGACACCAAGTATATATTTTTTTTTAAAAAAATCATATATAAAACAGTTTTTGTTTGGTCACACAAATGTTGTCTATTTGTTTGTGTTTCATCCTTGTGATGGGACTTTGTAGGATGAGATTTGTAAGTGCACGGGATGACCAATACGGTCTGAGTTGGTCTGATACGGGGTTGACAGGTATGAATATCCGTGGCTGGAGGATGTCGTGGATGTACGGCAGGGTGGGGGCTATAGTAGTAGCCAAATAAAAGGTTGAGAAACCACTGCACTACAGCAGAATATCTATCTGTTTAACACGTAGGCTTTCGTGACCAATATCATTCATAATATAGGGATTTTTTTTCTCACAAATCTGGCTGTCCGCCTGATGAAGATAGTGGTAAGTGGCTGGTGAAATGACCGCGGAATATCATCACTCTCTCGCGACTCGTTCCTGCGCGACGTTCAACGGCGATGTTCCCTTTGGGGATGTGGTTTTGTGTTTTTCATTGAACACCGAGTTCAATAAATGTTTTAATTGTAAACGGTATGCGTCTTGTTAAATTGACTTGAACAGTCTGGTTCTTGTGTGTGTGTATACACATCGGTATCCGGTTTCAAACCTCACCTGCCCACAATATTCACTTTGGTTGTCGTTTATTTCAACGTTTTGCCGTTCGCCTCTCTTTTATTTCGGGTGCGGATACAGAAGAAGAAGATAATTTGCTCCAGAAGGAGACGCTTGCTGCTGCTACTGCTGCCGCTGCTACTGCTGCTGCTACTGCTACTACTGCTGCTGCTACTGCTACTACTGCTGCTACTGCTGCTACTACTGCTGCTGCTACTACTGCTGCTACTGCTGCTACTGCTGCCGCTGCTACTGCTGCTACTGCTGCTACTGCTGCTGCTACTGCTGCTGCTGCTGCCGCTGCTACTGCTGCTACTGCTGCTACTGCTGCTGCTACTGCTGCTACTACTGCTGCTACTACTGCTGCTACTGCTGCTACTACTGCTGCTGCTGTTGCTACTGTTGCTGCTACTGCTGCTGCTACTACTACTGCTACTACTGCTGCTACTGCTACTGCTGCTGCAACTACTGCTGCCGTTGCATCCGAAGCTGGAGCCACGAAGAATGGAACCGACGGAGAACGTAAGACGGAAGGTTACACGTGGAAGAAGACGATCTGGAGATGGTGGTGGTGATGATGATGGTGATGATGATGGTGATGATGGTGATGATGGTGATGATGATGATGGTGATGATGGTGATCATGATGGTGATGATGGTGATTATGAGAGTGATTATGGTGATGATCATGGTGATGATGATGGTGATGATGATGGTGATGGTGATTATGGTGATGGTGGTGATTATGGTGATGATGATGGTGATGATGGTGATTATGGTGATGATGATGATGGTGATTATGGTGATGATGATGATGGTGATCATGATGGTGATCATGATGGTGATTATGGTGATGATCATGGTGATGATGATGGTGATGATGATGGTGATGATACCCCGTCGGGCGCGTGAGATGACACACGGTTGTACAATTGATGAGTGCCACGCGGTTTTTTGTCAACGTCTGTCCGTCCAATCCATCCGTCAGAGCCCTGTGACACCCAAATTAAAAGAAGGGGAAGCCTCCTGCTCTCTGGACACGTTACTGCTTTCACAGCCATCGCTCTCCATTGTAAAGACGCAGCAGCAGCAGCAGCAGCTGCAGCAGCAGCAGCAGCTGCAGCAGCAGCAGCAGCTGCAGCAGCTGCAGCAGCAGCAGCAGCAGCGTCATCCGTGGTCAATCTACCGCTGGATGAAGGTCTCTCCAAGCCGCCGTCACCTCCAGCAAACAAAATCAAGACGACCGCCGTTTGAATTTGTCGAGGGAAATGATGGTGGTGATGTCTTGGGGAGGTCTTCATCCAGCGGTGGATTGACCACGGCTGACGATGATGACGATGATGGTGGTGATGTCTTGGGGAGGTCTTCATCCAGCGGTGGATTTACCACGGCTGACGATGATGACGATGATGGTGGTGATGTCTTGGGGAGGTCTTCATCCAGCGGTGGATTGACCACGGCTGACGATGATGACGATGATGGTGATGTCTTGGGGAGGCGTTCATCCAGCAGTGGATTGGCCACGGCTAATGACGACGATGATGGTGGATTATGTTTGGCAAAGAGAGAGAGAGACTCTGAAATGCATCTTCCACTCTTCGTCTCGCTCCGCAGAGTGTGAAATGACACACACAGAGGCGGCGTTTCGCAGTGAATTATATTTCTCTGCTGCCACTGCGTGTGTGTGTGCACGTGCGTGGGTGTGTGTGTGTGCACGTGCGTGTGTGTGCGAGCGTGGGTGTGTGCGTATGTGTGTGCACGTGTGTGGGTGTGTGTGTGTGTGCGCGTGTGTCGGTGCGTGGGTGGGTGGGGAGCGGTGGCGCAACGGTTAGCGCTACGCTGCGCTACGAACCCGCCGACCACGAGTTCGATTCCCGCTCACGGCCAACACCAGTGACAATTATCTGAACCGGTCGTGGGCCTCCGCTACGTCGACTCAGCCTCAAATGGATACCTGACAAAGGCGGCCGGGCGTGGTGTCGGCCACTCACCCCCTCGTGTGCCGTGCCGGCCTTCACACTTCTCGCGAACTGCACTTGCCCCAGCAGTCTGTTAAGGATATGCGGGGGATCTTTGTCTTTGTGGGGAGCGGTGGCTCGTTGGTTATCGCGCTGTGCCCGGAGTTCAAATCCTGCTCACGGCCATCACCAACACCGCTGAGGATTCTCTGAACCGGTCCTCTGTGCCTCCACGAGGTCGACTGAGCCCTGTGCGGTAAACATCTCAGCCACTGGGGAGACAAAGGCGGCCGGGCGTGGTGTTGGCCACTCGCCTCCCCCGTCTGTGTGCCGTGCCGGCCTGCTGCTCGCACACAGCACTTGGCCCAACAGTGTGTCGGAGGCTATACGGGGGATCTTTGTGTTCGAGGGGTGGGTGGGTGGGTGGGTGAGTGGGTGGGTGAGTGGGTGGGTTGGTGAGTGGGTGAGTGGGTGGGTATGTGGGTGAGTGGGTGGGTATGTGGGTGAGTGGGTTGGTGAATGGGTGGGTGGGTGGGTGAGTGGGTGAGTGAGTGGGTGAGTGAGTGGGTGAGTGAGTGGGTGAGTGAGTGGGTGGGTTGGTGAATGGGTTGGTGAATGGGTGGGTGGGTGGGTGAGTGGGTGGGTGAGTGGGTGGGTATGTGGGTGAGTGGGTTGGTGAGTGGGTGAGTGAGTGGGTGAGTGAGTGGGTGAGTGAGTGGGTTGGTGAGTGGGTGAGTGAGTGGGTGAGTGAGTGGGTGAGTGAGTGGGTGAGTGAGTGGGTGGGTGGGTGGGTGAGTGGGTGAGTGAGTGGGTGGGTGGGTGAGTGGGTTGGTGAGTGGGTGGGTGGGTGAGTGGGTGGGTGAGTGGGTGAGTGAGTGGGTGAGTGGGTGGGTATGTGGGTGAGTGAGTGGGTGAGTGGGTGGGTATGTGGGTGAGTGGGTTGGTGAGTGGGTGAGTGGGTTGGTGAGTGGGTGAGTGAGTGGGTGGGTGAGTGGGTGAGTGAGTGGGTGGGTGGGTGGGTGAGTGGGTGAGTGGGTGAGTGGGTGGGTGGGTGAGTGGGTTGGTGAGTGGGTGGGTGGGTGAGTGGGTGGGTGGGTGAGTGGGTGGGTGGGTGAGTGGGTGAGTGAGTGAGTGGGTGAGTGGGTGGGTGGGTGGGTGAGTGAGTGGGTGGGGGGGTGACTGAGTGGGTGAGGCTGATGGCAAAAACAAACGAAAAGCAACCCCACCATTCTCTCTGGTTATGTCCGTAAAGTCACGTAGATAGAAAAAATAATACTCAAAGAACACGACGTTTCGGTCATCAGGTTCTCAACAGGTCCTCACCTGAAGACGGACGCTTGCGTGAGAATGGTGGAGTGCTGCAGTCACGAAAGCTTCAAATCACGATCCCACAAACCTCGACAACCATGCAAGGACAACCCACGGGTTGCCAAATGTTATCGAGGAGGGGGAGAGAGAGAGAGAGAGAGGGGGGTGGTGTTATTTATAAATTTGTTTATTTTCAACCATTGTTTGTTTCGTGTTTGTTTAAACATTCGCGGCCGCTTTGTCGTCGTGGGGCCGGTGGAAGATCACTGTCCCCGCTTTGCCAACAATCGGCCGTGGTCAGTCCACTGCTGGATGAAGGCCTACCCAAGCCATCACGACCATCATTCATAATACAGTGGGCGGGGGGGGGGATTTAATCAGATCGCGTAAATAAATATATCAGTGTGTCGTTCAAGCCGCCGCCGCCACCCGACACAGCCATTTAGTAAGGGTTGCCACGTGCACAGAACGTGGCCAATTCTGTAACAAACCTTCCTAGTTGGCTGTGTCGGGTGGTGGCGGGTTTAACGACACATTTATATGTTTACGTGAACTAACCCAAAATACACTAGTATGATGGATAATATTGGTCGCGAAAGCCTACCACGTGTTCGACTGACGACACTACCAGCCATGGTGAATCCACTGCTGGATGAAGTCCTCCCAAAGCCATCACGACCACCATCAGCCATGGTCATTGAGAGCCTCTATGCAGTAGCGGATACTGTGTATAGGAGACACTCACACATGCCTAGATGTGACTAGTAGACACCCACTACGTGTCTAGATGTGACTAGGAGACACCCACTACGTGTCTAGATGTGACTAGGAGACACTCACACATGTCTAGATGTAACTAGGAGACACTCACTACATGTCTAGATGTGACTAGGAGACACTCACACATGTATAGATGTGACTAGGAGACACCCACTACATGTCTAGATGTCACTAGGAGACACTCACTACATGTCTAGATGTGACTAGGAGACACCCACTACATGTCTAGATGTGACTAGGAGACACTCACTACATGTCTAGATGTGACTAAGAGACACCCACTACATGTCTAGATGTGACTAGGAGACACTCACTACATGTCTAGATGTGACTAGGAGACATTCACTACATGTCTAGATGTGACTAGGAGACACTCACTACATGTCTAGATGTGACTAGGAAAAACTCATTACATGTCTAGATGTGACTAGGAGACACCCACTACATGTCTAGATGTGACTAGGAGACACTCACTACGTGTCTAGATGTGACTAGGAGACACTCACTACATGTCTATATGTGACTAGGAGACACCCACTACGTGTCTAGATGTGACTAGGAGACACTCACTACGTGTCTAGACGTGACTAGGAGACACTCACTACATGTCTAGATGTGACTAGGAGACACTCACACATGTCTAGATGTGACTAGGAGACACCCACTACATGTCTAGATGTGACTAGGAGACACTCACTACATGTCTAGAAGTGACTAGGAGACACCCACTACGTGCCTAGATGTGACTAGGAGACACTCACACATGTCTAGATGTGACTAGGAGACACCCACTACATGTCTAGATGTGACTAGGAGACACTCACACGTGTCTAGATGTGACTAGGAGACACTCACTACATGTCTAGATGTGACTAGGAGACACCCACTACATGTCTAGATGTGACTAGGAGACACTCACTACATGTCTAGAAGTGACTAGGAGACACCCACTACGTGTCTAGATGTGACTAGGAGACACTCACACATGTCTAGATGTGACTAGGAGACACCCACTACATGTCTAGATGTGACTAGGAGACACTCACACATGTCTAGATGTGACTAGGAGACACTCACTACATGTCTAGAAGTGACTAGGAGACACCCACTACGTGTCTAGATGTGACTAGGAGACACCCACTACGTGTCTAGATGTGACTAGGAGCTACTCACTACATGTCTATATGTGACTAGGAGACACTCACTACATGTCTAGATGTGACTAGGAGACACTCACTACGTGTCTAGATGTGACGAGGAGACACCCACTACGTGTCTAGATGTGACTAGGAGACACTCACTACATGTCTAGAAGTGACTAGTAGACACCCACTACGTGTCTATATGTGACTAGGAGACACTCACACATGTCTAGATGTGACTAGGAGACACCCACTATATGTCTAGATGTGACTAGGAGACACTCACACGTGTCTAGATGTGACTAGGAGACACTCACACATGTCTAGATGTGACTAGGAGACACTCACTACGTGTCTAGAAGTGACTAGGAGACACCCACTACGTGTCTAGATGTGACTAGGAGACACCCACTACGTGGCTAGATGTGACTAGGAGCTACTCACTACATGTCTAGATGTGACTAGGAGACACCCACTACATGTCTAGATGTGACTAGGAGCTACTCACTACATGTCTAGATGTGACTAGGAGACACTCACTACATGTCTAGATGTGTCTAGGAGACACTCACTACGTGTCTAGATGTGACTAGGAGACACTCACTACGTGTCTAGATGTGACTAGGAGACACTCACTACATGTCTAGATGTGACTAGGAGACACTCACACATGTCTAGATGTGACTAGGAGACACCCACTACATGTCTAGATGTGACTAGGAGACACTCACTACATGTCTAGAAGTGACTAGGAGACACCCACTACGTGTCTAGATGTGACTAGGAGACACTCACACATGTCTAGATGTGACTAGGAGACACCCACTACATGTCTAGATGTGACTAGGAGACACTCACACGTGTCTAGATGTGACTAGGAGACATTCACTACATGTCTAGATGTGACTAAGAGACACCCACTACATGTCTAGATGTGACTAGGAGACACTCACTACATGTCTAGAAGTGACTAGGAGACACCCACTACGTGTCTAGATGTGACTAGGAGACACTCACACATGTCTAGATGTGACTAGGAGACACCCACTACATGTCTAGATGTGACTAGGAGACACTCACACGTGTCTAGATGTGACTAGGAGACACTCACACATGTCTAGATGTGACTAGGAGACACTCACTACATGTCTAGAAGTGACTAGGAGACACCCACTACGTGTCTAGATGTGACTAGGAGACACCCACTACGTGTCTAGATGTGACTAGGAGCTACTCACTACATGTCTAGATGTGACTAGGAGACACCCACTATATGTCTAGATGTGACTAGGAGCTACTCACTACATGTCTAGATGTGACTAGGAGACACTCACTACATGTCTAGATGTGACTAGGAGACACTCACTACTTGTCTAGATGTGACTAGGAGACACTCACTACATGTCTAGATGTGACTAGGAGACACTCACTACATGTCTAAATGTGACTAGGAGACACCCACTACATGTCTAGATGTGACTAGGAGACACTCACACATGTCTAGATGTGACTAGGAGATACTCACACATGTCTAGATGTGACTAGTAGACACTCAATACATGTCTAGATGTGACTAGGAGACACCCACTACGTGTCTAGATGTGACTAGGAGGCACTCACTACATGTCTAGATGTGACTAGGAGACACCCACTACGTGTCTAGATGTGACTAGGAGACACTCACTACATGTCTAGATGTGACTAGGAGACACTCACTACGTGTCTAGATGTGACTAGGAGACACTCACTACATGTCTAGATGTGACTAGGAGACACTCACTACGTGTCTAGATGTGACTAGGAGACACTCACTACATGTCTAGACGTGACTAGGAGACACTCATTACATGTCTAGATGTGACTAGGAGACACCCACACATGTCTAGATGTGACTAGGAGACACTCACTACGTGTCTAGATGTGACTAGGAGACACCCACTACATGTCTAGATGTGACTAGGAGACACCCACTACATGTCTAGATGTGACTAGGAGACACTCACTACATGTCTAGATGTGACTAGGAGACACTCACTACATGTCTAGACGTGACTAGGAGACACTCACTACGTGTCTAGATGTGACTAGGAGACACTCACTACGTGTCTAGATGTGACTAGGAGACACTCACACATGTCTAGATGTGACTAGGAGACACTCACTACGTGTCTAGATGTGACCAGGAGAGACTCACTACGTGTCTAGATGTGACTAGGAGACACTCACACATGTCTAGATGTGACTAGGAGACACTCACTACGTGTCTAGATGTGACCAGGAGACACTCACTACATGTCTAGATGTGACTAGGAGACACTCACTACATGTCTAGATGTGACTAGGAGACACTCACTACATGTCTAGATGTGACTAGGAGACACTCACACATGTCTAGATGTGACTAGGAGACACTCACACATGTCTAGATGTGACTAGGAGACACTCACTATGTGTCTAGATCTGACTAGGAGACACTCACTACATGTCTAGATGTGACCAGGAGACACTCACACATGTCTAGATGTGACTAGGAGACACTCACTACGTGTCTAGATGTGACTAGGAGACACTCACTACATGTCTAGATGTGACTAGGAGACACTCACTACGTGTCTAGATGTGACCAGGAGACACTCACACATGTCTAGATGTGACTAGGAGACACTCACACATGTCTAGATGTGACTAGGAGACACTCACTACATGTCTAGATGTGACTAGGAGACACTCACACATGTCTAGATGTGACTAGGAGACACTCACTACATGTCTAGATGTGACTAGGAGACACTCACTACGTGTCTAGATGTGACTAGGAGACACTCACTACATGTCTAGACGTGACTAGGAGACACTCACTACATGTCTAGATGTGACTAGGAGACACTCACTACATGTCTAGATGTGACTAGGAGACACTCACACATGTCTAGATGTGACTAGGGGATACTCACTACGTGTCTAGATGTGACCAGGAGACACTCACACATGTCTAGATGTGACTAGGAGACACTCACTACATGTCTAGATGTGACCAGGAGACACTCACACATGTCTAGATGTGACTAGGAGACACTCACTACGTGTCTAGATGTGACTAGGAGACACTCACTACATGTCTAGATGTGACTAGGAGACACTCACTACGTGTCTAGATGTGACCAGGAGACACTCACACATGTCTAGATGTGACTAGGAGACACTCACACATGTCTAGATGTGACTAGGAGACACTCACTACATGTCTAGATGTGACTAGGAGACACTCACACATGTCTAGATGTGACTAGGAGACACTCACTACATGTCTAGATGTGACTAGGAGACACTCACTACGTGTCTAGATGTGACTAGGAGACACTCACTACATGTCTAGACGTGACTAGGAGACACTCACTACATGTCTAGATGTGACTAGGAGACACTCACTACATGTCTAGATGTGACTAGGAGACACTCACTACATGTCTAGACCTGACTAGGAGACACTCACTACATGTCTAGATGTGACTAGGAGACACTCACTACATGTCTAGACGTGACTAGGAGACACTCACACATGTCTAGATGTGACTAGGAGACACCCACTACATGTCTAGATGTGACTAGGAGACACCCACTACGTGTCTAGATGTGACTAGGAGACACTCACTACATGTCTAGATGTGACTAGGAGACACCCACTACATGTCTAGATGTGACTAGGAGACACCCACTACATGTCTAGATGTGACTAGGAGACACCCACTACGTGTCTAGATGTGACTAGGAGACACCCACTACGTGTCTAGATGTGACTAGGAGACACTCACTACATGTCTAGATGTGACTAGGAGACACCCACTACATGTCTAGATGTGACTAGGAGACACCCACTACGTGTCTAGATGTGACTAGGAGACACCCACTACGTGTCTAGATGTGACTAGGAGACACTCACTACATGTCTAGATGTGACTAGGAGACACCCACTACATGTCTAGATGTGACTAGGAGACACTCACTACGTGTCTAGATGTGACTAGGAGACACTCACTACGTGTCTAGATGTGACTAGGAGACACCCACTACATGTCTAGATGTGACTAGGAGACACTCACTACGTGTCTAGATGTGACTAGGAGACACTCACTACATGTCTAGACGTGACTAGGAGACACTCACTACATGTCTAGATGTGACTAGGAGACACTCACTACATGTCTAGATGTGACTAGGAGACACTCACTACGTGTCTAGATGTGACTAGGAGACACTCACTACGTGTCTAGATGTGACTAGGAGACACTCACTACATGTCTAGATGTGACTAGGAGACACCCACTACGTGTCTAGATGTGACTAGGAGACACTCACTACATGTCTAGATGTGACTAGGAGACACTCACTACATGTCTAGATGTGACTAGGAGACACTCACTACGTGTCTAGATGTGACTAGGAGACACTCACTACGTGTCTAGATGTGACTAGGAGACACCCACTACATGTCTAGATGTGACTAGGAGACACTCACTACGTGTCTAGATGTGACTAGGAGACACTCACTACATGTCTAGACGTGACTAGGAGACACTCACTACATGTCTAGATGTGACTAGGAGACACTCACTACATGTCTAGATGTGACTAGGAGACACTCACTACGTGTCTAGATGTGACTAGGAGACACTCACTACGTGTCTAGATGTGACTAGGAGACACTCACTACATGTCTAGATGTGACTAGGAGACACCCACTACGTGTCTAGATGTGACTAGGAGACATTCACTACGTGTCTAGATGTGACTAGGAGACACTCACACATGTCTAGATGTGACTAGGAGACACTCACTACATGTCTAGATGTGACTAGGAGACACTCACTACATGTCTAGATGTGACTAGGAGACACTCACTACGTGTCTATATGTGACTAGGAGACACTCACTACGTGTCTAGATGTGACTAGGAGACACTCACTACGTGTCTAGATGTGACTAGGAGACACTCACTACATGTCTAGATGTGACTAGGAGACACTCACTACATGTCTAGATGTGACTAGGAGACACTCACTACGTGTCTAGATGTGACTAGGAGACACCCACTACATGTCTAGATGTGACTAGGAGACACTGGCTACATGTCTAGATGTGACTAGGAGACACTCACTACGTGTCTAGATGTGACTAGGAGACACTCACTACATGTCTAGATGTGACTAGGAGACACTCACTACAGACAAACAGAACCACAGACAAATGGACAAGGCAACATCTGTCTCGGGCAGCTCTGAGTGACGCTCACGTGGGCTGCTACCTGCTGCTGCTGCCTGCTGCTGCCTGCCTGCTGTTTTCTGCCTTCTCCTGCCTGCTGCCTGCTGCTGCCTTCTCCTGCCTGCTGCCTGCTGCTGCCTGTTGCTGCCTGCTGCCTGCTGCCTGCTGCTACCTGCCTGCTGCTGCCTGCTGCTACCTGCCTGCTGCTGCCTGCTGCTGCCTGCCTGCTGCTGCCTGCTGCCTGATGCTACCTGCCTGCTGCTGCCTGCTGCTGCCTGCCTGCTGCTGCCTGCTGCCTGCTGCTGCCTGCCTGCTGTTTTCTGCCTGCTGCTGCCTGCTGCCTGCTGCTGCCTTCTCCTGCCTGCTGCCTGCTGCTGCCTGCTGCCTGCCTGCTGCTGCTGCCTGCCTGCTGCCTGTTGCTGCCTGCTGCCTGCCTGCTGCTGCTACCTGTTGTTGCTGCTGCTGCCTGCTGCCTGCCTGCTGCCTGTTGCTGCCTGCTGCTGCCTGCCTGCTGCTGCCTGCTGCTGCCTGTTGCTGCCTTATCGGCGACAGCGAGACAGCGACCATCGGTTGCTTGCACACAGAGCTCGGGAGGAGGCCTCCATCACCCGGGTTCAATTGCTTGTGACACAATCATGGCGTGAAAATCACTGCCACGGCAGCAATGTGCTGGTCCGTGCCGGGGACATTGATCTCGCTAACTCGCCTACAAACAACAACAACAACAACGTCAACAACAACAACAACGACAACGTCAACAACAACAACAACAACGACGAGTCCACAGTTGTTCCGTTTTACTCCTTGGAGATATTCATCCTGAAACGCGAAACGCCAAGTGTCTCGACTCTTCCTCGGGAGGGCGATGCTGCTGCTGCTGCCGCTGCTTTCCCACTGGGAGGTTTGGCCGTGAGCTCCATCAGTTACTGAGAATGAGAATAAAATAATAAATTGATAAAATAAAATAACACAATAATATTCTCACTCATTCTACGTGACTTTACCGAAAGAACCAAAGAAGATGAATCATTGCAGTCACGAAAGCTTTAAATCGAAATTCAGTTACTGAGAGTTTGGATTCGTGTGGGAGGGAGGAGCTCAGCAGAAAGGCCGGAGAAAACCCAGCACCGTGCTCCTGCTGTCCAGCAATGAAAAATGATAGAGGAGTTGTTAGTAAGTAAAGGCTTGTTAGTGAGTAGGACTTATAGATTTAAAGCTTTCGTGACTGCTAGGATCCATACTCGTTGGTTCTATTGGGTAAAGTCACGTAGGTAAAAAATAAAATAACAAAAAATCACGACGTTTTGGCCACAACACAAGCGGCCTTCATCAGGTGAAGGGACGAGACTGTCTGGAGGACAGCGCTGGAGTGAAAAAAGCCAAGCTCAGATCACGACCTTTAAGCTGTGTGAGAAGAAACAAAGCGCCTTGACAAAGGAATTAGCTTTCGATTTAAAGCTTTCGTGACTGCAATGATTCATCTTCTTTGGTTCTTTCGGTAAAGTCACGTAGAATGTGTTGTGGCCGAAACGTCGTGAGAATATTATTGTGTTATTTTATTTTATCAATGTATTCTTTTATTCTCATTCTACGTGACTTTACCGAAAGAACCAAAGATAAAAAGGAATTAGCATATATTTTAGCATTGAAATGGCTCATTGAAATAGCTAAGTTAAAGTATACACATCCGCAGAGGCACCCCTTGACAAATGAATTACCATAGAATTTAGCATTGAAATAGCTGAGTGATTAGCTTGTAACTGGTCACAGAAATAGCTATGTTAAAGTCAGAGCATATACATTTACCGAGGCACCTAGTACAAATCAAACAGGAGAATTTAGCGAAACACAACCACGCTCAGACCGCGGACCTTTAAACTGTGTGCGAGCAAACAAGGTGTCCTGACAAAGAAATTAGCATAAAAATTAGCATTTGATTGGCCGATTTTAGAAAATAGGTGGTTTACGTGCCGGTGGACTTGCAGTTTGGCGCGGGGGGGGGGGGAGTTTACCTATTGATGGTGTGAAAAGGGAATTTATAAGAGCTGCGAAAGTTTGGGGTACCACTACTTGAAAAAATATACTGTACCATTGAAATTAGTTTAATGTTTAGTTCGATTTAGAACATCTTTCCAATGGTTGCTTAATTTGAAACCATCTTCTCGGCTGAAATTGTGTCTGTGTTTGTAGATCTGAATTGCCTCGTGAACAAATCTCTGATAAAAGCCCGTGGGTTTGCAAAGAACCTTGGTATCGGAGAAAATTATATCGTGATCACCCACAGCGTTGTAACAGTGATCAGCCACGGCAGAAGAATTCGTTTTGCCGTGTTTCAAATCTGATTTGTGCTCGGGAATTCGGTCAGAGACATGTCGCTTTGTCTCCCCGATATAGCAATCACCGCAGGTACAACTCAATTTGTAAACCCCGGGGTACTGTAAGTCAGGAATGACATCCTTCACGGATGGGATCAGATCACGAATTTTATGTACTGTATTGAACCGGACCTGGATCTTGTGTTTGTTTAGAATTTTGGAAATCTTTTTAGTAACGCCTGCTATATATGGTAGTGTGATGGTTTTGACCGGAGTATCAAGTGGTTGTTTCTGTATGGAGGGAGAAACAGCTTGGCGGATGGTACGGTCAGAGTAAACATTCCTTTTGAGGGCCAGGTGTACATGTTTTAATTTACTGGTCAGGTGGTGTTGGTCCGAAATGCAATGAGCCCTATGGTATAAAGTTTTGATGAGAGAATTCTTTTGGGCTGGGTGGTGGTGGGAATCAGGTTTCAAGTAAGAATCTGTGTGGGTGGATTTCCTGTAGACAGAATGCCCCAATGAGCCATCAGGTCTCCTCTCAAACAGAACATCTAAGAATTGTAGCTTGCCATCTTTCTCCACTTCCATGGTGAATTTGATGGCGGGATGTCTGGAATTGATGTGGTGTAGGAAAAGGTTCAGAGCTGGGGGGCCATGTGGCCAAATGACGAAAGAGTCATCCACATATCTCTTCCACAGGGAAGGTCTGAGGGTGGAAGTCTGGATGGCGTCTGATTCAAATTTCTCCATGAAAATATTGGCTATCACTGGTGATCTACAAACACAGACACAGTTTCAACCGAGAAGATGGTTTCAAATTAAGCAACCATTGGAAAGATGTTCTAAATCGAACTAAACATTAAACTAATTTCAATGGTACAGTATATTTTTCAAGTAGTGGTACCCAAAACTTTCGCAGCTCTTATAAATTCCCTTTTCACACCATCAATAGGTAAACTCCTCCCCCCCTCCCCCCCCCCGCGCCAAACGGCAAGTCTACCGGCACGTACACCACTTCTTTTCTAAAATCGGCCAATCAAATGATAATTTTTATGCTAATTTCTTTGTCAGGACACCTTGTTTGCTCGCACACAGTTTAAAGGTCCGCGGTCTGAGCGTGGTTGTGTTTCGCTAAATTCTCCTGTTTGATTTGTACTAGGTGCCTCGGTGAATGTATATGCTCTGACTTTAACATAGCTATTTCTGTGACCAGTTACAAGCTAATCACTCAGCTATTTCAATGCTAAATTCTATGCTAATTCCTTTGTCAAGGGGTGCCTCTGCGGATGTGTATACTTTAATTTAGCTATTTCAATGAGCCATATCAATGCTAAATTATATGCTAATTCCTTTGTCAAGGCACTTTGTTTCTTCTCACACAGCTTAAAGGTCGTGATCTGAGCGTGGTTTTTTTCACTCCAGCGCTGTCCTCCAGACAGTCTCGTCCCTTCACCTGATGAAGGCCGCTTGTGTTGTGGCCGAAACGTCGTGATTTTTGTTATTTTATTTTTTACCTACGTGACTTTACCCAATATAACCATAGAGTATGAGTAGGACTTGTTAGTAAGGAGTTGTTAGTGAGTAGGAGTTGTTAGTGAGTAGGGACTTGTTAGTAAGGCGTTGTTAGTGAGTAGGACTTGTTAGTAAGGAGTTGTTAGTAAGGACTTGTTAGTAAGTAAGGGGTTGTTAGTGAGTAGGACTTGTTAGTAAGGAGTTGTTAGTAAGTAAGTTGTTAGTAAGTAAGGAGTTGTTAGTAAGTAAGGAGTTTGTTAGTAAGGACGTGTTAGTAAGTAAGGACTTGTTAGTGGGTAGGACTTATTAGTAAGGAGTTGTTCGTGAGTAGGAGTTGTTAGTAAGGAGTTGTTAGTAAGTAGGAGTTGTTAGTAAGTAAGGACTTGTTAGTGAGTAGGAGTTGTTAGTAAATAAGGACTTGTTAGTAAGGAGTTGTTAGTAAGTAAGGAGTTGTTAGTAAGGACTTGTTAGTAAGGACTTGTTAGTGAGTAGGACTTGTTAGTAAGGAGTTGTTAGTAAGTAAGGAGTTGTTAGTAAGGAGTTGTTAGTAAGGAGTTGTTAGTGGGTAGGACTTGTTAGTAAGTAAGGAGTTGTTAGTAAGTAAGGAGTTGTTAGTAAGGACTTGTTAGTAAGTAAGGGGTTGTTAGTGAGTAGGACTTATTAGTAAGTAAGGACTTGTTAGTGAGTAGTGACTTGTTAGTGAGTAGGAGTTGTTAGTAAGGACTTGTTAGTGAGTAAGGAGTTGTTAGTAAGGAGTTGTTAGTAAGTAAGGAGTTGTTAGTCAGGAGTTGTTAGTAAGTAAGGAGTTGTTAGTAAGTAAGGAGTTGTTAGTAAATAAGGAGTTGTTAATAAGTAAGGACTTGTTAGTCAGGAGTTGTTAGTAAGTAAGGAGTTGTTAGTAAGTAAGGAGTTGTTAGTAAGTAAGGACTTGTTAGTCAGGAGTTGTTAGTAAGTAAGGAGTTGTTATTAAGTAAGGAGTTGTTAGTAAATAAGGAGTTGTTAATAAGTAACGAGTAGTAAGTAAAGAGTTGTTAGTAAGTAAGGAGTTGTTAGTTAGTAAGGAGTTGTAAGTAAGGCCTTGTTAATAAGTAAGGAGTTGTTAGTAAAGGACTCGTTAATAAGTAAGGAGCTGTTAGTAAGTAAGGAGTTGTTAATAAGTAAGGAGTTGTTAGTAAGTAAGGAGTTGTTAGTAAGTAAGGAGTTGTCCCTTGATTGTTACACGACACGTGTGCGGCGATGACGTAGCCATCAATCGAGGGGTCGAATTGCGAACCGCGTTGTTAGTGATCGGCTTCACCCTCGCTGGGGGTGTCGATGCCTTCAGGGAAGTCGTGGACTCTGTAGACGCAACTGCGCACAATTCTGTGAGTCGCTTATAACCGCTTTGCCGTTACTTATTGCCAATTATGGACTCAGACTATTGGCTTATAATCTCATAGAGTCCCTGACACGTAATAGTATGCTTACACAGTGGCAGTGGGGGTCGCAAACTGCCGATTGATTACTAATAAACCCCAATGATCCCATCGAAATTAGGGATTTCGATCGGATCATGGGGGGGCACGTGCCACCCCCCCCCCCACCCACCCACTGGCTCCGCCAATGTACACGAGGGGGAGACAGTGGAAATATCCGCACAGAGAGATTGGATGCCGCGGTTGAATAATTTTGCAGTCACGGAAGCTTTAAATCGAAATAAAATCTCTCTTATGGATAATGTACGTTGACTACCATATAAATAACCCAAAAGGCGATTAATGCCAATTGTAATTAATATCCATTCATTAATTCTCCCTCCCACTTCGCATAATAAGGATTCACAAGTGACGTCATCACACCTACCCCCCTTCTATTTAAGGAACGAAACACAAATCTGGCTGTCGCCTGATTATGCCCGGTTGTAATTAGCGGCGAAACGTCGTACACTCAGATTGTTAATGTGTGCTGTACCAGGTGACGAATCGGCAACGTTCTGTTTCCGTGACAAACCTTACGAATTGGCTGTGTCGGGTGGTGGCGGGTTTAACGACACATGCATTATGGATGATATTGGTCGTTAAAGACGACGACGACTACTGCTACTACGTGTTAATCTGACCGGGTTAATCGTGTGCTATGTTTTTTGTTATTTGGCTATGAGAGAAGATCAGAGAGTCCAGAGGAACTCCACTGCAGGACAGAGGGAGAGAATACAAACTCCACTCACTCGCACACTCACAAAGACAAAGATCCCCCGTGTAGCCTTAACAGACTGTTGGGGCAAGTGCCGTTAGCGAGTAGCACCTGTGAAGGTCGGCACGGCACACGAGGGGGTGGGTGGCCAACACCGCCGTCTTTGTCTCCCCAGTGGCGATGTTTACTATACACCACACCAGGTGCTCATCTGAGGCTGAGTCGACCTAGGGGAGGCCCACGACCGGGTTCCGGATAATCGTCACCGGTGTTGGCCGTGAGCGGGAATCGAACTCGGGGTCGGCGTGTTCGTAGCGCAGCGTAGCGCTAACCGCTGCGCCACCGCTCCCCACGCACTGGCGCTCACACTCACACACTCACACTGCAAGAACTGGGGGATGAACACACAAAAGCCCGCAACCCAAGTCGGGAATGCAACCCAGCGGGCTTCTAGTCGCGAGCGTTACCACCGCAGTGCAGCCACTCTGCCGCCCATCTCTGCGGTAAGCAACCGGTTGCAGAGAAGATTCGACTCGGGTTGCGCGCGAACGGGTTGCGTGCAACCGATCGCTCGAGTTGCTGATCCCGGCCGGGCGCTGGGTGCAAATTGCGAACGCGGTCAAGGCGGCATGACAGCCAGACACTTCTAAACAAACCATCGCTGGCAATTGGAAATCTGCCCGGGGACAATTTTTTTTTTTTAAACATGTAACGCAATTTATTTTTCAACCGTGTCTTCGCATGTAATCTTTATCACGATTCCTCCCTCACCCACCCACCCACCACCCCACCCCACCCTCCGGGCAAAATTGATCGACGTCTTTGGCCCACCACGTCCACCGATTTCCCGTTGAAGGAAAGGGGAGTCGTCTGATTTATGGAGAGTTAACGACGGCCGTCTGTGCCAGACAGCGGAGAAGTTTTTTGCTGTTTAGCTAGGTGCGTTGGCGTGTGTGTGGGGTTTTTTTTGTTGCACGTCGTGGTTAACAACATTATCATCATCATCACAGGCCATCGCTCGCAACGAACTTCCAGAGAAAAGTTGGATTATCTGTGGGTCCGAAGATGGCTGAAGAGAGCGATCTGGGATTGACAAGATTCTGCTGCAGCTCTGGCACATGTGACCAGAGTAGAGTGAGTTGGAACTGATTCAGTTTCAGTTTATTTAGGTATAGCCCTGTGAGCCATCCGGCTCTTGAATCGGGTGCAACCACAACAAACAAAAAAACAAAAACACGAACAAGAAAAACATCTTAAAGTGACTTTGTGTTGACTGTGCAAACAGAAAATCCATGGAAAAAAACCAGCAAAATATTCCTGAAAAAAGCACCGTACACCAACGCTGTGTGCAAAAAATCCCAGTGGGATGCAAGTCAAACAACAACAATAACAACAACAAAAACTTAGATTAAGGCCAACAGTCTAACTCCGTACTACAACAAAACAAACATGTCCAAACCAAAAAACTTTTCCAAATCACCAAAAAATAAAGCCATAATTGCAACGTAACAGTGATCACAAGGACTGTGACCGAATTGTTACAATAAACTACATAAATAACATGTAACAATTCTAAATTTGAAGCCTTCGTGACTGCAAGGATCCATCCATACACCAAACCCTAGAGCCATAGCTGGCTGCATGAGTTACTCCACAACAACAGAAGCATCGGTCGGAGTATCAAATTTTTCAATGCACCTTTAAGATCAGCACGCTAAATCAAAATACAGATAATACTTTGCAGTGTCATCCGGAGCGAAATATTTTATTTTATTTTACGCCAATGAATAGCAGTGGCAGCTAGGGGTGTACAACTCCTCTAGAGCAGTTTTGAGTGAAGATCTCATTGGTAGCTTTTCAAGTTGCAATTTATTTGCAATAGCATTCCAGACCCTGGGGGCATCAATAGCAAAGGCCCTTCCTCCAGTTTTTGTACGGCAATAGGGAATGTGAAGCTGGTAAATGAGCGAAGACCTGAGGTCAAATTTGTTCTTTGAAACAGAGAGGAGATCCAGCAGGTAGTCTGCGGATTTTTTTGTAAGTACATCGTGAATAAATAAGATCTGGTGCACAAGCCGTCGAACATTAAGAGATGTTAAGTTTGACCCAATGTAGAGATCACAGTGGTGAGTCCTATATGGGCAGTTCAATGTAAATCTTAAGGCCGAGTGATAGATGGAATCAAGCTTCTTCAGTACAGTACTTGGGGCTGATTTATACACGATGTCACAGTAGTCAAGTAGAGGCAGTATGGTAGCTTTGATCAATTCCAAACGGAACATTGGGGGGAAGCAGTGCTTGTGTCGATACAGAAAACCAATTTTTATTTGTCCTTTTACCAATATAATCAATGTGATCTTCAAAATTCAGTTTTGAATCCAGGATGACCCCAAGATACTTATAGATCTTGACTTGCTCTATTTGACAATTAATTAAGGAATGTAATTGGGGAAAAATAACTTCCTGCTTTAGTCCTGGTGAGAAGCATAGCACCTTGGTTTTGGAGGTATTCAGGACTAGTTTAAGAGAAACTAGCTGATGTTGTAGTTTGTTGAAATCACCCTGGAGCTTAGCAATCACGTCATCCGGAGAGCGGCCAGCAGTAATCAGTATAGTGTCATCTGCAAAAAGATTTACCCTGGAATGATCCAGGTCAGCGCCCAAGTCATTGACATAAAGAGAGAACAAGAGGGGGCCGAGGATGGAACCCTGTGGAACCCCTTTTGTTATCTTAACACCGTTTGACCTCCAACCATCTGTGAATACAGTTTGGGTGCGAGAAAAAGAGGTAATTTTGTAGCCATTTTCTAGCGTTTTCGGAAAAACTGAGGCAACTTAGTTGCATGCTCTCCCCCTGTGCTACAGAGTAAGAGTGAGTGTAGTTTCCATGATCTCCCACTGTTCTACAGAGTGAGTGAGTGTAGTTTCCATGATCTCCCACTGTTCTACAGAGTGAGAGTGAGTGGAGTTTGTATGATCTCCCCCTGTTATACAGAGTGAGTGGAGTTTGTATGATCTCCCACTGTTCTACAGAGTGAGAGTGAGTGGAGTTCGTATAATCTCCCCCTGTTATACAGAGTGAAAGTGAGTGGAGTTTGTATGATCTCCCCCTGTTCTACAGAGTGAGTGAGCGGAGTTTGTGTGATCTCCCCCTGTTATACAGAGTGAGAGTGAGTGGGGTTTGTATGATCTCCCCCTGTTCTACAGAGTGAGTGAGTGGAGTTTGTGTGATCTCCCCCTGTTATACAGAGCGAGTGAGTGGAGTTTGTGTGATCTCCCCCTGTTCTACAGAGTGAGTGGAGTTTGTGTGATCTCCCCCTATTCTACAGAGCGAGTGAGTAGAGTTTGTGTGATCTCCCCCAGTTCTACAGAGTGAGTGGAGTTTGTGTGATCTCCTCCTGTTCTACAAAATGAGTGAGTGGAGTTTGTGTGATCTCCCCCTGTTATACAGACTGAGTGAGTGGAGTTTGTGATCTTCCCCTGTTCTACAGAGAGTGAGTCAGTGGAGTTTGTGTGATCTCCCCCTGTTCTACAGAGTGAGTCAGTGGAGTTTGTGTGATCTCCCCCTGTTCTACAGAGTGAGTGAGTGGAGGTTATATGATCTCCCGCTGTTCTGCAGAGCGAGTGAGTGGAGTTTATATGATGTCCCCCTCTTCTACAGAGCGAGTGAGTGGAGTTTGTATGATCTCCCCCTGTTATACAGAGTGAGTGAGTGGAGTTTGTATGATCTCCCCCTGTTATACAGAGTGAGTGGAGTTTGTATGATCTCCCCCTGTTCTACAGAGTGAGTGAGTGGGTGAGTGAGTGAGTGGGTGAGTGAGTGGGTGAGTGAGTGAGTGGGTGAGTGAGTGGGTGAGTGAGTGAGTGAGTGGGTGAGTGAGTGGGTGAGTGAGTGAGTGAGTGGGTGGGTGAGTGAGTGAGTGAGTGGGTGAGTGAGTGAGTGGGTGAGTGAGTGGGTGAGTGAGTGGGCGAGTGAGTGAGTAGGTGAGTGAGTGGGTGAGTGAGTGAGTGTGTGAGTGGGTGAGTGAGTGAGTGGGTGAGTGAGTGAGTGGGTGAGTGAGTGAGTGGGTGAGTGAGTGAGTGGGTGAGTGGGTGAGTGAGTGGGTGAGTGAGTGAGTGGGTGAGTGGGTGAGTGAGTGGGTGAGTGAGAGGGTGAGTGAGTGAGTGGGTGAGTGAGTGAGTGAGTGGGTGAGTGAGTTGGTGAGTGAGTGAGTGGGCGAGTGAGTGAGTGAGTGAGTGGGTGAGTGAGTGAGTGAGTGGGTGGGTGGGTGAGTGAGTGAGTGAGTGGGTGAGTGAGTGAGTGGGTGGGTGAGTGGGTGGGTGGGTGAGTGAGTGAGTGGGTGAGTGTGTGAGTGAGTGGGTGAGTGAGTGGGTGAGTGAGTGGGTGAGTGAGTGCGTGAGTGGGTGAGTGATTGGGTGAGTGAGTGGGTGAGTGAGTGGGTGAGTGAGTGGGTGAGTGAGTGAGTGGGTGAGTGGGTGAGTGAGTGGGTGAGTGAGTGGGTGAGTGAGTCAGTGGAGTTTGTATGAACTCTCACTGTTCTTCCTGTTTCCGCCGTTGAGTTTCAAAACGTTTGGATCCTTGAAAAAGCCTCTGTGTGCGTCTCCTGGCTGAGATGACCCTGTAAAAGGCTCCCCCGTGAGTTTGTGTCGATGGTGCACTTCTTCATGCTGGCCTTGAAGCGCTTCCTCTGCCCTGCCCGCGAAGCGCACACCGCTCACTAGCAAGGCGTTATTGGGTCTGAATCCCGACTTGGGCGCCTTTCCACCTGGAGTTTATGTTCCTGCAGTGTGTGAATGAGTGTGTAGACGTGTGTTGAACTTCTTTCGCACCGTACGCAGCCAACAATGCGTGTGTGAGAGTGTGTGAGAGTGCGGGGAGCGGTAAGGCAGCGGTTAGCGCTACGCTACGCTACGAACCCGGCGACCCGGGTTCGATTCCCGCTCACGGCCAACACCAGTGACGAGTATCTGAACCGGTCCTGGGCCTCCCCTAGGTCGACTCATCCTCAAATGAGTACCTGGTGCGGAGTGTAAACAATCGCCACTCGGGAGACAAAGGCGGCCGGGCGTGGTGCTGGCCACTCACCCCCTCGTTTGCCGTGCCGGTCTTCATAGGTGCTGCTCGCTAACAGCACTTTGCCCAACAGTCTGTTAAGGCTATACGGGGGATCTTTGTCTTTGTACAAGTGTGTGAATGCAGTTTGTATTCTCTCCCCGTGATCCCCAGGTTCCTCCCATAACAAAATAAAAACACGAACGCACGCATGCACAGTGTAATCGGTATCGGCCACGAGCCCGCAAATCACTCAATAGGGGATTACAGGCTCAGCAACAACACTGCCCCCTCCTCCCCCCTGCGAGTGCGAAACATACAAATAAAAATTAAATGGTGGCAATGGTGTCCGTGAAGTGCACGCGCGTGCTGGCCAGTGGTCAGCGCCACGCTGCGAACACGGAGACCCGAATCCGACTCCTGGCCACGACGAACATCAGTGGCGAGTGGACGCCACGGTGGCTGAGACGTCAGCTGAACCTCCTCGCCTGGTACACAGGAGGTCGTGGGTTCGATCCCGACCCTGACGACGCCTGCTGCTGCTGTATATTTGGAGTTTGCGTCTCTCTCTCTCTCGTTATCATCACGGTGGCTATGAGATGTTAACTACCTCGCCTGGTACACAGGAGGTCGTGGGTTCGATCCCGACCCTGACGATGCCTGCTGCTGCTGTATATTTGGAGTTTGCGTGTCTCTCTCTCTCATCATCATCACGGTGGCTAGGAGATGTTAACTACCTCGCCTGGTGTGCAGGAGGTCGTGGGTTCGATCCCGACCCTGACGACGCCTGCTGCTGTATATTTGGAGTTTGCGGTGTCTCTCTCTCTCATCACCATTACGGTGGCTAGGAGATGTTAACTACCTCGCCTGGTGTGCAGGAGGTCGTGGGTTCGATCCCAGCCCTGACGATGCCTGCTGCTGCTGTATATTTGGAGTTTGCGATGTCTCTCTCTCCCCGTGGCCGTGCGGTTTTTCCCTCTTTTAGAAACGTGCATTCGGAGTCAATCAGCGCTCACAGACGCCCCGTCTTGGGTGGGTCCTGCAGCCACAGTCCAGCGGTGTCAGCGATGTCAATGCGTCGAGCGCCGTGCCTCTCCCAGGCGGGCTTCACACAGCGACATCCAACCATGTCACGACACATAAGACTCAGACTGCCCACAGGCTCAGCGCTGCACCTCCGATTAGCACGGTTGGCTACGTACGGTGCGAAAGAAGTTCAACGTACACACTTTAATACAAACAGCTGGAAATGACCCCCCCCCCACCCGCGTCCCCCGCCACCCCTGCCCCCTAAACAAAAACTGACATTTGCAAGCCTCCACCATAAAACAAAAAAAAATTACTTTTTTTTGTATCTTTCCAAGAGCTCCCATCCCTCCCCACGTCTCTAATTTGCCATTTATGAGCCGCGATCAATTCCGTCAAAAGAGGAGGCTTTGCCTTGTTTACTGCGCCTCGCCATCGACCGACCCACCGACTCTTTCTCTCCCCGTCCGAGCCGCCTGTGGCTCCACTTTCATCGCTAACCACCACCCCCCCCCCGGACAGGACAGGACAGACGGATTGGTTTGAAGGGGAGCGGCGGTGGCAGCGGTGGCAGTCCATCATAGACACTCGACATACGTGTCGGGGCCCGCTCCGTGCATCGACCGCCTCGTCGGACCTCCCTCGTCGCACCGCCCGCCGGCGAAGGGAAAACCTCCGGCTCGTCCGGCACGTGCCGCAGAGTAAAGGCACGTTCATGAACTAAACTGAGCTATTGGTTTTTTTTTTACTGGTAGGAAGGAAGTTGTGAACCGAGTGTAGCAGCCTGCAATAGATTCATGTGTCCGTCCGTCCGTCCCCTTTCAATACTTTAACGAAGTGAAATCTCGTGTGACTGTCATCCTTTATTTAACCACGTGAGTGACGTCATTGAGAGTCACTCTCTTGTCGCTGACATCCTTTATACTGGTAGGAAGGAAGTTGTAAACTGAGTGTAGCAGCCTGCAATAGATTCATGTGTCCGTCCGTCCGTCCGTCCCCTTTCAATACTTTAACGAAGTGAAATCTCGTGTGACTGTCATCCTTTATTTAACCACGTGAGTGACGTCATTGAGAGTCACTCTCTTGTCACTGACATCCTTTATTTAACCACGTGAGTGACGTCATTGAGAGTCACTCTCTTGCCACTGACATCCTTTATACTGGTAGGAAGGAAGTTGTAAACTGAGTGTAGCAGCCTGCAATAGATTCATGTGTCCGTCCGTCCGTCCCCTTTCAATACTTTAACGAAGTGAAATCTCGTGTGACTGTCATCCTTTATTTAACCACGTGAGTGACGTCATTGAGAGTCACTCTCTTGTCACTGACATCCTTTATACTGGTAGGAAGGAAGTTGTAAACTGAGTGTACCAGCCTGCAATAGATTCATGTGTCCGTCCGTCCGTCCCCTTTCAATACTTTAACGAAGTGAAATCTCGTGTGACTGTCATCCTTTATTTAACCACGTGAGTGACGTCATTGAGAGTCACTCTCTTGTCGCTGACATCCTTTATTTAACCACGTAAGTGACGTCATTGAGAGTCACTCTCTTGTCACTGACATCCTTTATACTGGTAGGAAGGAAGTTGTAAACTGAGTGTACCAGCCTGCAATATATTCATGTGTCCGTCCGTCCGTCCCCTTTCAATACTTTAACGAAGTGAAATCTCGTGCTGTTGGGTGTAATAAAATTGCGCAAAAATTCCAATGTTCCTACCAGCCCACGCTGCAGGGACCTGTTATTTTGCCAGGTAAGGCCCCCACTGAGCTACTGAGGTATTTTTCAGAAGCGACCTGGGTCTGTCACGAAACGATGGCCCAGCGAAGTGGCTCATCATCATCGTCGTCACGTGGAAAATGTATGGCAGCCAAACAATCTAAAAGCGTGGCGTCGATTCTAAACGCGGAGGGGGAAACTGGAGGACCCGCAGAAAAATCCACGTGGCCACGGGGAGAGAGAGACACGCAAACTCCCAAATATACAGCAGCAGCAGGGTCAGGATTGAAACCCACGACCTCCTGCATACCAGGCGAGGTAGTTAACATCTCCTAGCCACCGTGGTGCCCCTGCCCTTCCCCGTAGCCTCTGTCCAAATAGCAGTTGCGTGTGGTGGGGTATAGTGTAGGCACTGTCCACTGGGGGCCCCTTCCACCAGCAGTGGTGTGAGCAAGCAGCTGCAGGGCTGCGCTTTTACCTTACAGGAGCGGGGGTGGCAGTGTGAACGCGCGTGCCTCGCAGCAAGAAGCTCCGCAGTTCGATTCTGGACTCGGGTGACTTTCTGTGTGGAGTGTATGTTGTAGTCCTGTTCTGTAGAGTGTGAGTGAGTGAGTGGTGTGTGTTGTCCGCCTGTTCTGTAGAGTGAGAGAGAGTGAGTGGTGTGTGTTGTAGCCCTGTTCTGTAGAGTGAGTGGTGTGTGTTGTAGCCCTATTCTGTAGAGTGTGAGTGGAGTGAAGTGTGTGTGTTGTAGTCCTGTTCTGTAGAGTGAGCGAGAGTGAGTGAGTGGTGTGTGTTGTAGCTCTGTTCTGTAGAGTGAGTGAGTGGTGTGTGTTGTAGTCCTGTTCTGTAGTGTGATTGAGTGAGTGAGTGGTGTGTGTTGTAGCTCTGTTCTGTAGAGTGAGTAAGTGAGTGGTGTGTGTTGTAGCTCTGTTCTGTAGAGTGAGTGAGTGGTGTGTGTTGTAGTCCTGTTCTGTAGAGTGTGAGTGAGTGGTGTGTTGTAGTCCTGTTCTGTAGAGAGTGATTGAGTGAGTGGTGTGTGTTGTAGTCCTGTTCTATAGTGTGATTGAGTGAGTGAGTGGTGTGTGTTGTAGCCCTGTTCTGTAGAGTGAGAGTGAATGAGTTAGTGGTGTGTGTTGTAGCCCTGTTCTGTAGAGTGAGTGAGTGAGTGGTGTGTGTGTTGTAGCCCTGTTCTGTAGAGAGTGATTAGAGTGAGTGGTGTGTGTTGTAGTCCTGTTCTGTAGAGTGAGAGAGAGTGAGTGGTGTGTGTTGTAGTCCTGTTCTGTAGAGTGAGAGAGAGTGAGTGGTGTGTGTTGTAGCCCGGTTCTGTAGAGTGTGATTGAGTGAGTGAGTGGTGTGTGTTGTCTCCCTGTTCTGTAGAGTGAGTGAGTGGTGTGTGTTGTAGCTCTGTTCTGTAGAGTGTGAGTGAGTGAGTGGTGTGTTGTAGCCCTGTTCTGTAGAGTGAGTGAGTGGTGTGTGTTGTCTCCCTGTTCTGTAGAGTGTGAGTGAGTGAGTGGTGTGTGTTGTCCGCCTGTTCTGTAGAGAGTGAGTGAGTGAGTGGTGTGTGTTGTCTCCCTGTTCTGTAGAGTGCGATTGAGTGAGTGAGTGATGTGTGTTGTAGCCCTGTTCTGTAGAGTGTGAGTGAGTGGAGTGTGTTGTAGCCCTGTTCTGTAGTGTGAGTGAGTGGTGTGTGTTGTAGCCCTGTTCTGTAGAGTGAGAGTGAGTGGTGTGTGTTGTAGCCCTGTTCTGTAGAGTCTGAGTGAGTGAGTGGTGTATGTTGTCCGCCTGTTCTGTAGTGTGATTGAGAGAGTGAGTGGTGTGTGTTGTAGCCCTGTTCTGTAGAGTGTGAGTGAGTGGTGTGTGTTGTAGCCCTGTTCTGTAGAGTGTGAGTGAGTGAGTGGTGTGTGTTGTAGCCCTGTTCTGTAGAGTGTGAGTGAGTGGTGTGTGTTGTAGCTCTGTTCTGTAGTGTGAGTGGTGTGTGTTGTAGCCCTGTTCTGTAGAGTGAGTGAGTGGTGTGTTGTAGCCCTGTTCTGTAGAGTGAGTGGTATGTGTTGTAGCCCTGTTCTGTAGAGTGTGAGTGAGTGAGTGGTGTGTGTTGTAGCCCTGTTCTGTAGAGTGTGATTGAGTGAGTGGTGTATGTTGTCCCCATTCTGTAGAGTGTGATTGAGTGGTGTCTGTTGTAGCCCTGTTCTGTAGAGAGTGATTGAGTGAGTGGTGTGTGTTGTAGCCCGGTTCTGTAGAGTGTGATTGAGTGAGTGAGTGGTGTGTGTTGTAGCCCTGTTCTGTAGAGTGTGAGTGAGTGAGTGGTGTATGTTGTCCCCTGTTCTGCAGTGTGTGAGTGGAGTGGAGTGTGTACGTTCTCCCTCGTGTTCTGCAGTGAGTGGAGTGTGTATGTTCTCCCTCGTGTTCTGCAGAGTGAGTTAGTGGAGTGGAGTTTGTACGTTCTCCCCCTGTTCTGCGTGGACTTTCTCCCAGTTCTCCGGTTTCCTCCCGATAGCGACTACAACAACAACAAACTCCATGCAATGCAAGTGGTGTCGACCTAAGCATCCAACTTTGAAAGGTCACCTGCTAATCACTCAATCGGAATTCAAAATATTTATTCATACCGTAGGAATCCGATGAGCCATGAAGCTCTTTTTTTAACAAATGTCCAGTAGGGGCACGCGGTCAAAGTGTTAAAACAACAAACACAATACAACACAAACACGTCAGTAGTGCAAAGCAGCAGCAGCAAACGGCCGCCCCGGCTGAGAAAAACCACAGCAGGCACCCTCCTGACTGGGAGTGGTGAGATGTTAACTACCTCGCCTGGTGTACAGGAGGTCGTGGGTTCGATCTCAACCCTGACGATGCCTGCTGCTGTATATTTGGAGTTTGCGGTGTCTCTCTCTTCATCATCATCACGGTGGCTAGGAGATGTTAACTACCTCGCCTGGTGTACAGGAGGTCGTGGGTTCGATCCTGACCCTGACGATGCCTGCTGCTGTACATTTGGAGTTTGCTTGTCTCTCTCTTCATCATCACGGTGGCTAGGAGATGTTAACTACCTCTCCTGGTATACAGGAGGTCGTGGGTTCGATCTCAACCCTGACGACGCCTGCTGCTGCTGTATATTTGGAGCTTGCGGTGTCTCTCTCTCTCCCCACTGGTTGAGTGGACTTGTGTCCGGGTCCTCCGGTTCTTCCTCCGCATTTAGAATCAACAGCGTCACGCGTTTCAAGTATTTGGCTGCCGCTGTAAATTTCCACACGATGACGATAAGCAACTTCATTGAGCTGTCATCTGCGATGGCCAGGGGCCTTACCTGGTAAAAGAATAAAAAAGCAATTCTAGATTTGAAGCTTTCGTTGACTGCAAGGATCCATACTCTTTGGTTCTATTCGGTAAAGTCACGTAGGTAAAAATAAAATAACAAAAGTCACTGTCCTCTGGACAGTCCAGTCCCTTCACCTGATGAAGGCCACTTGTGTTGTGGCCGAAACGCCGTGATTTTTGTTATTTTATTTTTACCTACGTGACTTTACCGAATAGAACCAAAGAGTAATAAAAAAAGCAGTTGAGCGGCTTTAGTTTAGTTTTCCAACGAGCGTCGCCTTCCGCTACTCCAGTAACATGGCCATGCAGTCGTTGAATATCTCCCCCTCTCCATCCATGCCTCCGAACACCAGGCAGAGGGACACGGTGCCGCCGGCGGGCTCTCCGATCACCGATGCCGGGCCCCGACCAGCGCCGGCGGCGGCGACGACGTCCGGGCGGTGCGGCGTCGCGACGCCGGTCGCTCCGCTGGGAGCGGTCGGTCGCTCGCGGGGGCTTCCGCGCGTCGGGGAAGCGGAGCGCTCCGTCTCGCCGGAGCGTCGTGAGGCCGACTCGGACTGACCAGCAGCGTCACGAGGAGGAGGTTGAGGAGGATGAGGAGGTGACGAGGCTCCGGCAACAGCGGCAGCTGCGTCCTGTGGTAGTTCTGGCGAGTCCTACGGATTGGGCGGACGGACGTGTTCGTGAAATGGACGGCTGTCAGCTTTTGAAAATCAACGCAAGTATTAAACTAACTAAAACTACAGGTAGTCCCCGAGTTACGATAGTCCAACTTACGATATTTCGATCTTACGATGGCGATACGACAAAATTGTACGTATGATACGTAGCTTCAGCGATTTCATTTTAGGATTACCAAGATACGGTACGTTCAATGCATGTTAAAAGTTGTTTTATAGCAGACAGGATTGTTTCCTGAAAAAACTTTATATTAAATTGCAGTTCACATAGGTAGGCTAAGAGTTTACCTTGTTTTCATTTTTCTTTACATTTTACTGTACAATAGAGTATTGTAATTAATAAATACATACAGTATATAGTATATACAGAACGGTACTGTAAATTGCTCTGTTTGGCTAAATTATCGCCATTCTTTAAGACTCGTGGGTAGGCTAAGCCATCTTCGACTTACGATATTTTTGACTTACGATGGGGTCGTCGTAACACATCTCCATCGTAAGTAGAGGACTACCTGTATTAAACTAACGAAAACTATTTTTTTACTTAAGCAGCTGTGTAGCTGTTTTTCAGAAACGACCTGGCCACAAATTATAGCTCAACAAAGTGGCTTATCACGTGGAAATTTATAGCGGCCAAATAATCGAAATGGACGTTTATTTTAAATGGGGAAGGAAAAATCCAGAGCACCCGGAAAAAAAATTAACGGAACCACGGGAAGAATATGCAGGCGTCACGTTCAGGATCGAATCCATGACCTCCTGCATACCTGGCGAGGGAGATCTCACCATCACCGAGTCCAAATACTCTTTTTCAAGAGGGTCCTGCACCACTGAGATGTTTGGCAACATTTAATTTGTAAGGCGTGCTCTTGGAAAGTGCGTATAAAGGGTTAACTCTCGATAGATCCACAAGTATGGGTTCACAAACACACGTGTTCTACTGCCATCTCATATCCACCTCGCAGCCCGAGGAGAGTGCGTGGAGTATAGCGAGAGCCCACGAAGGATGGTGCTGAGTAGCGAAATCGTGCAAATGACCTGGGGTCATCGCTGAGCCGCGAGCGTACACTCGGCCTTGCCTGCGCACGAGACAGCTGTGCAGCGCGTGTGTTGTTGTCGTACCGGTCTGAGACGGGTGACCCAGGGGATGACACACATGGCATGGTCAAGTCGTGGGGCCGGGGGTGGACAGTTCAGCTTCACCAGCGTCCACCGCTGCTTGTCTGCCAACAACGTACATAAAACCGTCCATCGCAAGCGTCCATCACAAGCGCCCATCACAACAACTGTTCATCACAAGCGTCAATCGCAGCAACTGTTCATCACGAGCGTCCATCAATTCACACATGAAGGTCAAAGCGACCTGGCCACAAATGATAGCACAACGAAGTGGCTTATCGCGTGGAAATTTATAGCAGCAGCCAAATACGTTAAACGCGTGATATTGATTCTGAATGTGGAGGGAAATACCGGAGGACCTGGGGAAAAATCCACGCGACCACGGGGAGAGAGAGACACACGAAAACACCAAATGCACAGCAGGCATCAGGGTCTGAATCGAACCCACGACCTCCTGTACACCAGGCGAGGTAGTTAACATCTCGCCACCGCCGCGCCCTTACACACAAAAGGTACGTACACGCGTGTGCACGGGTCCTTCCCACATGCCCATGTATCCGTGTGTCACGCACGAAAACGCAGGCACGCGTGCTAGTGTGCCTGCGTGCCAGCGTGCGTACCAGCACGCATGTCAGCGCACTTGCCAGCGTGCGTGCCAGCGTGCGTGCCAGCGTGCCAGCGTGCGTGCCAGCGTGCGTGCGTGCGTGCCAGCGAGCGCGCGTCGCTCACCAACGTGAAACTTGTAGGCGCAGCTCAGGGCCCCCGCGGGGCCCAGGCCCCCGAATGTGTAGAGAAACCTGCCGTGGGCCAGGGCAGCGTGCGCTGCACGTGCCGACGGGACGTCCCCACGGCAGCGCCCCTTCTCCCAGCGCAGGGCTGCTGTGGGCCGGCAGAGACGACAAAGCGCGCGTCATCACGTGGTCGTGCCGCCCCTTGTTGTTGTTGTTGCTGTGCACGGCTGCGTGGGTTTACGAGGTTGTGCCGCTGTAAGTCTCTCCATCGTGCACTCCGGTTGTGCCGCCTGTTGTTGTTGTTGTACCGTACGTACCCCAACCGTGCTAATCGGAGGCGCGGGGGAAGGACAGCAAACGAAACAGAAATAGCAGTTTTCAAAAAAAATGAGATTTGAATCGAGATGTAAAAGTGCATTAGCTCCAACAGCTTCCTAATATCGGAAGAGCATTCCAAAGAGAAGTAACGTATCTCCGTCGTGTATCCGGGTTGTGCCGCCTGTTATTGTCGTTGTCGTTGTTGTTGTGTATACAACTGTGTGTGTTTACCGAACATCCCAATGCTGCAAAGTTAACCGCAATTGTTGCTCGGGGGGGAGGGGGGGGACAGACAAGCGGACGACGATCGCCGCCGGTCGACGATGACGGCAGGTGAATATTTGGCCACGAATCGGGAATGAGGCCCGCTCGCAAAGCACCGGGCGCCCCCTAGCGCGCACACCGGCACACGGCATGGACAGGCGACGGCCAAAGCGACCTCTTAACAACTGTGTGCAATGCGTGGCAAAAAAAGAACGCGCTGCGAGTCCAGACAAATACACTCCCTCCTGCGGAGACATTCAACCTCGATGTTTGCAAAGTTAAACTTCAACACAACGCGCCCACCCCCCCCCCCCCCCGGAGGATTTATTCGGGTGTAGTGTTAAAACTAAACGAAATTTGTTTAATTTTACCAGGTAAGGCTGAACTGAGCTTCATGGCTCTTTTTCAGAAGCGACCTGACCTGGCTATCGCAAATGATAGCTCAGCGAAGTGGCTTATGGCGGCAGCCAAATGCTCTGTATGTGGAGGGAAAAACCGGAGGACCCGGAGAAAAATCCACGCGGCCACAGGGAGAGAGAGACACGCAAACTCAAAATATACAGCAGGTGTCAGGGTCGGGATCGAACCAACGACCTCCTGCACACCGGGCGAAGTAGTAAACATCCCGCCGCCACGGTGCCCCGAGTATGTATTACGTTGAACATCACGTAGCCAACCGTGCTCATCGGAGGTGCAAAGCGTTTAACGGATGAGTCTCAAGAGAGACCCAGGGAAAGGCCCTCGTAGAGCGGCGTTAGTAGCCGCCACTCGGCTCCCATGTCCGGCACGCTCGCCGGTGTCCGGCACGCTCACCGGTGTCCAGCACGTGGAGGTCGGAGAGGAAGTCGGCGCCGTCCATGCCCGCGTGGACGTAGAGCCGAGCGCCGACGCACGCCACCGCGTGGCCGTGCCGCGGCGACGGGGCCACGCCGCTGGTCTCGGGGCACGACCAGCGCTGGCTCACTGCGTGGCACAGGACGGCGGCAAGCGTCGCTACCGCGGCGGGCACGGCACACGCACCGTAGTGGTGGTTCTCCAGAGGACGAGCTCGACACCGCTGGTACTGGTCATTGGCAAGTCCACTCAGCTCCACATACTCCCTGTACCGCGTCAGCAGCCATCTCGTCTCCAGCTCGTTGCCGCTCACTCACCCACCCACTCATCCACCCACTCTTCCACTCACTCACTCACCCACACACTTACTCATCAGTCCACCTTTTCTCCAGCCCATGCCGCTCACTCACTCAATCATCAACCCATCTGTTCTCCAGTCCGTGCTGCACCCATTTATCCCCCTCCATCTGGCCGAACAGAAAGAAGCTGCTTGGACATGCGGTGGCTGGCCAACGCAGCCTCGCCCGCCGTTGAAGCCCTCTGATGATGGGACCATGTCCAGATCTTTCAAGGATCTGTAAGCGCCTCACACTGTAATCGAGTCTGGTTCAAACCAGGATTGGTCGTAAGCAGGGCCAGCCTGAATGTTTCAAGCCGGTGCAGGTATTCCAGTCGGAGTCCACGTTTCACAAGCGTAGAGAAGAGATGGCGAGACTGTGTAGTGGCAGAGAAGAGCCCAGTCTTCAATTGCAGCGACAGGCTAAGCACCACTTTCCACACAGCCGTTACTTACGCAGCCAAAGAGAAGATAATTCCCCTTGACAGATTCGAAGTGCGACCTCCGCTGCCGAACCGAAACTCGTCGTGAGCTCACTGCCACGAATATGGGAATTGTTCCACTGTCTTCACAACCGCTCCATTGCAGCAACAAGAGAAAGACAAAGATACACCCCCCCCCCCCCACCCCACCCCGTATAGGCTTAACAGACTGTTGGGGCAAGTGCTGTTAGCGAGTGGCAGCACCTATGAAGGCCGGCACGGCACACGAGGGGGTGGGTGGCCAGCACCACGCCCGGCCGTGCCTATCCATACACAGACTCAAGTGGCACTCGTTTCAGGCTGAGTCGACCTCGTGTGGAGGGGGGTACACTCACCAGAGTCGAAGGCGTAGAGGCGGGCGTCCCTGACGGCACTCGCCCCGTGCGCTCCGCCCCCCACGACGTACAGCGTGCCCCCCACCGCCGCCGCACCGCTGTGGTACGTGCGGGGGCAGGGGGGGGTGCCCTCCACTGGGGGGCTCTCCCACCTGCGTTGCTCTGACAAACACAGAGACGCCCCCCGCAACCCAGCCCCGGCCGCCCCCCATCCAAACCTGGTTACCGCGTCGCGCGCTTTCAGACGCGCTGCTGTGGCCGTCTGGAACGCTCTTCCTTCTGATATTAGGAAGCCACTGGAGCTATGCCCTTTTAAATGGTTTTCAAGATTGACAAACTCATTGCTGTAGAACTACTTGTTGTGTTTAGTTTGTTGTCCTTCCCCCGCACCTCCGATTAGCAGGGCTGTCTACGTACGGTGGTGCAAAATAAGTTCGACATACACACGTACCAATATTTTGGAACAGCCCTGTTTCCTCCCTTAACATCGTAACTCTGCCTTCAAATAATATCCTGAAGCAGAATATGAGTGCTGGATACAACTGCATTTGCAAATGTGATTTGTAACTTTCATCCTTGCCCACGTATGGATATTGAACATACATACGTTTTAGATTAAGAGTTATAAGTCATTTATTTTTGGGTTCGACCACGTAATTATCTGACCAAATTTGCGCCGTTAAGACCCTCCCACTATGCCAGGCTACCACGTTACGTGAAGGGGCGACTCACCCAAATCCAACCGCTGAACGCAATTCCTGTTGCCCGTACGATCGGCTCCGCCAAAGACCCACAGCCCGGCGGAGCTGCTGCTGCTCCCGAGCGATGGAGGAGGAGGGCTCTTTGTGGAGCCGGGAGGGTTTCCATCCAAAGCTGCCTCGGCGCCACTTGCACGCCCGCCACCTCCTTCCGGGGTGGAACTATTTTCATCGGCGGGACTACTTTCAGCGAGGGGGGCGGAGGGGGAGACGAAGGCGGCGTGCTCGTAGCGCGGCTGCAGGCCGCGCCAGTCGGGGGTATGCCACTCGTAGGTATCTACACGCGCGCAGAGAGAGACACGCACACAAAGACAAAGATCCTCTGTATAGCATGTAGCAAGCCGTTGGGGCAAGTGCTGTTAGCGAGGACCTATGAAGGCCGGCACGGCACACGAGAGGGTGGGTGGCCAGCACCACGCCCGGGTGCCTTCATCTCCCTAGTGACAATGTTTAAACACATCACCAGGTGCTCATTTGCGGGCTAAGTTCACCTGGGGAGGCCCAGGATCGGTTCAGATATTGGTCACGGATGTTGGCCGTGAGCGGGAATCGAACCCGGGTCACCGGGCTCGCAGCGCTGCGCGCTAACCGCTACACTACGGCTCCCCCCACCACAACGCCACACACGCGCACAAATACGCGCGTGAGCGCACCCAGGTCCAGAACCACCGTGTGCTTGAAGCTGGCCTCGGGATTGGCTCCGCCGACGATCAGCACCCGTCCCATCGCGCCGCCCCGTGAGCCCACCAGGTGCGTGCAGGTGTGGCCCACGGTGACGGGGGGTGGTTGGCCGCGTGGGGCTAACACGTACCTGCCCCAAGGCCAGATGGGGAGGGGAAGGGGGGCACACACACACGTACACGCTACATATATACACGCTTATACGTGCACGTACGAAACACACACATACATGCGTATATGTACAGCCCCGGCCGGCGTCCCCCCCAACTCCATCCAAACCTGGTTACCGCGTCGCGCGCTTTCAGATGCGCTTCTGCGGCCGTCTGGAACGCTCTTCCTTCCGATATTAGGAAGCCACTGGAGCTATGCACTTATAAATAATTTGGATTGAGAACTAATTTCTTGAGAACTGCTTTTTGTGTTTAGTTTGTTGTCCTTCCCCCGCACCTCCGATTAGCACAGTTGGCTACGTAAGGTGCCAAAGACGTTCTACATACACACGTACATGTTCCTCGCCTGGTATGCAGAAGGTCGGGGCTTCGATCCCGACCCTGGCGGCTGTATATTTGGATTTTGCACCTTCTCCCCGTGGCCGCGTGGAAGTCTTTCTCCGGGTCCTCCAGTTGCTATGCCTCCACATGTATAAACACGTGTTTAGTTGCTATCCCTCCACATGTATAAACACGTGTTAAGAATACTTAGATTATTTTGACTGCGATACATTTCCACACGATAAGCCACTTCGTTGAGCTATCATTTGGGACCAGGTCGCTTCTGAAAAAGGAGCTAATAAGCTCAGTGCACGTTACCTGGTAAAATAAAAATACAAATTGTTGAGTGTCATTCTTAATTTTTTTGGTGATTTTCTCACCTTTTCTATACTTTGCCACTCCTATCGTGTTTTTTGTAATTGTGATTGTTGTTGTAACTTTCTGACCCCGTGCACCTACTGCACATCTGTGAAAAAAAGACCTATATAACTCATCGGATTCCTGCTCCAGTATAAATACACATTCTGATTGAACGCACCGGGTAAACTCAAGCGATAACAGCCGCTAAACGCTTTTACGGGTGACACTTTAATTAGGTTGGCCGTGTCCGCTAGTGCAGGTTCTTAACGACACAAATTTTGGTCAGATCGTTACGGTGGGCTAACATCTCAAAAATCAATTATGAATCAGGATATTTCATTTGTCCGGGAGATCAAAACAATAGTCTGGAAACAAAAATACATTATTATCAATACAAGTAAAACCGTTAATTCACGTTATCATTTGATTATAATTTAATCGCCTCCCCTAATTTATTGAAAACAAACATTTATTCGCCCCATTGAGTTGCCGGGATCGCAAAAATAAAATTCATGCGCGCGCCAAAGTTGGGTCAACGGGCAATGGGTTTTACTGTGCGAAAGAAGTTCAACGTACACAACACGTGGTGGCTATGAATGCCTCCTTACCAAAGTCCCGGCTTTGGTATGTCACCAGGCTCCAGGATGGCATGGAAATCCATGATTCCTGATCTCCCACGACTCGCGGGCCTGCGAAATGAAAACACCACGAGTTAACAGACCGCGTCATTCAGGAATAGAACAAAACTTTAAGCACAGGACGCATTACCTGCTAGGCACCGGGTAGTGATTTATGGCCATCAACGGAGGAAACCCATGCAGAAGATGGGGAGAACATACAAACTGCACTCAATCGCACATACACGCTCACACATTCGCTCTGACGTTCACAAGATGACCCGTATATAGCCTTCACAGACTGTTGGGGCAAGTGCTGTTAAGGAGTAGCAACACCTATGAAGGCTACCGGCACTGTGGCACAAGAGGGTGTGGGTGGCCAACACCACACCCGGCCGCCTTTGTCTCCCCAATGGCGATGTTTACACACCCACACCTGGTGTGTAAACGTCAGGTACTCACCAGGTGTGCGAGACACAAAAAGACAAAGATCCCTCACGTAACAAGACTGCTGTGGCAAGTTCTGTTAGCGAACAGCAGCAGCAGCACCTATGAAGGCCGGAATGACACACGATGGGGGTGGGTGGGTGGCCAGCACCACACACACACATCTATACACAAAGATCCCCCGTATAGCCTCAACACTGTTGGGGGCAAGTGCTGTTAGCGAGCAGCAGCAGCACCTATGAAGGCCGTAATGACACACGAGGGGGGTGAGGTGGGTGGCCAGCACCACACACACACAATCTATACACAAAGATGCGAGCACAATAAGCATTATTAATAAAGATAATCTGCCATGCACCGAAGGTCGCTCATTCCGAGCACCGACCAGTGCTCCAACCTGCTTAGAATTAAACCTTCACTTAAAAGCTGAAATTCATACTCGTTGCGTCTTTCGGTAAAGTCACGTAGCTGGAAAAAAAACAAATACTTATCACAAATTGGTACCGATTTTAACGGCCCCGCTGGACACAACACGCTCGGTCCCGTGCGTGTGAATCGCCGGCTTCAATGAGCGCCACGCGTCAGCACGTGTTGGTTGGTGTTAGAGACAAGCGATAGCGACTAAAGCAAAGTCAAATTCTATCACGATGATTAAGCGTGGCGGGCAATCACGACTCGACGATCATGGAGCGGGTGGGGCCGCGATAAGACGACGCCTACGATTGGCCCGTCGTCCACCGAGTGCCGATGTAACGGCGAATACTATTGGTTGCTACGCGATGACGTCACCTAGATACGGACGCCGGAACGTTAGTCTATGTGTAGTGTTGAGTCTATGGGCAGTGTTGAATCTATAGGCAGTGTTGAGTCTATGGGCAGTGTTGAGTCTATGGGCAGTCTTGTTTGGTTCTTTCGGTAAAGTCACGTAGAATGAGAATAAAATAATAAATTGATAAAATAAAATAACACAATAATATTCTCACGACGTTTCGGCCACAACACAAGCGGCCTTCATCAGGTGAAGGGACGAGACTGTCTGGCGGACAGCGCTGGAGTGAAAGAGCCACGTTCAGATCACGGCTTTTAAGCTGTGTGAGAGGAAACAAAGCGCCTTGACAAAGGAATTAGCATATAATTTAGCATTGAAATGGCTGAGTGATTAGCTGGTGACTGGTCGCTTGTGTTGTGGCCGAAACGTCGTGAGAATATTATTGTGTTATTTTATTTTATCAATTTATTATTTTATTCTCATTCTACGTGACTTTACCGAAAGAACCAAATAAGATGAATCATTGCAGTCACGAAAGCTTTAAATCGAAATCTATGGGCAGTGTTGAGTCTATGGGCAGTGTTGAGTCTGTGGGTAGTGTTGAGTCTATGGGCAATGTTGAGTCTACGGGTAGTGTTGAGTCTATGGGTAGTGTTGAGTCTGTGGGTAGTGTTGAGTCTATGGGTAGTGTTGAGTCTATGGGCAGTGTTGAGTCTATGGGCAGTGTTGAGTCTGTGGGTAGTGTTGAGTCTATGGGCAGTGTTGAGTCTGTGGGTAGTGTTGAGTCTATGGGCAGTGTTGAGTCTATGGGCAGTGTTTAGTCTATGGGCAGTGTTGAGTCTATGGGCAGTGTTGAGTCTATGGGCAGTGTTGAGTCTATGGGCAGTGTGAGTCTATGGGCAGTGTTGAGTCTGTGGGCAGTTTTGAGTCTATGGGTAGTGTTGAGTCTATGGGCAGTGTGAGTCTATGGGCAGTGTTGAGTCTATGGGCAGTGTTGAGTCTATGGGCTGTGTGAGTCTATGGGCAGTGTTGAGTCTGTGGGCAGTTTTGAGTCTATGGGTAGTGTTGAGTCTATGGGCAGTGTTGAGTCTGTGGACAGTGTTGAGTCTATGGTTAGTGTTGAGTCTATGGGTAGTGTTGAGTCTATGGGCAGTGTTGAGTCTATGGGCAGTGTTGAGTCTGTGGGCAGTGTTGAGTCTATGGGCAGTGTTGAGTCTATGGGCAGTGTTGAGTCTATGGGTAGTGTTGAGTCTGTGGGCAGTGTTGAGTCTGTGGGCAGTGTTGAGTCTGTGGGTAGTGTTGAGTCTATGGGCAGTGTTGAGTCTATGGGCAGTGTTGAGTCTATGGGCAGTGTTGAGACTATGGGTAGTTCATATTCTTAGTTTTTTCGGTAAAGTCACGTTGAAGGGAAACAACAAAATAACAAAATATTGTTGTTTCCCTTCAACGTGACTTTACCGAAAAAACTAAGAATATGAATTACTGCAGTCACGAAAGCTTTAAATCAAAACTATGGGTAGTGTTGAGTCTATGGGCAGTGTTGAGTCTGTGGGCAGTGTTGAGTCTATGGTTAGTGTTGAGTCTGTGGGTAGTGTTGAGTCTGTGGGTAGTGTTGAGTCTATGGGCAGTGTTGAGTCTATGGGCAGTGTTGAGTCTATGGGCAGTGTTGAGTCTATGGGCAGTGTTGAGTCTATGGGCAGTGTTGAGTCTATGGGCAGTGTTGAGTCTATGGGTAGTGTTGAGTCTGTGGGCAGTGTTGAGTCTGTGGGCAGTGTTGAGTCTATGAGTAGTGTTGAGTCTATGGGCAGTGTTGAGTCTATGGGCAGTGTTGAGTCTGTGGGCACTGTTGAGTCTATGGGTAGTGTTGAGTCTGTGGGCAGTGTTGAGTCTGTGGGCAGTGTTGAGTCTGTGGGTAGTGTTGAGTCTATGGGCAGTGTTGAGTCTATGGACAGTGTTGAGTCTATGGGCAGTGTTGAGTCTATGGGCAGTGTTGAGTCTATGGGCAGTGTTGAGACTATGGGTAGTTCATATTCCTAGTTTTTTCGGTAAAGTCACGTTGAAGGGAAACAACAAAATAACAAAATATTGTTGTTTCCCTTCAACGTGACTTTACCGAAAAAACTAAGAATATGAATTACTGCAGTCACGAAAGCTTTAAATCAAAACTATGGGTAGTGTTGAGTCTATGGGCAGTGTTGAGTCTGTGGGCAGTGTTGAGTCTATGGTTAGTGTTGAGTCTGTGGGTAGTGTTGAGTCTATGGGCAGTGTTGAGTCTATGGGCAGTGTTGAGTCTATGGGCAGTGTTGAGTCTATGGGCAGTGTTGAGTCTATGGGCAGTGTTGAGTCTATGGGCAGTGTTGAGTCTATGGGTAGTGTTGAGTCTATGGGTAGTGTTGAGTCTATGGGCAGTGTTGAGTCTATGGGTAGTGCTGAGTCTGTGGGCAGTGTTGAGTCTGTGGGCAGTGTTGAGTCTGTGGGTAGTGTTGAGTCTATGGGCAGTGTTGAGTCTGTGGGCAGTGTTGAGTCTATGGGCAGTGTTGAGTCTGTGGGCAGTGTTGAGTCTATGGGCAGTGTTGAGTCTATGGGCAGTGTTGAGTCTATGGGCAGTGTTGAGTCTATGGGCAGTGTTGAGTCTATGGGTAGTGTTGAGTCTATGGGCAGTGTTGAGTCTATGGGCAGTGTTGAGTCTATGGGCAGTGTTGAGACTATGGGTAGTTCATATTCCTAGTTTTTTCGGTAAAGTCACGTTGAAGGGAAACAACAAAATAACAAAATATTGTTGTTTCCCTTCAACGTGACTTTACCGAAAAAACTAAGAATATGAATTACTGCAGTCACGAAAGCTTTAAATCAAAACTATGGGTAGTGTTGAGTCTATGGGCAGTGTTGAGTCTGTGGGCAGTGTTGAGTCTATGGTTAGTGTTGAGTCTGTGGGTAGTGTTGAGTCTGTGGGTAGTGTTGAGTCTATGGGCAGTGTTGAGTCTATGGGCAGTGTTGAGTCTATGGGCAGTGTTGAGTCTATGGGCAGTGTTGAGTCTATGGGCAGTGTTGAGTCTATGGGCAGTGTTGAGTCTATGGGTAGTGTTGAGTCTATGGGTAGTGTTGAGTCTATGGGCAGTGTTGAATCTATGGGTAGTGCTGAGTCTGTGGGCAGTGTTGAGTCTGTGGGCAGTGTTGAGTCTGTGGGTAGTGTTGAGTCTATGGGCAGTGTTGAGTCTGTGGGCAGTGTTGAGTCTATGGGCAGTGTTGAGTCTGTGGGCAGTGTTGAGTCTATGGGCAGTGTTGAGTCTATGGGCAGTGTTGAGTCTATGGGCAGTGTTGAGTCTATGGGCAGTGTTGAGTCTATGGGTAGTGTTGAGTCTATGGGCAGTGTTGAGTCTATGGGTAGTGTTGAGTCTAAAGGCAGTCTTAGTCAAATGGGCAGTAAATTTTGATTTAAAGCTTTCGTGACTGCAGGGATTCATATTCTTGGTTCTTTCGGTAAAGTCACGTAGAAGGGAAACAATAAAATTATAAAAATATAAAACAATAAAATTCTCACGACTTTTCGAATACAAATGGGAAGTGTTAGTCTATGGACATTGTTAGTCCATGGGCAGTTCTCGACAGAATCAAAAACATATATAAATATACAATTTAAAAATATATATTTCACCAGGTAAATCCCACTGAGATATTAGATTATTTTTTAAGAAGCGACCTGGCCACAAATGATAGCTCAACGAAGTGGAAATTTATATCAGCCAAATAACCTAAACAATCTAGTCTATGGGCAATGCTAGCCTATGGGCAGTGCTAATCTATGGACAATATTCGTGTATCTCTCTCGATGCGCCACGTCCTTTCTCAAACACCTCAAGAGTCGTGGTCTTTCTCATATTTAGCTCTGTCCCATGATATTACCCACCACTGTGTAAGTCTACGGACAATGCAAGTCTGCTGTACATTTCCACATGATAAGCCACTTCGTTGATCTATAATTTGTGATTTAGCCAGGACGATTCTTTAAAAAAAAAACAGCTGCATAGCTCAGTGGGGCCTTACCTGGTAAAATAAAAACAAAAAGCTAAGTTTTAATCCGGTAGTTTAGTGTGTGCCCAGATTTGTATAACCCTGGGGAGCGGTGGCGTACCGGTCAGCGCGCTGCGCCTCGAACCCGGTGAACCGAGTTTGATTCCCGCTCACGGCCACCAACATCAGTGACGATTCATCTGAACCGGTCCTGGGTCTCCTCCTCTAGGTCGACTCGGCCTCAAATGAGTAGCTGGTGCGGCGTGTCGTAACATCGCCACTGGGAAGACAAAGGCCGCCAGGCGTGGTGCTGGCCACCCACCCCCACGTGTACCGTTCCGACCTTCATAGGTCGCTACCCCGCTCACAGCACTTGCCCCCCAACAGTCTGGTTAAGGCTACACGGGAGGATCTTTGTTAACATAACTTTAATGGGTGCTCATATTTGTGTAAGAAAGTTGTGTGTGTGTGTGGTCAAATTTGGGGCACGACATTGGCTGGAGGAGAGATGGACTGGGTCACGTACCCCGCATGCCCAGCTACCGCATGCCCCACGGGCTGGAGAAGAGATGGAGTGATGTGGTACTGGATGATCTGGAGCTGAGTGGACCTGCTGACGACCGGTACCAGTGGTGTCAAGATCGGCCTCTGTGGAGGAGGCTCGTGAAGGACGTTACTGGGGGGTGCCAGGCTAGGTGCACAGTGAGGCTACTGGGCAGTTGGAGGCAAGTCGCTTTTCGGCAACAACGGAGGGCGGAGGAGCGACGCTCACAACAACGAGCGGAACGCCGGGTGGCTAAAATCCAGCAAGTTGGCAGCGGCGAGCCTTCGACACCTCACGTGGTAGCCTCAAGGTGCACCTTGCCTGGCACGGGCGCCGTGGTTGAGGTCACCGTCATTTAGTGGCGAATGGCTGGGTTTGACACGTAGTAGGCTTTATGCGACTAATATCATCCATAATATAGGTTTTTTTGGGGGTTAGATCGCGGTAAATATCAATGTGTCGTTAAACCCGCCACCACCCGACACAGCCAATTATCTACAACGAGCATTATCATGCGGCGGACAGGCAGATTTGGCTGCAATTACTGCCGAAACGTCGTACTCAGATTGTCCTTCTTGGTTCACCACTGTTACTGCTGGATTATTCTTTTCCCCCTGAGGACGATCGCCTGCGTTGCGATCGAAACGTGATTATTTTTTTATTTTATTTTTCTACTTACGTGACTTTACCGACATAACCAAAGGGTGCAGATTGTAAATGTTGTGGCTTGGCTCTCCAACACGCAACCGATGTAGTGTTGTACTGGTAACGAATTGGCAACGTTCTGTTTGACACGTAGTAGGCTTTAGAGACCAATATTATTCATAATAAAGGGGTTTTTTCCGGGTTTAGATGGCATCAGTATAAATGTGTCGTAACCCTCCACCACCCAACATAGCCAAATACTAAGGGAGTTGTCACGTAAACAAAACGCCAATTAGTTACTAGTATAGTGTAGTGTGTAGTTTAGTGTATAGTTCCATAGTTCATTTATTTGGTATAGCCCTGTAAGCCATTCGGCTTATTGGATCGGGTGCAACCGCAACAAACAAAAACATGAACAAGAAAACATCTTAAAGTGACTATGTGACTGTGCAAACAGAAAATCCAGGAAAAAAACATCAAAATATTCCTGAAATAGCACAGTACACCAACGCTGTGTGCAAAAATCCCATTGGGATGCAAGTCAAATAACAAAAACAACAACCACAAGACAACTAAGATTAAGGCCATCAGTCTAACTCCGTACTACAATAAACAAAAACATGGCCAAAACAAAAAAAACGTTTTCGAAATCACCAAAATAAAAGCCATAAATGCAATGTAACAGTGATCGTAGGGACTGTGAGCGAATTTTTAACCATAAACTACATACATAAATTATAACACCAAAATCTAAAGCCATATTTTATTTAGGCCACTGAATAGCAGTGGCAGCTAGGGCTGTACAACTCCTCTAGAGCAGTTTTGAGTGAAGATCTCATAGGAAGCGATTCAAGTTGCAGTTTATTGGCAATAGCATTCCAGACCCTGGGGGCATCAATAGCAAAGGCCCTTCCTCCAGTTTTTGTACGGCAATAGGGAATGTGAAGCTGGTAAATGAGCGAAGACTGAGGTCAAATTTGTTCTTTGAAACAGAGAGGAGATCCAGTAGGTAGTCTGCGGATTTTTTTTGTAAGTACATCGTGAATAAATAAGATCTGGTGCACAAGCCGTCGAACATTAAGAGATGTTAAGTTTGACCCAATGTAGAGATCACAGTGGTGAGTATGGTGTAGTGTATAGTGTAATGTATAGTAATGTAGTGTATAGTGTAGTGTATAGTGTAGTATATAGTAATATAGTGTATAGTGTCGTGTAGTGTATAGTGTAGTGTATAGTGTAGTGTATAGTGTCGTGTAGTGTATAGTGTAGTTACTACTTCAGCCCACCGGTGTGTTGGAGAGTAAATCCACAACGTTTACAATTTGAGTAGTTCGACGTTTCGCTGGTGATTACATACAGCATCAGGTATTGATTGGTATTGGCTTATTGTTATTGATCAAATTTGTAAATGTTTATTGATACCGGGAACAATGTTGTCTTAAGATGTTCTGTGTTCAAATTTTGTTTGTTTCGGTTGCCCCCGACTTAAGAGCCGCATGACTCAGGGCTATACCTAATAAATTAAACTTTAAACTTATATCGTTCGTCCGATACGGGAATCGATTTCAGAAATCGAACGCAATTATGAAATTGTATCGACTCTCAAGAAATCGCGAACCAAGTTGAATCGATCCCCGCTTTCCTACAACGCCAACAACAACACACCAAAAATGAAATAAAACTAAACACATTTCTCAATAATACACTGTGGCCTTAGAAAAAAATTATAACGGGCAACAAATCGGGCAATGGTCATTTTTTTTCTTAGCACAGGAATCAAAAGAACTGTAAAGTAAATAACATTTCTGACAGGCAGTGAGCGTTGGATACCTCAATCCGGGGTCCTAATAGATCCTTTTTATAAAGCCCCCCCCTCGACTCCGCCCCCCCCCGCACAGCCGCCATCTTGTCGTCTTGTACGCCTTGCTCATCCCAGGTAAGATGAGTTGAGAAAGTCGCCGTCGCCATCCCTCGCCATCCGCCGCCATCCTCCGCAGTTTCCCTCTCCACTCGGCTTCTCGTCGTGTCGGCAAGCTCGGGGCACGGCAACGGTCTCGTCGCGATGCGCTGGGGACTGCTGCGGAGACGCGGCGGGGGCCTATTTGTTGCCGCGAACGCGGGCGATAGGCCTCGTCGAGGCGGGGGTTCCATTCGCTCCCCCTCAAATTTAATTGTTAAACGACTTAAATATATTTCTTTTTAAAATCTCAATGCACGGTTAACGTGTCGGTGCTTGTAACGAGAGCGTGTGTTTCAAACGAGTGGCCCGATGTGTCGTGGCAGGCTAAAGTGTCTGTGAATAGCGATGACCGGACAATGATTTAAAAATGTTAATTTATAAACTAAATTACTGTAGTAGCATCGTCGTTAAGACGTGGAAAGTTTGTCTCGAGTACCGAGTCGGTGCCTCGAGTACCAATGTGCAACGACACGATCGGAACAACATGGCCGTCATCCAGCAGTGGATGGACAATGAACTGAAGACGCCAGGGCCTTCGTTCAAGGATTTACTGCCCGATGCTGGAGGCTTCCAATGTTCTTTTGTCCAAATAGTCGTGTGAGATTTTTTTTTACAGGAGTTGGTTGTGAGATTTGTTCGCGAGTTGGCGTTTGTTACCCGCGTGCAAAGTGTTGGGGAGGGGGGAGGGTTTGACCCGGAACAAAGCCATAAAGGGAGGTTGAAAAGCGTTGGTGGCGAGTGGATTTTCGTGTTTATCGAATGCAAGTGATGATGATGAGGTGGTGGTGGTCTGCAGTGGGCCTGCTGAGCATGCAGCGCGAGTGGGTGACCCTCGAGATTTATAGCAGCTGATGACGATTGCTTGTGTTGCGATCGAAACATCGTGATCTATTATTTTTCTACCCACGTGACTTTACCGAAATAACCCAAAGAGTATGGATTCCTGCAAGTCACGAAAGCTTCAAATCAAGATTTTTTTTTCCTCGTGATATCGCGAGGCTGCCTGGTCGCAGTGCTGGCGAGGTGTTAGCTACCACCCTCGCCTGGTAGGCAACGAAGTCCTCTGTGTTCGAACCTTGACGCCTGTTGTCGATTTGGAGTTCGCGTTCTCTCCTCGTGGTCGCGTGGATTTCTCCTTCCCCGCATTTTAGAATGAACATCACGTGTTCAAGAGTTATTTGGCCGCACTTCGTTGAACTATTATTTGCGGTGGCCAGGTCGCTTCTGAAAATGATCTACACGTGCTCAGTAATGGGGGCTCTTATACATGGTAAAATACATATAATAGGTTTTACCCTTCCTGGCAATAAAACGGTTCTTTCGGTAAAGTCACGTTGAAGGGAAACAATAAAATAATAATATATATAAAACTTTACCGAAAGAACCAAGAATATGAATCACTGCAGTCACGAAAGCTTTAAATTAAAAAAATAAAGCGGTTAAGATGTTAAAGCGCCAAACAGGAACCTTTTTGCAAGGAATCTGTCTGCATTAACCACACAAACTTGTGGTGAACATGCAAACAAAAGAACTTGCTCTGATAGTATATGATGCATTGTCTTTGATATTGGATTGGTCCACACCAGAGACAGCTTTCTTTAGAGCCTATTCTCAAACACAAAGACAGTGCCACTATCAGGACATTGAGAGCTAGGGGGGAGCAGCTGCATCATGGAAAAGACAATGCATCATACACTATGAGAGCATGTTTTGTTTGCATGTTCACAAGTATGTGTTTAATGCAAACGTGCATTGTAAAAGGTTTCTGTTTGTTTTTTTAATATCTTCACACAACTGTTCTATTGCCAAAAAGGGTAAAACCTATTCTTAGGGAGGTCCCATAAAATAAAGTTAAAAGTAGGCCGGTCTCGTGAAAGTTGCCCGTGTGATTTTGCCCCCCCCCCCCACCGCAGGAAACAACCCCCCCTTACTCGCACGATGGCAGAGAACGACGTTGAGAACGAGCTCTTGGACTACGAGGACGACGAGGAGAATGTGGTGGCGGCCGAGGCGACGGAGGCACCCGTCAAGAAGGAGGTGAAGGGCTCCTACGTCTCCATCCACAGCTCCGGCTTCCGGGACTTCCTGCTCAAGCCGGAGCTGCTGCGGGCAATCGTCGACTGCGGCTTTGAGCACCCGTCCGAGGGTGAGCAGCGAGGCCGCCGCCGGATGATGGTGAAACGCAATTGCCGTCGCCCCCCCGCCAAAGTGGCTCTGTGGTTTTATTTTATTTTGCGTGTCAAATACGACAAATTTGGTGGCAGGGTGATGGAGCGAGAATGTGCCGGGGGTTACGTTCTCGACTGTGGCAACCCTTCTGTGTAGGGTTTTGTATGTCGTTCTGCTTTGGGTTCCTCGTCAATAAAAACTAACTTTTTTATTTTACCAGGTAAGGCCCACTGAGCTATGTAGCTGTTTCTTTGCCCCGAAGCGACCTGGCTATCGCAAATAATAACTCAACAAAGTGGCTTATCGTCACGTTGAAATTTATCGCAGCCAAATATTCTAAACGTTGTTAAATGTGGAGGGGAAAAACTGGAGGTCTCTGATAAAAATCCACATGACCACGGGGAGAATATGCAAACTCTGAATAAACAGCAGGTTGTCAGGGTTGGGAGCGAACCCACGACCTCCTGTATACCAGGTGAGGAAGTTAATATCTATCCACTGGAATTCTATGGGGTCTCTTCCAAAGCGAAAGAGCAGTGTCATTGATCGTGTTTTTTGGTATTATGCATAGCAACAACGCCTCCTACTGTGAAAACTTGGTCAGGATCCACATGAGAAATGTTCTTGACACTTTACTGGGTATACAAGTGTAATAAGAAAAGTAATTGCGTGGTGATTTGCCAAAATTTGTGGACAACACCCTTAAGTATAATTATTAAGGTACCTTACAACCGTGTGCCCTGCAACCATCGGTTAAAATGTAGAATGTGCCGGTAGGAACCCTGTGCCTTCTGCAGCAGCCCAATGCTCGCTGCCGTTTCCCCTCGCAGTTTAGGAACCGATCAGAAAAGTGCTGGTAAAAAAAGTACCGCCAGTATGGGGCCATCCATTTAGTACATGCGCAAAAATCTGTCAACTTGGACCCTCCCTGTACGCACGCGTACTTTTTACACCCCCCCCCCCCCCTGCGTACGTTTGCTTGACGCACCCCCCCCCTCCCGAATCCTAGATAACGGTCGATATTTCATCCACGCAGAAACGATCAACTTAATGCGTGACAGCTAGCAGTCAGGGTTACGGTGGCATACAAGTCACACCTCTCCCACAGACCTACTTCTCCCGGTAGTACTTGTCTGACAGCTGAAGAAACTGAACTGTGGCTCATTTGAAACCCAATGTAGACGAATTATTATCGAGGCTTCACCCCCCCCCCCCCCCCCCCGTTTCCTATGCGTACGTACATAGTCAGACCCAAAATACGCAAGCGTACGCATATGGGTTAACCCCTCCTCCATGTGTACGTACTAAATGAATGGCCCCTATGACGTACCGTCAAATTACTGGCACATCCACCGCTGCCTACAGCACCTGTTATGTGCTGCTGGTCTCCCGTCCAAACACTAAATAGGATTGGGCCGCCACATTTATTTGAGATTCAGGGTGACGTTTGTTGTAGGCATACACAAATGCAATGGAATCTTTTATTTGTATTTTCAACAGTTAACATTACTGGAGTCCAATGTGTACATAGTGTGGGGGTGGGGGGGGTTCAGGTGCTCTTTGGCTGTGTCCTACGAAGTAGGAACTAAGCAGGAGAGGATATGGAGCACCAGAATAGGAAAGCAGGATAAGGGGAAAGTGTATGAGATGGGGCTAAATAATACAATCTTAGTGGTGGCTTCGGTGTGACAGAATCTTGTGGATCTCTTGCGTTTGCATCTGATGGTGTGCGTGCCTGATGCCATAGGTGCAAATCGCTTAACAGCGCCTACCCCATTCAGTCTGTTAAGCTATAAAGGGGGACATCTTTTTCCTACCTGTGCCCCACAGTGCAACACGAGTGCATCCCCCAGGCCATTCTGGGCATGGACGTGCTGTGCCAGGCCAAGTCGGGTATGGGCAAGACAGCCGTGTTCGTGCTGGCCACCCTACAGCAGCTGGAGCCCACCGATGGACAGGTACGCCTCTTGCCCCGCTCCCGTGTGTGTGCGTGAAAGGAGTGAGCTGGTGGCGTACACCGGTTGTACCACTGCGCAATGAACCCCGTGACCCGAGGTCGATTGCCGCTCACGGCCACCAACACTTGACGGTTATCTGAACTGGTCCTGGGCCTCTCCTAGGTACGACTCATCCTCAAATAAATATTGCTATGAGGGAGACTAGGGCGACCGGGCGTGGTACTGGACACCCACCGCCTTGGTGCTCGCTAACAGCACTTACCCGAACAGCCAGTTAAGGCTATACGGGGGATGTTTAGTCTTTAGAACGAGCGCTGGTGACGTGGTAACTCGACTTGTGCCGCTAACCCAGAGAAGGAGTCTCATTCCCGCTTCCGGCCAACATTGATGGGAAAATATCTTCCACCTATGCTCTGAGAAAAAATGATGCCCCCTTTATTCGAGAAGGTTTCTGCATTTGAGTGTTGTTTGTGGGACACACACAATGAGATGGCACTCGGGTGTTTTATTACTTGGGAGAAAGAAATACTTTCAAGAGATTTTTCTACGGTACTCTTATCGACTGTCGCCGTGACATTACTTTGAACTTTTGTAAGATAGATGCGAAAATATTTCACGAGGGCGTGCGAGTTATCGAGGAAAGGAGACGGTTTTCGCTCAACGTCTGCGTCGCTCACCCGCCGCGTGTTTCCCGTGCCAGGTGTCGGTGCTGGTGATGTGCCACACCCGTGAGCTCGCCTTCCAAATCAGCAAGGAGTACGAGCGCTTCTCCAAGTACATGCCTACCGTGAAGGTGAGGGCATTGGGCACCCGCACCCCACCCCCGTCGTGTACACACACACTCTCAACATTACCACACGCTCGGGACTTGTGAATACCCTCCGGGCTTTAACACCTTTTCCCGTTCCAAGGCAATTTGCAAGTCGCAGGGGGGGAGGGGTCCCCGTTCACCGCCGAATCTCGGAACGTGCGAGCGGTTTGGCGTTAATTTTATTTCGAGAGGCGTAGCGCCGTTATATTTAAAGACATTACCCGCCGCAGGGAACCGGAGGAGTGACAGGGCCACCACGCTCTGATGGCAAGCACCAAGCTGTTCCACACGCCCTCCCGCATGGCCTTGTAGGAGCCTCGGTGCCGATAAAATTATTTTATACTCTTTGGTTCTTTCGGTAAGTTGCGTAGGTAGAAAAATAAATAATAAATCACGACGTTTCGATCGCAACACAAGCAATCGTCATCAGGTAGAAAGAAACAGCAGTAGAACTGCTGTATCCGATGACGATTGCTTGTGTTGTGATCGAAAACGTCGTGATTTATTATTTCTTTATCTACCTACATTACTTTACCGAAAGAACCAAAGAGTATGGATTCCTGCAGTCACGAAAACTCCAAATAAAAATTATTTTAGTTTTTTTCTTTCGGTTCCGTTTGTTGACGTGAAAAAAAACTTATAACGCACACGTGCATCCAATTAGTTACTACTGAAACACACCGGTGTACTTGTACCGAATTGGCATGTTCTGTTTCAGTGACAAACCTTACTTAATTGGATGTGTCAGGTGGTGGTGGGTTAACGACACTTATATTTAAGCGAGGTAACCCAACAAAAACCTGTATTACGGATAATACTGATGGCGAAAGCCTACGTATTAAACCATCTTTACAGGTCGGAGGTTTGACGTGGTTATTATAGCCCTGTTTTTTGGAAGTACAACGATACCTTGACTTTCATCCACTTGACTTTCATCCCCTTGACTTTCATCCACTTGACTTTCATCCACTTGACTTTCATCCACTTGACTTTCATCCACTTGACTTTCATCCACTTGACTTTTGTCGCTTTGCTCTTTCGGCCATTTTCAATTATAACGACATTTAAAATTTTGCCCACGCACTTTCCGCTTTCGTCCCATATCATCCCAAAGCTTCCACCACGTTAGTGCCACGCGCCCTCTTTTTCGTTCAGTCTTTGAATAGAAGTCGTTCATTGAGCATCTCTTATATTTGTGTTTATTCATATATTATTAATACTGTACTTATTTCTTTGATTATACTGTAAACAGTTCTTAGTTATTTTTGTGATAACAGTATAATACTTAAGCAAGAATAAAAAATATTCTAAGGTATAACGTTGTTTATTTAGTTTTGTTTATTCTTATGTTTATTTTTGTTCATTTAGGTTTCGCACGCATGCGTTATATAGTTACTGTAGTTATTTGCATGCACGTTTTTCGCCGGCCAAAATAAATTTTGCAAGCTAAATAAAGGCTCTGCTTTGACATTCGTCCATGCTCTGGTCCCTAAACCAGGCGAAAGTGCAAGGTATTCGTGTAGCTTGACCGCGGCGGTCCCGTCCCTCCCAGGTGGCCGTGTTCTTCGGAGGGTTGTCCATCAAGAAGGACGAGGAGGTGCTGAAGAAGAACTGCCCTCACATCGTGGTGGGGACGCCTGGCCGCATCCTGGCCCTGTCCAGGAACAAGACCCTGAACCTGAAGCACGTGAAGCACTTCATCCTGGACGAGTGCGACAAGATGCTCGAGCAGCTCGGTACGCTTCGCCACGCGGTCATAACCCCCACAACACTGCGGTTGTAACCGCCACGCAGCCCTGGTCATAACCAACGCAACAACGCCGACCCGGTTGTAAACCCCCCCCCGCCACAGCCTCGGTGGTAATGGCACAATTACTATGCCGTGGTCTTAACAGCGCAGCCACAGTTTCATCTCCGCAACAGTACTGTCCCATATTCATATTCTTAGCTCTTTCGGTAAAGAGCTAAGAATATGAATTACTGCAGACACGAAAGCTTTAAATCAAAATCCTGTCCCAGTCTTGACGGCGCAATCACAGCCTCAGTAGCTGCAGCCATAGTTGCGGTCTTAACAGTGAAGACACAGTCATAAATAAGTTAAGTCATGACATCTCCTTTCACTCCATTTAAGACCGAAACAGGGAAGACTTTAACAATTCTGGGTTGACTCTGCAACACATGGGTGTGCTGAAGTAGTAACTTAACTGGCACGTTTTGTTTATGTGAAAAAAACTTACTGATTGGTCGTGTTGGGTGATTGGTGGGGTTAACACATTGATGTTTACGTTTGTCTTAACCCAAAGACCTTTTTGTTAACAATACTGTCCCGGTCTTGACGGCGTACTCACGGCCTCAATAGCCGCAGACATAGTCTCAACACAACACTTTAATGGTCTTAACAGTAAAGTCACGGTCGTTATAAGTGTTAAGGTTTTAACGCTGCGGTGATCTTAAAATGTGTCCTCGCACTGGTAGACATGGTCGTGTCAAGGTAACCCACATGGCCATACCCTGAACACCGCAGCTACAGTCTTAGCTACAGTCTTAACAAAAAGACAGATTCCCTCTATGGCCTTACCAGTCATTCCCCTCGCTGCGCACCCGTCATCTTAAGCATGCGGTCACAATGTTTAGCCGTGTGTTGGTCAGGCACTTAATCCCAACTCCGCACACCCAACAGCGCAGCCCAGACTTATTACCAGTCAACAAAGTGGCTTATCACGGGGACATTCATAGCTGTAGCCAGATACTCTAAACGGATTTGATTCCAAATGTGGAAGGGACAGAACCGGGAGGACCCAGGAGAAAAATCCACTGGGATAGAGCGACATGCAAACTCAAAATACACAATAGGCATCGGGGTCTGGATCTAACTCACAACCTCCTGTATACCAGGCGAGGTAGTTAACCTGTCGTCACTTGGCCACGTCCGCAATATTAACCACACCACCTAACCACGTTTCCCCCGTGTGTGTGCGCGCGTGCGTCGTCCGTGTAGACATGCGGAGGGACGTGCAGGACATCTTCCGCATGACCCCTCACGAGAAGCAGGTCATGATGTTCAGCGCCACTCTGAGCAAGGAGATTCGGCCCGTCTGTCGCAAGTTCATGCAAGATGTAATTACTCCGCTTGCTCGCTCCCCTCATCGCAACGTCACCCAGCACCGTCCGGGCACCATCGCTCGCCGCCGCTGTACCCGGGAGGGGGAGCGGGGGACGAAGGGTGGGGCCCACTCTGCAAGCAGGGGTAGCCATAGGGTCTCACGAAGCTTAGGGCAGCGTCAGGTCGTGTCGCGAGGGGTCGGGTCGCGTGGGAAGAAGACCGCGGGGCGAGCGTTTTGTTATTTTTCCCTCCGCGCGTTTTTTTTCTTTCCGCTTTGCGTTGGCGTCGCGTCAGTGCAGTCCGGAGTTAGGTTCACAAGTTCCACTGCAGGCGGTCCCACGTCCTTGCGCCATAGCATCATCGTCACAACTGTAGGGCCCCATCCATCCTGCGGTTGAATCCACAGTTTTGTTATAGCACGTCCGACAGTAGCGCAGCTAGTCCAGCACAGTTTTCCTGCAACTTGTCCAAAGATCCTTCAAAGTGTTCCTGCAACTAGGACAGCGTTAGTGGCAACTAGCTCAAAAAGACCCTGCCCCCAGTGTTCCTGCAACGAATCCAGCATTAGTACATTGTTAGGACAGCTAACCGAGAGTTCCTGCAGCTAGTTCAGCGTTAGGGCAGCCAGCCCAGAGCCTAATCATCGTCCGTGAAACAAGCCCACAGATTCCTGCATCTAGCACAGTACCTGCAACTAGCTCAGCATTAGTGCGACGAGTCCAGTGCTTATTCTCACCTAGCTTGGGGAGTTAGTAGAGCTCATAATGGAGAGTACCTGCAGCTAGCCCAACATTCGTGCAGCCAGTCCAGCGGTAGTGCAGCTAGCTCGGCTTTAGTGCCCTTAGCCAAACATTTCCAAAGCCAGCCCAGAAATTCCTGCGCCGAGCCTAGCAGTCGGCACAGCCAAGTCCATCTTCACCAAAAAGCCCAGCCTAGCATCGGCACAGCTTCGCCAAACGTTCAAGCAACTTCACCAAAAACTAGCCCAGCGTTCGAGCATCTAGCCCAGCAGCATCGACAAACACTAGCCTAGCCCCTCGGCATGGCCCGTGCCACGTACCTAGCCCCCCGGCTTTCTTGGCGCGTCCTAGTCGCCCAGCCGCATTGCCGTCCACCCAGCGGGTGTCTGGAGTCGACCTTCTGGGGGAGCCTAGCGGAGGGGAGAGGGGGGCAGCGTCTGCTGCTCTTGCCGGAGGGAGAAGGGAGCCGCGAAGGTGAAGTGGCCGAGGCGCGACGACCCTGGCTCGCCGGCGGCGGTGGTGGTGGCGGCAGCGGCGGCGGTGGCGGCGGCGGTGGTGGTGGTGGTGATGTCTCTCCCCCGGCCGTCCGGCACTACCGGAGCCTGAACGGCAACGACAGCGACACGGGGGACCCACCGCCCCCCCCCCCTTCGTCCCTTTTGCCCGCACACTCCCCATACCCCTCCTTCCTGCCGTGTCTGTGCTGTCCCCCCCCCCCCCACTCCCTCCCCCCCCCCCCCTCACCATATCCGTCTCGTGTTGTTTGTCTCGCTGTTTCTCACTGGGGTTTCCGTAGGGTTGGTTAACCAGCCTTGGCACGCAGCAGGTATAAGCAGAACTATGTTTTGCGTCTCGACATGTAAAATAAGCGGTCTATTCCGTCAACTTCATGGCTTTCAGTAACCGATACTGTCGAGCATAATTGGTTTACGCAAGCAAACTGGATTCGGTTTTGACCTTCAGGGTCTCACCAGCCACTCTTTGTTAAATGTCATAATTTGCAAGAGCCGTTTTTGGAACATTAACTGAATTGTGCTGGCCACTGTATTGGATTACCACCCTAAAACAATTTAACCCAATCTTGCTGACTCAATGCATAAAAAATTGCAGTTTTAATATGTAAGAGTAAATAATTACGTAGGTCTTTATGGGACTATTTAAAATTGTAAATGTGCTTTTACACTCGATCACTTAACCAGTTAAAAGCAAATTGGAAACCCTATGTGGAGCTGTTTTGCCTTGTATGTGTTAATCTCTTCCCACAATCACACTTGCCTCTTCCACTACCTACGTCTCCATTTGTCTCACCATTTCTCCACACCAATTGCTCTTGGATGCTTGTTTTGCAGACTTGACTGTAGTTTTGTGCTGCAGCAGCTGGCAATGTTATCCGTTAAGGCTCAGTCTTAAGAACAGGACCGGACAAAGCCACGTGAGTTGTATCTCGTGTGCTTGTGACGATCCCAAAAAAAAAACCTGCTCGTGAGCCAGGCAACCTGGCCTCTCAAAAACGCGAGCCGACTGAGGTGGTCAGAGGGTGTTGCGTTTGCCGGGCTAACAGCAACCCCATAACTCCTCGCTATTGGGGAGTAGGCCAATTTGTGTGGGTTTGCCATCACAATCGGTAATTGCCGACATGGCTTTTGGAGTCTTGGCCTGATGAGGATAGTGCCACTAATTAGACAAGTGTTATTCTTGCAGGGACTTTGTTGACCGACTCCCCTGACATGCCTTTCGACTAACTGATATAGATTGTGTTGACAGACTTTTGTGTATACCAACCTGCTTTGGGGCTAACTTGTTGACTGGGCTGAAAAACTGTCTTAACTGGTGTTGACCAAATAATTGATTAACTGGCTGCCTTGTCTATTACACTAGCTAGTGTTTATACACTTTCCTAGATGGTCACGACTGACGAATGTTGACTGGCTGACGCTTAACTTGACCGCCATCCCCGACTGCTTGACTCTCCTCTGCTGACCGGGCTGGCGAATGCTGTGTTCGATGGCGGGTGCTGTTTGTGTTGTGACTGCCGTGTGTTGTTTTGAGTTGATGTGGGAAGGAAGACGTGAGGGTCAGGTTGACAAAAGAGAGCTCCTTGGCTCCTCGAGTTGCTGTGGCAGGTTCTACTGGAGATAGTTTTGCGTTGTTTGTCTTGGCCCACCACTGTTTAAACGGCCAGGACCACTGTGCAGTCGACACACTTGCTACCCAAACCCATTTCGTGCAGGACTGACCCTGAACTCCTACCGTGCCGATCCAGGTTTTAACTATAACCAAAGTTCACTGCTGTGAAGTTGGTTATATAGGTCTGAAAATGTCTCCATACTTTAATAGTGCCAATAAATACATTTCTCTTTCCAACTTTTATCCCAATTGTGCTTCCAGTGCCGTGGCACGGACATGAAGCATCCATTCGGAACTTGAGCGGGGACCACGTTTGGTAACGGCCCGTGGAAGTGTAGATGGCAGAACGACCTACAAGATCCCTACAATTAATCTTCAGCGAGGCGTGCCACTGTAAAGTTGATGTCGGAGACTAAAGTTTGACTGCAGGATCGATCGCAGAACTGTCATGCTGCAATTTTGAAAGTGGGTGCCTCAAATTGAGAATAATCTAAATTGTTAAATGTCTGAGTAGCTGAAAACGCCAAAGACGGACCTTTAGGTAGGCTCTGCGTGGGCCACTTGTATTCCAAGTGCCAAGCAAATCCTGTCTCGGGCAACTGCAGATGCCTGCAGTAGTATCAGGTTTATGAAAGCGGGCTTAACGCAGGAGAGACCACATTTGAGCAAAGGTGGTATTCCTCTTCGATAGACCGAGTTCAGACTGGCACGCCTCTGGCGGTGTTCAGTTGCTCGTGCCTATTGGCAGCGCTGAGTTTTGCGTATGGACGTGTTGGCGGTGCAGCATGACACGCCGGTCCTCATTTAACGGTCTAAAATCTAAAGTTTAACTGACATCCACCGCTTCGAAATCACGAGAACTGATTTTGATGCTGTCCGCAAGATCTCCTGACCGGCGTTGTGAATCGCGGGAAAATAAATAATTGTAAAATGTGCTTTTATACCGCCGCCAGTGCATTCTTACCGCACTGGTTTACGATTATTGAGGGTTGCTTTGACAGCGAGCAAGTTCCCGAGACCCAGCAGGCTCCAATAGTGGGGAGCGGTGGCAGTGAGTGCAGTGGTCTGTGCCTTGCGTGGGTTATGGCGGGGTACGGTTTGTCTCTGCAGTTGTAAACTTGTTTGTCTGTGCGCTCATGCAAGGTAGTGTAGTGTGTGTACGCTTTGGTTGTCCGTTTGTGTATTCGTATCCTCACGTGTCTTTTCGCTGGTGTGCCATGTCTATTGCGTGTGTGTGTGTGCATGTGTGCGTGTCTGTGTGTGTGCGCGTGTGTGTGCGTGCGCGTGCGTGAACGTTTGCCTCTGGCTCGTCTGCACGCGCGTGTGGTTCTGTTCGTCTGCGCGTGCCCTCCCCCCCGTCGTCTTTGCGTGTGCGTCTCCCCTCTGTCTTTGTGCGTGCGTGTGCGTGTAATGCTCGCACGGTTGCCCCGCCCCCCCTCCACCCACCGGGTCCTGCCGATAGCCTATGGAGGTGTTTGTGGACGATGAGACGAAGCTGACGCTGCACGGGCTGCAGCAGTACTACGTGAAGCTGAAGGACAACGAGAAGAACCGGAAGCTCTTCGACCTGCTCGACGTGCTCGAGTTTAACCAGGTGCGGCAAAAACACCGGGACACGGCAGGCCACCCGGATCGACCCAACCCTCGCCGTGGTTCCGCCAGGGTTCGGCGAGCCGAGTCGGCACGGTAACGCTTTTATCGCGCCGTGCAGGGGGGACCCCAACTAATCCTTATTGGTGGTGGGTCAACGACACTAACGCCATCGAACCCAAAATCCTTCATGGATAATGTAGCCAATGATCGGTGTAGTGGCTGTGATGGCGTGTGCCTGGTAGATCTAGCGCGTGTGTAACGGTTGGGATAGCGTTTGGCTGTAGGTATTTTGTTTGTAACGGTTGCGATGGCATGTTTCTGGAGGTCTAGTGTGTGTGCAACGGTTGCGATGGCGTATGCCTGTAGGTCTAGCGCGTGCGTAACGGGATAGCATTTGGCTGTAGGTATTTTGTTTGTAACGGTTGCGATGGCATGTTTCTGGAGGTCTAGTGTGTGTGCAACGGTTGCGATGGCGTATGCCTGTAGGTCTGGCGCGTGCGTAACGGTTGCGATGGCGTGCCCCTGTGTGTAGGTGGTGATCTTCGTAAAGTCGGTGCAGCGCTGCATGGCTCTGGCGCAGCTGCTGATTGAGCAGAACTTCCCGGCGATCGCCATTCACCGTGGCATGGCGCAAGAGGAGAGGTGAGCCCCTGTGGTGGCTGCTGGTGCGTGGTGGTGGTCAGTCTAACGTAGTTGGCTTTCGCGACCAATATCCATAATGCAGGTGTTTTTTGGGTTGGATCGCGTAAATATATAAATGTTTAAACCCGCCGCCACCCGACTCGGCCAATTAGTAAGGTCAGTAATTACAACGAGCTTAACTTGGGCAACAGCCAGATTTGGGGAGAAGTCCACCTTCAGATTGTAAATGTTTTGGCTTGGCTCTAACACACCGGTGTGCTGTACTAGTAACGAATTGGCATGTTCTGTTATTCTTCTATCTACGTGACTTTACCGAAAGACCCAAAGAGTATGAATTCCTGTAGTCACGAAAGCTTTAAGTCAAGCTTTGAACCTTACAAATTGGCTGTCAGATGGCGACGGGTTTAACAACTCTTATATTTACACGATCTAACCTAAAACCTGTATGCATGGTGGTGGTGTTTCAGTTCCGCCGTGTGTAATGTTTGTGCTTGCGGTGTTCCTGCGGCTGGATGGTTGTGATCCTGCTTGCATTTGTGTGTTGGTAACACTGTTGGTGGGATGCGCCTTTGAAAAAGGGCTTCAACAAACTTCTGATTCTGAAACTTAATGGCAGTGTGAGTGGTTGTAGGCAATCTTGTTAGTGGTTGTGGTGGTTTGGAGCGGGAGTGGTTATGGGGGAGCTACGAAACGGGGGACCCGAAGTTTGATTCCCGCTCACGGCCAAGATCGCTGTCGAATATCTGAACTGGTCCTTGGCCTCTTCCCCTAGATCTATTCTGCCTCATGAGTGCCTGGTGCTGTGTAAATATCACCACTGGGGAGACGAAGGCGGCCGGGCGTGGTGCTGGCCACCCACCACCTCGTGTGCTACTCGCTAGCAGCAACTTGCCCCAACAGTCTGAGGGCTCGACGGGGCATATTTGTCCTTTGGATGGGTCCTTGAAAATATATTCTTGGCTCCCTGGGCTTTACCCATTGGAAATCAACTTCTGATTCTCATAACAAAAACATGGTCGTGCGAGTGGTAGCACTACCACTGTTGGTGGTTGTAGTAACACTTGTGATGGTGTTAGGAATGCTACAACTCGTGGTGGTGGTGGTGGTTGGTGGTAACGGCCGGTTGTGGGGACGTGCTCTTGCGGCAGGTTGTCGCGTTACCAGCAGTTCAAGGACTTCCAGCGGCGCATCCTCGTGGCCACGAACCTCTTCGGCCGTGGCATGGACATCGAGCGAGTCAACATCGTGTTCAACTACGACATGCCCGAGGACTCCGACACGTACCTGCACAGGGTGAGCGGGCGCGCCGCGGAATTATTTCCCCGGGGGGCGGTACACGGTGAGCTTGCGGGGGAAGCTCCTTTATCACAGATGTCCGGTAAACATCGCCACTGGGGAGACAAAGGCGGCCGGGCGTGGCGCTGGCCAACCACCCCCTTGTGTGCCAGTGCAGGCTATCGTAGGCGCTACTCCGCGAACAGCACCACAGCAGTTCGTTAAGCCACTGGTGCAACGCACTTAAATCTCCATTGAAAACTTAATTTGTTTTACAACTGCTTTTTGTGTTTGAGTTTGTTCTTCCCTCGCACCTCCGATTAACACGGTTGGCTACGTACTATAATAATAGGCTTTACCCTTTCTGGCAATAAAACAGTTAAGATGTTAAAATACCAAGGAATCATGTCTGCATTAGCCACACATACTTGTGGTGAACATGCAAACAAAAAACATGCTCTGGTGGTATATGAATTGTCTGTTTTATTGCCAGAAAGTGTAAACCCTATTCTTAGATTTTGATACCGGCAAGGGAGGCCCCATGATATGGCTATGTACTGTTCGTAAATAGTTCTACCTAAGTATACATTGTGGCCTCTTGTCTTTTTGATTGCTCACTTTGCTGCCGTCCGTCCACCTGCACACACCCCCCCCACCCCCTCCAGGTCGCCCGTGCCGGTCGGTTCGGCACAAAGGGACTGGCGGTGACGTTTGTGTCGGACGAGAACGACGCCAAGATCCTGAACGACGTGCAGGATCGCTTCGAGGTCAACGTCAGCGAGCTTCCCGACGAGATCGACCTCTCCTCCTACAGTACGACGTGCCTCTCGCGCGCACAAACACGCAGATCTCCCGGGTAGCCTTTCGCAGACGCTTGGGCCAAATGCTGTTGGTGAGTAGCGCCTGAAGGCCGGCACCGGCACACGAGGAGGTCGCCGTGGCCAACGCCACGCCGGGCTGCCTTTGTCTCCCCTGTGGCGATGGTTACACACCGCTCCAGCTACTTGATTGAGGTTGAGACGTCCTATGGCCGGTTCAGAAAATCGTCACTGATGTTGGCCGTGAGGGGGAATGCAACACTACGCCTGGGTAGCCTTTATCTTTCCAATGCTGATGTTTGATGTTTACAACAACGCACCGGGGTGCGACTCTGCTGAGGTGGGGAGGTGTTCTAATCAGCGGTTCAGATATTCATCTCCGGTGTTGGCCGTGAGCGGGAATCGAACTCTGGAAGGGGGCGCTGGGTTTGTCGCACTGTGCGCTAAACCACTGCACTACCGCTCCCCACGTACGCAAAGTGGGAAGGTCCCCCCCCCCCTGTTATTGCCTTAACAGACTGTTGGTGCAGGCGCTGTTAGCGAGCACTTGTCAAGGCCTTTGTGGCCACTCGAGGAGGGGTGGGGGTGACGTACAATGTTATGTCCCTCGCTCCCCACGGTGCATTGCCATAGCCACTGCTTCCCCTCCTAAACAACGATGGATAATCCCCTGGATCGCCATGTACTCGCCGTTGGGACTAATCGGAATCATAAGCGGAAATATGTATTTGCGTTGGAGGAATCTGATGAGCCAACAAAGCTCTTTCGCAGATGTCGAGTATGACGCGTAGGCTTTCGCGGCGAAAACATCACTGCTCGAATTGCAGATGTTGCCCGTTTACTCTCCAACACCGGATGTGCTGAACCAGTAACTAATTGGCATGCTTTGTTTACGTGACAAACATTACCAGTTGGCTGTGTCGGCTGGTGACGGGTTTAACGACACGTTTTATATTTACGCGATCCGACCCAAAAAAAAAAACCTCTTAATTATAAGATGTCCAGTTGTTTGGCAGGTCTGCAGCGCCGTTGGCGATCGCCTAAACCACGCATCGCACAAACGCAAGGTTTCCTTGCGCGCACGTGCGTGTAACGCGCTGCGGGGATAATTCTGACCGTGCTGTGTTTGTGATGTTTCTCTTTCCCGCCCTTTGCAGTTGAACAGAGCAGATGAACGGGACAACCTGGCACTGAGAAGACAGGGACCCACCCTTTCACATCCCCCATCGACGCCAGGAGAGCCACTCAACCTACCCGCCCACCGCCGCCACGTGTCCCTGGGAGGAGATGGGGTCAGAGGGGGGGGTCTCGTAGTTTGTTAGTGTTGTTACGTGAGCAATTTTTATTCATCCGTGCTTTTGTTTTTATTATCTGTCGGACTCGGCAGCCTGCGATTTAGAGCCCTCCGCATGAAAATAACCCCCACCCCCCATCGTCCATTCCCCATTCGAATAAACCTGGAGCTGACCATGATTGACATGAATTGGCAAAGACTTAGCGACGTACAGGAAATCAATTTTATTTACGTGGTTGTACGATGGACCCCACCACCCACCCCTCCTGGCCCCCAATGGTGTTGCGATTTTGTCTCCCTTTGCCCACGGTGATGTGCGCCGCGGTGATGTGCCTGTGTGTGCGTACGTCGGGTTTTGATTTAAGGTGGGGGGGGGGGGGCGGGAAGTGGTCGGTGTTTGCCAAGGCTCGGGTTTTTTGTAGAAATAAATGGGAGTTTACCCAACTCTTGTGCGCACGTGTCCCCCGAGTTGGAATGTCGAGAGTTGTTGGAGGGGCGTAGCGGTGACGCTCCCCAGCGTGGCCGCCCCCGCTTGTTGCGCAGGTTCGTGGTTCGGTTCACCAAAAGGCGGGCCTGGTTAATATTGCGGGTGCGTTAAAGCGTAACGCGCGTGCTGCGTCACCGGTGGATGTTAACCCGTTCCAAGACATCCGCAGGGTGTGGGTCACGGGCACCGCCAAATGTCGGAGTGCTTAAGAGGCGTGAATTGCATTTAGAGGCATAGCGCCGTTTTAAAATAAATTCCTCGCCGCAGAGAACCGTAGCGACACAACCGCCGGCGCTCTACGATAGCCGGCGCCGTACTTTTCCACAACCTCTCTGCATGGCCTTTGTGGGAGCCTCTGTTCCAAAAAAAACTTCTTTTACACACTTCATGGGAAAGGGTTAAGGATCCGCGGACGTCATTCCAAGCGAGTAGGCCATGGTGTGCCAGCGGCGTCAATTTTCCAAGTTCTAAATATTCCCCAGACATTATGAGACCTCCTTTGCCAGAAACAAGATATAGGAATAGGTTTTACCCTTTTAACTGGCACAAAAACTAACACCTCTATTCAAGGCATCATGTTTGCAATAACCACAACACAAGCAGTCAAAATGCAAACAAAAAAGACAACTCTGATAATATGCACTGTCCTTGAATTTGATTGGTCCACACCCCGAGTCAGCTTTTCTTAGAGCCTAGTCTCCATTGGTGTTGGACTAGAAGACTCCAAAAGGCGTCTTCTGCATTTTGACTGCTTGTGTTGTGGTTATTGCAAGCATGATGCCTTGAGTAAAGGTGTCAGTTTTTGTGCCAGTTAAAAGGGTAAAACCTATTCCCAAGACATGTCCTCTAAAACTAAAGCTATTTTAAAACTAACTGATTGTTCTTTACCAGGTAAGGCCCACTGAGCTGTGTAGCTCTCCCCGAAGCGACCTGGCTATCGCAAATGATAGCTCAACGAAGTGGCTTATCGTGGAAATTTATATCTGCCAAATACTTTAAACGCATGTAGTAAATGTGGAGGGGGAAAACCGGAAGACCCGGAGAAAAATCCACGTGGCCACGGGGAGAACATACAAACTCCCAAATATGCAGGTGTCTGCGTCGGAATCTGACCCAGGACCTCCACCGTACATGCAGTTGAAGACGGTTATGGATGAGGCCGACGTTAAGTCTTGGTACCATGGTGGCGAGCTGTTAGCTATCTTGCCTGATCTAGGCAAAGTAGCTAACATCTCGCCACCAAATGTTAGCTCCCTTGCCCAGACTTAACTTCGGCCTCGCCCATAACCGTCTTCAACTGCCTGTACGCTGCAGGTCACAATGATGCACTCGCTCACAACCACCAGAGCGCTTGTGCCAGACTAGGAGCACTTTGAGACTGCCACGTGAAATGCTGCGGGGACAGGTTCACTTGACAGAACCCCCGGGGTGTTTGTTGGTCAAACCACCGACGCTCGCTCGTACAAACTCTAAACATGCAATCTCCAAATATACAGCAGGCGTCAGGGTCGGGGATTGGATTTACGAGCTGTTTACGTGGCGAGGAAGTTGCCATCCTTTTCTGTGAAACTACTGCAGCCTGCGAAAGTGGAACGTGTCCTTGTGATCAAGAGCCTTGGGCTAGGAGAATGGCGCGAATATCAAATGTACTCTATTAATAATCATTGCAAGGTCTCCCGTCTCAATTTCAAAAAGGGGTTGACCTTGTCATTCCTTAGCGGCTGGGGTGGGGGGGTAGTGTATGCGTAGAGACCACTGTATTGGACGTCAACAGGGGTCTCGTGGAAAGACTGGGCCCCGTCAAAGGAACGTGGCACTAACAGTGGCGTGTTTTTTCCACCTTTGCGAATGTTTTAACTGGAGGAATCTGATGAGCTATAAAGCTCTTTTTTTCCCCACAGACGTCATCAATGCCGCCGCACCTCTCTCCGTTGCTTCTGCCAAAGCAAGCCAACTATTATGTTGTTACTGGCAAAAGGAGGTCTAATGATGTAGATGCTTACCCCGAGCCCTCATTACTTTGATAGTGCATTGTCTTTGAGCTGTACGCCTTTTGGCGTCATCTGGTCGAGCACCAATTGAGACGAGGCTCAAAAGAAAGCCGTCTCTGGTCTGGACCAATCAGTTTCAAGGACAATGCATCATATACTATCAGAGTGTTTTTGTTTGCATTTTGACCACAAGCATTGTGGTTAATGCACAAATGATTCCTTGGAAAAAAAGGTTTCAGTTTTGTTGCCAGAAAAGGGAAAAAACCCTATTCCTATATTTTGGTACTGGCAAAGGAGGTCCCATGATGGTGGTGCGCGGTTTGTTACTCGACTTGATCGTCCGTGCAAGTTGCACGCCCAGCGTTGTCTTAACGCCACGGTGAGAATAAGACCGAACAGGAACGTCGTCATGGTGGTGGTGCAAGCAAACACAAAGAATGAATCTTCGAATCTGTTAGGATCGACGTGAGAGCGTGACTGTATGCACCTGAAACCCGACGGTTCCCCCAGTGAAGCTGGCATCGTCTTAAGGATTTCCGGTGGAGATCGCGCAAGTGTGCCACTGGACGGGAGGTGATAGATTGGGGGGTGGGGGGTCTTGGTGATGCCATTGGCGCCATTGGCCAAGTTTACTCATTGGAAGGATTTGATAATCCATTTCGGGTCTTAATTGATTGTTCACGTTTACGGTGGCTTTCAGACCGCATCCATTATTTTCGTCTCCCCCCCCTCTTTTCCGAACATAGATGGACTCGTCCATCTGAACAAACTGTCAAATCGCTCTCCGTGGTGCTAACGTTAAAAATAACCGCCACTTTCAAATTTTCTTGCTGTGGTTTTCACACCTGATGATGATTGCTTGTGTTGCAGTCGAAACGTGAGAATTTTATTGTTTTATATATTTTTTATTTTATTGTTTCCCTTCTACGTGACTTTACCGGAAGAACCAAGAATATAAAAAACAAGTTCATCAATGTCTGACCCCCCCCCCTAGATGCGTGACGTCATTTATGGACGACCCCTTATGTTTTATCCCTCGGGCCACACACAGTGTTGCGTTATTGACATGGCACGTGTTGTGTGGTGGTGGTTGTCGTTGGCTGTGCTGCGTGCACCAACACCAAGGGATTATCAGCTTTGGTGAGATCGTTATGCGGTGGCCATAACCCCCAAGAGCAGTGATGGATCTTACACCCACTCCACTGGGAGTCGTTCTGCCGGCGGTGGCCTGAGCAAATCACTTAGACGCAACTATTTTGTTTTATTTTAGCAGGTAAGAAGGCCCCACTGAGCTATGTAGCTTTTTTTTCATAAGTGACCTCGCTATCGCAAATGATAACTCAACGAAGCGGCTTATCATCATCACGTGCAAGTTTATAGCAGCAGCAAGATGCTCTAAACACGTGACGTTGATTCTAAATGTGGAAGGGAAAACCCGGAGGGCCCGGAGAAAAATCCACGCGACCACGGGGAGAGAGAGAGACACGCAAACTCCAAATATACAGTAGCAGGCGTCAGGGTCGGGATCGTACCCACGACCTCCTGTACACCAGGCGAGGTAGTTAACATCTCCTAGCCACCGTGATGATGATGAGAGAGAGACACGCAAACTCCAAATATACAGCAGCAGGCGTCAGGATCGAACCCACGCCCTCCTGCATACCAGGCGAGGTAGTTAACATCTAGCCACCGTGATGATGAGAGAGACACCGCAAACTCCAAATATACAGCAGCAGGCGTCAGGGTCGGGATCGAACCCACGACCTCCTGTACACCTGGCGAGGTAGTTAAGATCTAGCCACCGTGATGATAGAGACACCGCAAACTCCAAATATACAGCAAGCATCAGGGTCGGGGTCGAACCCACGACTTCCTGTACACCTGGCGAGGTAGTCACCATCTTGCCGCTTGCAGGGTCTGCACCTATTGCATTCCAACCTAAATCTGGAATCCACTGAGCTGGAGTGGAAAATAACGGCATTTAATGAGGTAGGGTTGGAACGTTAGTAATCTCGTAAGCTTCTGGATTGCCTTGTGACAAGGCAGACTGCTGTGTCCTCGATTAATTAAGCCACGTGTTGTGTACAGGACGCCGCGGTGGCTATGAGATGTTAACTACCTCGCCTGGTGTACAGGAGGTCGTGGGTTCGATCCCGACCCTGACGCCTCCTGCTGCTGTATATTTGACACGTATGCTTACTAATTGGCTGTCGGGTGATCGCGGGTTCAACGACACATATTTACGCGATGTAACCCCAAAAAAATAAATTATGGACATATATTTGGAGTTTGCTGTGTCTCTCTCCCCGCGGTCGCCGCGTGGATTTTTTCTCCGGGTTCTCCCCCCCCCCCCCCCCACCATAATTAGAATCAACATCTCGCTACTGCTCTACATTTCCACACGATGATGATAAGCTGCCAACTTCGTTGATCTATCACTTGCGATAGACCAGGTCGCTTCTGAAAAAAATATATTATTGCTCAGTGGGGCTTTAGCTGGTAAAACAAAAACAATTATTTAACGGCGTAAATACACTGGAAGGAAGCGGAAAGAGAGGAAGACTCTAACAGAGTGTCACGACATCTCGAGCGATTGGTGCCAGGAAGATGTGGCCACGACTTGTGTATATTGGCAGCACTGCAAGACTGAGAATGTTGCAGTGGACACATCAGCTACGGGCTATCTGCCCCATGGATCGTGGTGATGATGATACACTACACTATACACTACTATACACTACACTACTATACACTACACTATACACCACTATACACTACACTATACACTACTATACACTAAAACGATACACTACCACACTATACATAACACTACTATACTTTACACTACACTACATTATGCTATACACTACACTACTATACACTTACACTATGCTATACACTACACTACTATACACTACACTATACACTACACTACTATACACTACACTATACGCTACTATACACTATACTACTATACACTACACTACTATACACTGCACTATACACTACACTATACTACTATACACTATACTACTATACACTATACTATACACTATACGCTACTATACACTACACTATACACTGCACTATACACTACACTACTATACACTACACTGTACACTGCACTATACACTACACTATACACTACACTATACACTACACTACTACTATACACTACACTATACACTACACTATACACTGCACTATACACTACACTATACACTACTATACACTACACTACTATACACTACTATACACTATATACTACACTATACACTATATACTACACTATACACTACACTATATACACTACACTATACTATACACTACTATACACTACACTATACACTACTATACACTACACTATACACTACTATACACTACACTATACACTACTATACACTATATACTACACTATACACTACACTATACACTACTATGATGTGGCCACTACTTGAGTACATTGGCAGCACTGCTAGACAGAGAGAGAGAGAGGAGAGTGGAAAACAACAACTACAACAACACATGGGGAAATGTTGCAGTAGACACACCAACTACGGGCTCTCTACCCCATGGATCGTGGCGATGGTGGTGGTGGTGGTGTGAGTTGGAATCAGCGGTTCTTCTTCTTCACCTGGGGGTGCGAGTTCCCCTTTCTGGGGTTGGGGGGGGGGGTGGCGAGACACGGCCAGAGGTTCTGTTTAGAAATAATTAATAATTCTAGATTTAAAGCTTTCGTGACTGCTAGGATCCATACTCTTTGGTTCTATTGGGTAAAGTCACGTAGGTGAAAATAAAATAACAAAAAAATCACGACGTTTCGGCCACAACAAGCGGCCTTCATCAGGTGAAGGGACGAGACTGTCTGGAGGACAGCGCTGGAGTGGAAGAAGCCACGCTTAGATCACGACCTTCAAGCTTGTGATCGCGGCATCTTTTGAGGAAGGTCAGCGTCTCGATGAGTTGCGACTTCTTGTCCCGTTGTCTGTTAAAAGCTCTAACAGGTGAAAACCCTCCCCATAGAGGTTATCAATTCTAGATTTAAAGCTTTCGTGACTGCTAGGATTATTAATACACACCTGTGATGGATGATATTGGTCGCTAAAGCCAACGTGTTAAACGCAATAATCGAAAACACAAACTAAGCACGGGGGGCAACGTTAAGTTCCATGGGGCCGTCCATAAATGACGTCACGCATCTAGGGCGGGGGGGGGAAGACATTTGTGACGATGGGGGGGGGGGGGGAGGTGAGAAATGTGACGTCACATCAAAATGCGCAACTTTAAATAAATAAAGACATCACGTTCTACTTAATTAAATAGACTTTTTGATAAATGTTTTCTCCTACAACATCAGAGTGCAGTGCCACGTTAAATACGCACTACAATGACAATAGTTTAAAGCGATTTGAAGCATGTTTTATTTTTGGGGGGGGGCAGAGCTTTGTGACGTCATATTTGAGGGGGGGGGTCTGACTTTGTGTGACGAGGAGGGGGGGGGTCCAAAATCGTGCAAAATCTCGTGACGTCATTTATGGACGGCCCCCAACTTTGCTTTCATCAAACACCTCCGCATTTATTAACATCAAAAACATTTTTTTTATAACCATTCGGAACCAAAGGGGCTCAAGGCTGCAAGTGAAAGGCTTTGAACCCCCCACTGTTTTAAATCGTTTTAGTCTCGCCCACGGAGAGTCAAAACCCTCCGTGCTGGCACCGACTCCTCTGCGACTTAAAGCATTGTTATAATACTATAATTCAGTAGGCTCACATGACATTGTAAGTCATCTGGCTACCATGAGAGATTCTTTCACGAGGCTATCCACATATACAAGCACAGAGACAATTTCAACCGAGAAGATGGATTCTGTCTTAGCAATCATTGGAAGGATTTGATAAACCATTTCGCGTCTTAATTGATTGTTCACGCTTACGGTGGTGGCTTTCAGACAGCATACATTATTTTTTCGTCTCCCCCCTCCTCTTCTCAGAACATAGATGGACTCGTCCTTCTAAATAAACTGCCAAATCGCTGCGCGTGGCGCTGACGTTTTTTAATAAATAAATCAATACACCGTTTAAAAATAAATACATTTATGCAAACCGACACACCTGATGACGACCGTTTGTGTTACGGTCGAAACGTCGTGAGAATGTTTTTATTATTTTATATATATTTTATTATTTTATTGTTTTCCTTCAACGTGACTTTACCGAAAGAGCTAAGTATATGAAAAACCACGCCCCCCTCGCGTGACGTCACGCGGCTTCCACTTCCTGCTCCTCCTCAGACCCCACCCACGTGCGTGGTCCATGGCGTCTGTCGCGGCGGCGTCGTTCGCGGCGCGGAGAGCCGCTCTGGCGACGGCTCTCCGAGCTCGGTCGCCTCGTCGCCTCCTCCTCCTCCCGCTCCTCGCGCCGCCCTGCCGGGGTCTGGCGCTGAGAGCGACGCTCGGTGGAGGATGGAGCAGGGGTGGCGACGGTGGCCGCGGTGGTGGGCAAGGAGGCTGGGGCCGCGGCTCAGGGTGGCTGCTGGGCGCCGCGTGCTCGGCGCTGACGCTGCTGGGAGCGGGCGCCGCGTGGAGGCTGCAGGGCGCCGCGCGGGCCGAGCCGGTACGGGAAGACGCCGCGGAGTGTGGCGAGCGGAGGCGGGCGGGGGTGGGGTGGGGGTGACCCCAGCCCTGACCTCTAATTCGGAGCTTAAGCCTCAGCTGTGATGACCACTCCAACTCCGGGGTCTGTTCGGGGTCTGTGATGCTGACCCCCCAACACGGGACCTGTAATTCTGACCCCAACACGGGTCTGTGATGCTGACCCTAACACTGGACCTGTAATCCTGACCCCAACACGGGACCTGTAATTCTGACCCCAACACTGGTCTGTGATGCTGACCCTAACACGGGACCTGTAATTCTGACCCCAACACGGGACCTGTAATTCTGACCCCAACACGGGTCTGTGATGCTGACCCCCCGACACGGGACCTGTAATTCTGACCCCAACACGGGTCTGTGATGCTGACCCTAACACGGGACCTGTGATGCTGACCCCAACACGGGTCTGTGATGCTGACCCCAACACGGGGATCAGCAATCCTGACTCCAACACGGGACCTGTAATTCTGACCCCAACACGGGACCTGTAATCCTGACCCCAACACGGGACCTGTAATCCTGACCCCAACACGGGGTCCGTAATTCTGACCCCAACACGGGGTCTGTGATGCTGACCCCAACACGACACCAGCAATCCTAACACCAACACGGGGTCTGTAATCCTGACCCCAACACGGGACCTGTGTTGCAGACCCCCACTATGGGTCAAACCCATGCCACGACTATAAAATTGGGTTCAGCCCTAGCCGTTGACCAACACCGGAAGGCAAAGCCTCTTACCCAGACTTGCGTAGTCTATGAACTGGTTGGACCTGGCCTCTCGCTCTAATTGGTAAACATGGGGTGGAACTGCATATGGAGACCCTTAAGCCGGACCCTAAACCCGGAGTCAAACCCGTAACAGTCACTCGGCGTTAAACCAAGGCACTGACCTCGACGATGGGGCCTGGACTTTCAAGCCAGAGTCGAACCTTACTCTTGGACCCTATTCAAGGTTCATACTCTAACCCTGACCTTAGCATGGACTCTGGATCAGTGTGTGTGGTCCGTGTGGGAGGCGGTGGTGCAGTGGTTAGCGCGGGTGCGTTACGAGCCCTACGAGCCCGGTGGCCCGAGTTTGATTCCCGCTCACGGCCAACACCGGTGACGATTATCTGAAAGGGTCTGGGGCCTCCCCTCGGTAGACTCGGCTTAAAATGAGTACCTGGTGCGGTGTGTCAACATTGCCACTCGGCGGGATACAAAGGCGTCCGGGGTGTGGTGCTGGCCACCGACCCCATGTGTCATGCCGGCCTTCATAGGTGCTACTCGCTAAAAAAAACACTTGCCCCAAAAGTCGGTTAAGGCTATACGGGGGGTCTTTGTGTATATAGATGTGTGTACGTGTGTGTATGTACGTGTGCAGCAAGTTGGCACAGTAGGGGGGTACATCTGCCAGTCATCTCGGCTAACCCAGGGCACCTGGGTCTGCCCCGTGACCTCCTGTCAACGAGCCTTCAACACTTCACGTGGCCTCAAAGTGCACCTGGCCTGGCACAGGCGCTGTGGTGACGTCACCGTCACTTAGTGGCCGGATGCGCTGGAGTGTGGTGCTGGCCACCCGCCTTCTCGTTGCGTCATGCGGACCCAACAGTCGTGTCACGGGAGGGATCTTCGTCTTGTTTTCGTCTCGCAGGAGGAGAGCGAGGGTGCGCCGAAGCTGACCCTGTACCAGTACCAGACGTGCCCGTTCTGCAGCAAGGTGCGTGCCTTCCTGGACTACCACGGCCTGCCCTACCGCCTGGTGGAGGTGAACCCGGTGATGCGTCACGAGATCGCCTTCTCCTCCTACCGCAAGGTGCCCATCGTCATCGTCGCCGACGCCGGTGGCTCCGACAGCCCTGTGGTGAGTCTCGCGCACACCGACAAAGGCAAACCCCCACCCCCCACCCCCTACCGTATAGCCTCAACAGACTGCTGGGGCAAGTGCCGTTGGCGAGTAGCAGCACCCATCAAGGCCGCCACGGCACACGAAGGGGGTGCTAGGTGAGCACTACGCCCAGCCGCCTTTGTCTCCCCAGTGGCGGGGCACCGCGGTGGCTATGAGATGTTAACGACCTCGCCTGGTGTGCAGGAGGTCGTGGGTTCGATCCCGACCCTGACACCTGCTTTGTATTTAGAGTTTGCGTGTCTCTCTCTCTCATCATCATCACGGTGGCTAGGAGATGTTAACTACCTCGCCTGGTGAGCAGGAGGTCGCAGGTTCGATCGCGACCCTGACACCTGTATATTTGGAGTTTGCGTGTCTCTCTCTCATCATCATCATGGTGGCTAGGAGATGTTAACGACCTCGCCTGGTGTGCAGGAGGTTATGGGTTGGATCCCGACCCTGACACCTGCTGTGTATTCAGAGTTTGCATGTCTCTCTTTCATCATCATCACGGTGGCTTGGAGATGTTAACAACCTCGCCTGGTGTGCAGGAGGTCGTGGGTTCGATCCCGACCCTGACACCTGCTGTATATTTGGAGTTTGCGTGTCTCTCTCCCCATGGTCGTGTGGATTTTTATCTGGTCCTCTGGTTTTTCCTCCACATTCGGAATCAACATTGCACGTTTTGAGTATTTAGCTGCTATGCATTTTCACGCGATCATGATAAGCCATTTCATCATTTGTGATGGCCAGGTCGCACCTGTGTTGGGATGTGCACCAGCTGTGTTGGAACGGTTGTGTTGGGACGTGCACCAGCTGTGTTGGGACGTGCACCAGCTGTGTTGAGATGTGCACCAGTTGTGTTGGAACGGCTGTGTTGGACCAGCTGTGTTGGGATGTGCACCAGCTGTGTTGGGACGGCTGTGTTGGGACGTGCACCAGCTGTGTTAAAATGTGCACCAGCTGTGTTGGAACGGGACCAGCTGTCTTGGGATGTGCACCAGCTGTGTTGGAACGGGACCAGCTGTGTTGGGACATGCACCAGCTGTGTTGGAACGGGACCAGCTGTGTTGGGACGTGCACCAGCTGTGTTTGAACGGGACCAGCTGTGTTGGGATGTGCACCAGCTGTGTTGGAACGGCTGTGTTGGACCAGCTGTGTTGGGATGTGCACCAGCTGTGTTGGAACGGCTGTGTTGGACCAGCTGTGTTGGGACGTGCACCAGCTGTGTTTGACCGGCTGTGTTTGACCAGCTGTATTGGGATGTGCACCAGCTGTGTTGGAACGGCTGTGTTGGACCAGCTGTGTTGGGACGTGCACAGCTGTGTTGGAACGGCTGTGTTGGATCAGCTGTGTTGGTTCCTGCACCAGCTGTGTTGGACGTGCGCCCGCTGTGTTAGCGGGCGGCTGCTATGTGTGAGTGAGCGATGTGATTACATTGCTCGGCGATTCTCTCCACAGCAACTCAACGACTCCTCGTACATTATCAGCATCCTCAAGACCCTCCTCATCTCCAAGTGAGCAACCAACCCCAACTCGTACGACACAACGCTCGCCCTAACCATAAAACCCCAACCTCTAACACTAACCGTAGCCCTAATCCAAACCCCAGCACTAACCATTACCCCTATCTTTAACATTGATGATAAATAATTCATATGGCCATTGAAGAGCAACCACCTCAATCACTAAATCTTGCCTGTACCACTGATCCTTAACACAAACACCTACTCATAATACTAACCCAGTACACTAACAATAACGCGAACACACCACAGCTGACCATAATGCTGACTACAGCACAAACAGAATGCTAAACCACCACCACCACCACAAACCATTACACTAAGCTGTAATGTTAAACCCGAACACGAACTCACAGCACTAAAACCAAGGCTTACCACTAACCGTCAACACTAGCATCAGCTCCCAACACTAACCCAAGCAACGTCAACCAAAAACACTAAACCCCAACCATAATACCAACCACGAAGCCTTGACACTAACTGCTAAGCCCAAGCACTAACACCAACTCTTAAAAATAGCCCGAGCCCCAGGCCCGAGGCTCTCAGCCTCAGCATCTTGTCCCTTAGTCCTAAGCCCTAGGTCTTAGGCCCAAGGTCCTAGCTTTTAGGCCCTAGGCCTTAGGCCCCAGCCTCCAGCCCTTAGGCCCAAGGTCTTAAGTCCTAGCTGCTTCTAGCTCCTAAATCCTAGGACCTAGGCCTTAGGTCCCAGCCCTAGTCCCTGTGTCCTAGGCCCCAACCTCTAACTCCTTGGCCCTAGCCCTGAGGCCCTAGGCCCCATCCCTTATGTCCTAGGCCTTAGGCCCCAGTCCCTAAGCCCTAGGCCTTTGGCCGTAGCTGTAATCTGTGCCGTTGGTTGCGCCGGCAGGGGCAGCGGCCGGGGCCTGGAGGAGGTGCTGACACTGTACCCGGAAGTGCGTCACGAGGACGAGCGGGGCAAGGAGGTGGTGGAGCACGGCAACAAGTACTGGGTGATGCTGCCTGAGGGGGTGGATGTCACGAACTTCTACGCCAGCGAGAAGGCCCGCCAGTGAGACTCCACCGCAGGGCAACTCGCTAGCTGACTCGCTCGCTCGCTCGCTCACACACGGCGCGCTTTGCAAACCGGCGGGTCAGTCACCTCCCTGTCACTCTTCTACTATCGCTGCTGCTACCACAATGGTTACCGTTGCCCGTGACCTTCGCTCGTCGATTCCTCCACGCGCGTTGACGCCTCGGCAATGCCAGGAACTGATTGCTTCATTCCACCTTACGCAGTGCTCGGCCACCGTCTCTGCAGGTCAGAGCAACGCACACTCCACTCGCCCAACGAACCACGGCCAACGCCAGTGACGATGAGCTGACCCGGCGCTGGGCCTCCCCTAGGTCGACCCAGCCTGAAAATTAGTACCCGGCCCTGTGTGTAAACATCAGCACCGGGGAGACAAAGGCGGCCGGGGCGTGGTGCTGGTTCACCAACCGTCGTCATTGGTGTGCGACATTCCGGCCACTCGCCACAATGACAGCGAACTTGGCTTGAAGGCTCCACGGGTGACCTTTGTGTCTATTTTGCCGCCCCCTCCTTCCTCACCGTGTGCGCGAGGAGCAGGGAAGAGACGAAGTGGCGGCGCTGGGTGGACAACCACCTCGTCCACCTCATCTCGCCCAACGTGTACCGCTCTCCGCGCGAGGCACTGGCGTCGTTCGACTACATCGTGCGCGTGGGGAAGTTCGGCTCCGTGGAGGGCGTCTTCGCCAAGTACTGCGGCGCCGCCGCCATGTTCCTCGTGAGCAAGCGGCTCAAGCGAAAGTGAGTGCCCCCCCCCCTCCCCGCACGCAGACGAACGACCTCTCCAAATTGACGCGGTTGGCTACGTACAGTGCGGAAGAAGTTCAACGCACAGATGTACGTAGACTCAACACTGCCCATAGACTCAACACTACCCATAGACTCAACACTACCCATAGACTCAACACTGCCCATAGACTCAACACTGCCCATAGACTCAACACTGCCCATAGACTCAACACTACCCATAGACTCAACACTGCCTATAGACTCAACACTGCGCATAGACTCAACACTGCCCATAGACTCAACACTGCCCATAGACTCAACACTGCCCATAGACTCAACACTACCCATAGACTCAACACTACCCATAGACTCAACACTGCCCATAGACTCAACACTGCCCATAGACTCAACACTGCCCATAGACTCAACACTACCCATAGACTCAACACTACCCATAGACTCAACACTACCCATAGACTCAACACTGCCCATAGACTCAACACTGCCCATAGACTCAACACTGCCCATAGACTCAACACTGCACCTCCGATTTGCACGGTTGGCTACGTACGGTGCGAAAGAAGTTCATCGTACATACGTACATAGGACATCACTTTATTGCATCACATTCTCTCTCATCACTTTATCTCTGCTCACTTCATCTCTCATCGCTTGATCTCTCTCTTGATGCGAGCCTGTCGAGTTCCAGACGCGATTCGCGGATAGCCAACACCGGAGCCTGCTAAGCGCAGGCACGCAGCGCGCATGGTAGATACGATGGCTACTCGCGCGGGGTTCCCTAACCGCACGCGCAAGAGGGAGGGGGGCCCTCAAATCAAGGAAGGAGGGAGTTGAAAAAAGGCCGGGGAAGTGGGAGGAGGAGTGGTTGAAGACGTGGAACACGTTAACACCACGCGGAGAGAGCGCCCTGGCCGGGCTGTCAAACCCGGGAGCGTCACGCTGTGAGGCGCGAGGGTGACCTCTGCTCCGCCGGAACCGCCGGCGTCACCCCCTCCGCGCCCCGCTCCCACCCCACCGTGCGTTGCAGGCACCACATGCAGGAGGATGTGCGCCAGGACCTGTACCAGGCCGCCAACGAGTGGGTTCGCGCCCTGGGGAAGGAGCGCCCCTTCATGGGTGGACAGAGCCCCAACCTCGCCGACCTGGTCAGCGGCACCCATCCCCCCCCCCCCACCCACCCCCCCCCCCCCGCTTCCCCAAGCCTGCACCTCGCACCCTCATCCCATGCTGAGCCTCGGTCTAAAACCCAGCTTCAACAAAACCGTCATAAACCCGGCCAGTGCCTCATCCTAAACCCAACATAAACTCAATCCTAAACCTCGGCTTAAACCTAATCCTAAAGCAGTGGTTCTTAACCTTGTTGGAGGTACCGAACCCCACCAGTTTCATATGCGCATTCACCGAACCCCTCTTTAGTGAAAAATAAAATGTGATTTTTTTCAAATTCAAGACATAGATATGTTTTTTACTGGTACACAAAATGAGCCGTGCATGAACATTACCTTGTTCAAAGAATAAAACCAACACAATGCATAAACTCACAACAAATTACATACCTGGAAATCAATGTGACTTCTGCTGTTGCCTTTGAGAGATCAGTTCAGATATGCGTGGCTTCACCTTGGCAAGTGCCACTCTCATGTCATTTTCACAGCAAAGTCTGTTCCTTTTCTTCGTTTTATGTCCAGCATCTTCGAAAAGGATTGCTCACAAAGATATGTTGTAACAAATGGTATAAAAAAATCCAGGGCTTTCTTAGCAATAACTGGATACTTGTTCATTTGTCGACACCAAAACGTTGAGAGCGTTGTTGTTCTGAAGAGTTGCTGTTGAACCTGGCTCTGCTGAATTTCAATGATTTCGTCGAGGAATTCATCATTGACATCTGCTGTTTCAACAGCAAACGTGAACGGCTGTCTCACCCATGCTGGATATGACTCTCTTGTAGGGAAATATCCGTCGAGAGACTTTGCAAGCTCATCTAAGTGCGTGGCAATTGTTTGCTTCAGTTCCGTGGATACAGAAATATCTCCGATTCCAGACACATCTTCGATCTTACTTGCACAGTCGTCCAGAAGCGGGAAGTTTGCGAAGTTATTGTTCTCTGTTCGTCGTTTCCATAACGGTAGCTTTTTTTGAAAAGCCTTCAGGTGTTCTTCCGCTTCCATGATATTGACTCCACCACCCTGCATCTGCTGATTGAGATGATTGAGAGCTGCGAATATATCAGCCATGTACGCTAAAATGAGAATGAACTCAGGATTTTTGAAGCAATCTGCATGGCAGTGTTGGTGCTCTTGCAAAAACAGGGCTAATTCCACACGCATGGCAAAAACACGATTCAGCACCTGTCCCCGGGATAACCACCGAATATTAGAATGGAGCAGAAGTACCTCAAATTCAGAGCCCATTTCTTTACACAGCTCACTGAAGATGCGGTGCCTCAGAGCACTTTTTCGCACATAGTTCACACATTCCACCACAGTTTTTAATACTTCTGCCATTTTTGGAGGTAAGGTTTTTGTTGCCAACGCATGCCTGTGCAGAATACAATGCGTCACAATGATGTGTGGTGCATCGGCCTTTACTAGCGCACCAAAACCAGACTTTCTTCCCAGCATGACTGGAGCTCCGTCCGTACAAACTGCAGAAACCATATCCCATGAAAGATTGTTGTCTCTGAAGAAGTCATCCACAAGCTTCTTCACATCGGCTGCCTTCGTTGTTGTTGTAAGAGGCTTACAAAATAAAAACTCTTCTTTTATCATGTCGTCTTTCACATAGCGTACAAAAACAGCAAGCTGGCTTAGATCAGAAACGTCTGTGGTTTCGTCGAGTTGAAGGCTGAATTTTGCCGGGCTTGAAATCAGATCCGCGACTACTTGAGCCAAGATGTCTTTACTCATGTCTTCTATTCTGTCACTGACGGTGTCATTTGAAAGGGGAATTTGGGATAATTTACCTTCGGCCGCTGTTCCGAGTATCAGATTCGCCATCTTTAATGCAGCTGGTTTCACAAGTGTTTCACCAATGGTGTGTGGCTTGCCCTGCTTTGCGATCAGGTAAGCAACTTCGTACGATGCTGTCAGGATCGGTTTGTTAACAGGTACAAATCCAAGAGCAGGCAGAGTGGCCCTTTCATCGAATCTGGCTCTCTTCACCCTGAATTCAGCAAGTGTTGTGTTCTTGTATTCCCCGTCTCCATGCAGCTTCAAGAAGTGTTCCTTTAGTTTTGCCGGTGCAAGACTAGAGTTGCTCAACTTGGCGTTGCAAATCATGCAGATAGGACGCTCACTCCCGTCACGTTCCGTGATACATGAGAATCCATGTTGTACATATTCGTCCGACCACTTTCTTCTTTTGCCCGACATAGTTAGTATGGATAAAATATTAAAGAAATCACACGACGTACGACAACAACAGTCACACGTTGACTACTGAGTACGCACTAAATTCCCCGCAGCGCCGATTGGCCAAGCAGTGTAGCATGATCATCTGCAGCCAGTGATGGCCAAGCGGGCCGTGTGTGTCATCACAAATTTACACAATAATTCAAGTGTGTCCGGACCTCCGTGGCGGGGGCTCTGCCGAACCCCTGAGATCGACTCACCGAACCCCTGGGGTTCGATCGAACCCAGGTTAAGAACCACTGTCCTAAACCGAGCCGAAGCCGCAACCTAAAGCAATCATAAACCCACCCTAAACAGCAGCATACACCTTTCCTGACACATCCTAAACATCTCCTAAACCCATCCTAAACCTACACTAAACTTACCTTGCGCATCTCCCCCATTTACGCCTCTGCATCCCCATGTGTCTCATGTATCCCCGTATGTCCCCATGCGTCCCCGTCCATCCCCGTACTTTCCCCGTCCATCCCCGTGCATTGCCCCCCCGCTCCAGGCCGTGTTCGGCGTTCTGCGCGTCATGGAGGGCCTGCAGGCGTTCGACGACGTCATGGCCAACACGAAGCTGGGGCCGTGGTACGAGCGCACGCAGCAGGCCATCGGGCAGCAGCGGGGACGCGCGTGACGCACGTGACGCACGTGACGCACGTGACGCACGTGACGCACGTGACGCACGTGACGCACGTGACGCACGTGACGCACGTGACGCACGTGACGCACGTGACGCACGTGACGCACGTGACGCACGTGACGCGCGGCGCCGCTGCCGCCGCCGCTGCCGCCACCGCAGACGCCGCCGCTTCTCCTGCTGCGTTTCCACGGCCGTCTGCAACCGGGACCCAAGCCGCGTGCCCGGGCCATTGTTGGACCGGGCCCGGCAAGGCCCATTCCCTCTTCCCATGCTTCCGAGAGCCACTCGCCTCCACGGCCTCGATCCCGAGCGCGTGCGAGAGAGCTTGTTTACCCTTTCCCATTCCGTTGACGTACGCATACGTCACCGGAACGGTACCGGAAGAAAAGCTCGAATAAAATAACTTTATCGGTACCGAGGCTCCCGCATGGCCACGCCGGGGAGAGGCGTGTGGCACATTTTGGCGCCAGCTGTTGCAGAGTGCGGCGGGCGTGTCGCTACGGTTCTCTGCGGCGGTGAGTGCAGCGGCGCTACGCCTCTCTAAATAAAAACTAACGCCGAACCGCTCGCGTGTTCCGAGATTCTCCGGTGAACGGGACCCCCGCCCTGTAAAGGTTGCAGACGTCTCGGAACGGGGAAAGGGTTCGGATAAAAGCCGCCGCTGCGAGGGCTGCCGGAGTTAGCGTGACGGTGGTCGATAGCTCTTTGACGAGATCAGCCAAGGGATGGTGGTTGTTCGTTTGCAGCAAGCACTTTGTGTGTTAACTAGCGCGACCTGGTAACAACGGCGCTGTGTTCGCTCGGCAATCAGAAGCCAATGCGGTTCGGCGAGCACCGGACGGACACGCTCGGGTCTTTCTCTCAACCCCGTGTGTGCGGCAGGAAGGGCTGCCCATCGCTCCACTGCGCCCACGTTTGCACCAACATTTTTAGACTCGCCTAAACATTTTGAAGGGGGCGGCGGCGGCGGCGTGCACTCCACCAGCCAAACCCTAATGCTTCAAGGCAGCTACGGAGGTTGCGTTGAAGCCCGACACGCATGCGGCGGTAGTGACGGCTTTCCGTGCATGCCGGCCGTGTTGTGACCGGGCGTGCCTGGGGGGGTTGGGGGGGGGGGGGCAGCCCCCCCTGTCGTTTGCCGCTCGTAGACGCGGCCTGCAGACTCGTTCGCTAAATAAAATGATACGGAGAGTTTACCGACCGATTACGAGTGTTCGTTTGTGACCACGATGAGAAGGAGGAGGGGAGGGAAAGGTACGTCCGCCAGGTGCGATGGGAGAATGTTGAGCGAGAGGTTGGGTAAGTTTGTCAGTGTACGTATTCATAATAATGATAAATAACGCGATCTAACCCAAAAACCTTTTTTTATTAATAATATTGGTCGCGAAAGCCTACGTGTTAAACAGTGTACGTATGTTGAACTTCTTTCCCACCATACGTCGACAACCATGCTAATCGGAGGCGCGGGGGGGAAGGACCACAAACTGGAGACAAACAGTAGTTTGAAAGAAATTCGTTTTCAGTGGGCGAGTTGCGGAGTGATTGAAGGGGTTGGTCAGTGAATGAGCAAGTGGGTCAGTTATTGAGTAGGTAGGTCGATGTATGTTGAACGTAGGGGCAACTGAAATTGTATCCAGTGGTTGAATTTGGGAGAGTCGCCCCTTTACGTAACGCCAGCGGTTCTAAGTTGAGTTGGTTTAACCGGTCCGAAACTCGCAAATGAGGGACTGGCATCGTAGAGGATATTAACGACGCAAATTTTGTAAGATCATTACGTGGTCGAACCCAAATAATAAATCACGTAACTCTTAATCTAATACGTATATTAACGCGTAGGCTATCGCGAACAATATCCATAAGGGGCCGTCCATAAATGACGTCATGCACCTAGGGGGGGTGGTTTGAGAAATGTGACGTCACATCACAATGCGCAACTTTAAATAAATATAGACAACACGTTTTACTTAATTAAATAGACTTTTTTTTATAAATGTTTTCTCCGACAACATCAGAGTGCAGCGCCACATTAAATACGCACTACAATGACAATAGTTTAAAGCGATTTGAAGCATGTTTTATTTTGGGGGGGGGGGGGGGGTGGGCAGAGCTTTGTGACGAGGGGGGGGGGGTAAAAAATCGTCCAAAATCGCGTGACGTCATTTATGGACGGCCCCTCAGAGGTTTGTTGTTTAGATTGCATAAATATAAATGTGTTGTTAAACCCACCAGCCAATTAGTAAGGTTTGTCACGTTAACAAAAACTTGCCATTTCGTTACTAGTTGATCTTGCTATAATTGGCTGTCGGGTGGTGGAGGGTTTAACGACACATTTACGCAATAATCCAACAAAAACCTCTTATGGGTAATACGATATGTATGTTGAACTTCTTTCGCACCATACGCAGACAACCGTGCTGATCGGAGGTGCAGTGTTGAGTCTGGGTAGTGTTGAGTCTATGGGCAGTGTTGAGTCTATGGTTAGTCTTGAGTCTGGGTAGAGTTGAGTCTATGGGTAGTGGTGAGTCTATGGATTAGAGTTGAGTCTATGGGCATTATTGAGTCTATGGGCAGTGTTAGTCTATGGGCAGAATGTATGAACAGCTTTCGCACCGTAATAGCCAACCTTTGATAATATAATTATCGAAGGTGCGGGGTAAGGACGACAAACTAAACACAAATGATACACAAACTAAACACAAATAGGTGGTGGGGTGAAGAAGTCACTGAGCGAGTGGATCGGTGATTTGGGTGGATTTTGAAGGTTGAATCAAAGTGAGTGGTGCAGTGGCAGATTGAGTTCACGTGGGATTGAAGAGGTGAGTAAGTGAGTGGGTCAGTGTGTGATGAGTGAATCGGCGAGTGCTTCGGTGAGAGGTGGAATAGTTCGTGGGCCGTGGCTGAGTTTTGTAAGCGAGCGGTTAAATGCGTGAGCGGGTGAGCGAATGAGTGATTTTATTAATATTGCTGCAGTGTACAATGCGAGTGTTCTCCGGGCACTCCAAGTCACACGCAAGTTGACACAACGCTGTTGACACGGCTATTGATCACGTAACGGATTAAACGCAAAACATCGTTACGATAATTAATCATGAACCTTATGGCGGGACCCCGGGGTGCCGAATAAACTTAAGTCAAAATCTGAATGAATTAATGTATTCTTGTTGACTCCGTCCCACCGCGCACATGAACGCCGCGACCTGGCGCGGATTGTTCTGTTCCCGTGTCGTGTCCAAGCGCAGCAGTGAAGACGAATAGCTCACAAGAGCTGAACAAGCGAATGCGCACAAGACCTGAACAAGCGAATAGCTCACAAGAGCTGAACAGGCGAATAGGGCACAAGAGCTGAACAAGCGAATAGCTCACAAGGGCTGAACAAGCGAATAGCTCACAGGAGCTGAGCAAGCGAATAGCTCACAAGGGCTGAACAAGCGAATAGCTCACAAGACCTGAACAAGCGAATAGTTCACAAGAGCTGAACAAGCGAATGCGCACAAGACCTGAACAAGCGAATAGCTCACAAGACCTGAACAAGCGAATGCGCACAAGACCTGAACAAGCGAATAGCTCACAAGAGCTGAACAAGCGAATAGCTCACAGCACCTGAACAAGCGAATAGCTTGCAAGACCTGAACAAGCGAATAGCTCACAAGAGCTGAACAAGCGAATAGCTCACAACAGCTGAACAAGCGAATAGCTCACAACAGCTGAACAAGCGAATAGCTCACAAGACCTGAACAAGCGGATAGCTCACAAGAGCTGAACAAGCGAATAGCTCACAAGACCTAAACAAGTGAATGGCGCACAAGACCTGAACAAGCGAATATCTCACAAGACCTGAACAAGCGAATAGCTCACAAGAGCTGAACAAGCGAATAGCACACAAGACCTGAACAAGCGAATATCTCACAAGAGCTGAACAAGCGAATAGCTCACAAGAGCTGAACAAGCGAATAGCTCACAAGACCTGAACAAGCGAATAGCTCACAAGAGCTGAACAAGTGAATAGCTCACAAGACCTGAACAAGCGAATGCGCACAAGACCTGCACAAGCGAATATCTCACAAGAGCTGAACAAGCGAATAGCTCACAAGAGCTGAACAAGCGAATAGCTCACAGGAGCTGAACAAGCGAATAGCTCACAACGGCTGAACAAGCGAATAGCTCACAAGAGCTGAACAAGTGAATAGCTCACAAGACCTGAACAAGCGAATGCGCACAAGACCTGCACAAGCGAATATCTCACAAGAGCTGAACAAGCGAATAGCTCACAAGAGCTGAACAAGCGAATAGCTCACAAGAGCTGAACAAGCGAATAGCTCACAAGAGCTGAACAAGCGAATAGCACACAAGACCTGAACAAGCGAATAGCTCACAAGAGCTGAACAAGCGAATAGCTCACAAGACCTGAACAAGCGAATGCGCACAAGACCTGCACAAGCGAATATCTCACAAGAGCTGAACAAGCGAATAGCTCACAACAGCTGAACAAGCGAATAGCTCACAAGAGCTGAACAAGCGAATAGCTCACAACAGCTGAACAAGCGAATAGCTCACAAGAGCTGAACAAGCGAATAGCTCACAACAGCTGAACAAGCGAATAGCTCACAAGACCTGAACAAGCGAATAGCTCACAAGACCTGAACAAGTGAAGAGCTCACAAGACCTAAACAAGCGAATAGCTCACAGGAGCTGAACAAGCGAATAGCTCACAGGAGCTGAACAAGCGAATGCGCTCGATGCTCGTGTATGGGTCAGGATCATCACAAGCCTTTTCCGAAGCTGCTCAAACTGCCCACGCGAAATTATTTCCTGCAGACACGAAAGCTCCAAATATCTCACTGACATGCTAATTCATCTCGTATCAATGCGGATAAGAGGAGCGGCGACCCATTACTCTGTAGAGTAACTTTGGTGTAAACGCTTGTTGCAATATGAACAGCGCATTGAAAACGCGTACTATTTTATGCACCGTTTACAAAATGTGTTCACAAATCCACACTGAGAATCACGCTGATTGACAGAGGGGTGTCAATATTTTTTCGATAGTGTACTTAAATAGAGGTACTGCAGGTAAGTAGTTTTCAGTTTTAAAGGCATAGTTTAACAAGATAAGAAAGACAACACTTGCCACCATCCTTCAAACCCATTGGTGAAAAAGAGCAAAGTGTTTGTTGACATAATATAATGTGTATAATGTGTATGCGAGAGCCGGGGGCTTATGGGACCCCGGGATCCCGCCATAAAGTTCAATTATGTAAATAAATATCGGTTCTGGACTCCAGCCATTCGGTAGCTAGGAGATGTTAACTACCTCGCCTGGTATACAGGAGGTCGTGGGTTCAATCCCGACCCTGACGCCTGCTGCTGTATATTTGGAGTTTGCGTCTCTCTCTCTCATCATCATCACGGTGGCTAGGAAATGTTAACTACCTCGCCTGGTGTACAGGAGGTCGTGGCTTCAATCACAACCCTGACGACTGCTGCTAGAAATGTCCACATGGTGGTGATGATGATAAGCCACTTATTGTTACGAGTATCGACGCACGCGTTGAGCTTTATTTTTTTGTTATGAGGTGAATTAATTTTCTGAGGGGAGCCGCGGGTAAAAGTGTTTTTTTAAATGCCGCTCTAAATTCCCGCCAAAAGGCCGCGCGGCTGTCCCTAGGGCAACGCGCGTCGCTGCTCTTGGCAACGAGCGTCTGTTACCGTGGCAACGCGCGTCTCTCCCCCCACCCCCACCTCTTCCACCGTCTCCAAGGCAACATTGTGAGTTGGGCGGGCGCGGTGGGGGGGGGGTTCGACTCCAGCTGATCGCAGCGGGAAACGGCCCCCCGGGGATGGTCGACCAATCGGCGGCCGAGCTCGAGCGAACGTTGAGTTTGAATTGACCAATGGGGAGCGGCGGAAGGAGGGCTCGGTTCGTGCCGATGTTTTGAAGGCCGCGAGACGGCGGCGGCGTTGGCGTTGGCGCAGCGGGCGGACGGCGCGCGACCCATCATCATCACCATCGCCACCACCGCCGCCGGGGTCGGTTAAATACGGTACCAGTTTGTAGCGGTCGGTGATGTTGTTTTGGCTGTTCCGTTGGCGTCGTCTCTCTTGGCCCGCGAGAATGCGGGAGTTTGCAACGGCCGCTTTTGTTGGAATCGTTCAAAGCGCAGCCCCTGCAACGCATCGCTTCCGCAACTGCTGATGGAAGGTCGGCGGGGTGAGTGAGTGAGTGAGGGAGACGACAACTCCGCTCGGGCGTTTTGTCCCACGCTGGGACAGACGGCGTGGTAGGTGTTGGGATCAGAACAACACCCGCTCCTCGCCTCGCCTTGTAAACACCACGTTCTGGGGTGATTGTTATGGTGTAACAGTCGTCGTCATCAATGTCATTGCGGTCTCGTCAGCACGACTATCGTTACTATCGTCCTCGTCAAAAGCAATCATTAATTCAGTTGCTGAAAAGGTCTTCCAGCATGCGAAGCGAACGTCGGACATCATTCTGAAAACGTGTTATGTTGCTATCATTATTTCTGCATCATCAGCAGCAACACAGTCTGTCGTCATAACCATCGATGGATACATATCGATGAACTACTGTACTTCGTTGTTACTGTACAGGATGGTCCAGATGTCTTGTGGTTTCCCCAATATTAACTGACCCCATCAACATATTCCCCTTTTTTAAATAAACCTTTTAAATATATATAAAGTTTTTGAGAAATCAAATCGGTGATGTGGATGGGTGGGGGGGTCACAATACATCTAAAACCACTACAGTGCCGTGGTTAAATTTTGATTTAAAGCTTTCGTGACTGCAGTCATTCATATTCTTAGCTCTTTCGGTAAAGTCACGTTGAAGGGAAACAATAAAATATATATGAAATATATATAAAACAATAAAATTCTCACGACGTTTCGACCATAACACAAACGGTCATCATCGTCACACACCTGATGATCATCACACCTGATGACGACCGTTTGTGTTACGGTCGAAACGTCGTGAGAATTTTTTTTATTGTTTTATATATATTTCATTATTTTATTGTTTCCCTACAACGTGACTTTACCGAAAGAGCTAAGAACAGCGCCGTGGTTGTTGAGAGAGAGAAAGAGAGAGGGAGATAGAAGCTGGCTTAGCGTTGCTGGGAGCTTTATTTTCATTGCTGCTTTGGTGGTGGCTGGAGACGCGTTGCCATGGACACCCACAGCCAGCGTTGTGATTAAAGATGTATCATGGGGAAACATTTAGTTTTTGCCAGTATCAGAGGGCGTTGAAAAATAATAATAGGTTCCATACTCTTTGGTTCTATTGGGTAAAGTCACGTAGGTGAAAATAAAATAACAAAAAATCACGACGTTTCGGCCACAACACAAGCGGCCTTCATCAGGTGAAGGGACAAGACTGGAGGACAGCGCTCCAGACAGTCTCGTCCCTTCACCTGATGAAGGCCGCTTGTGTTGTGGCCGAAACGTCGTGATTTTTTGTTATTTTATTTTCACCTACGTGACTTTACCCAATAGAACCAAAGAGTATGGATCCTAGCAGTCACGAAAGCTTTAAATCTAGAAATAATAATAATAGGTTGTTATACCCTTTTAATACTTTGACATTGGCAAACACAATTCTCCAATTTGAGATGATGGCATTTGTTTGACCGGTAAGGCCTCGGATGTTGAGCATATTTACCTTTTAAACGGTGGATTGCCTGTGGAAGGAAGCCTGGAGCAGCCCAGCCAAAGGTCCCACGTATTGCAGACTCATGAGGGCAAGTGCTGTAATAAACTGAGCGATTTAGCTCTCTTTTTTTTTTTCAGAAGCGACGTTGCCACCACAAATTTTCGCTCAACCAATTGGCTCATCGTGTGGAAATTTATTGCAGACAAATACGATGAACCCGCACGTCTTTTCTAAATGTGGAGGGGGGAACAGGAGGAAAATCCACGCGAAAACGGGGAAAACATGCAAACCCCAAATATGCAGGAGGCGTCGGTGGTCGGGATGGAACCCACGACCTCCTGTATACCAGGCAAAGTAGTTAACATCTCTTAGCCACCGTGGCATCCCTAGCGAGTAGCAACTATGAAGGCCAACACGGCACACGAGGGGGTGGGTGACCAGCACCACGCCCGGCCGCCTTTGGTTCCCCAGTGCTGATGATGTTCACACACCGCACCAGGTACTCATTTGAGGCTGAGTCAACCTAGGGGAGGCCCATGACCGGCTCAGATAATCGTCACCACCGCTCCCCGCAGTAACAGCAGCAGCACGCTCACTTGCCCATTGATACGCTCACTCGCCGCACGGCAGGACCGTGAGGGATAGTCACGGCTAAGGGAGTCCTTCATCCAGCAGTGGATTGACCATGTTTAACACATAGGCATTCACGACCAACTTTGTCCATATTTGGGTTAGATTGCGTACGAATAAATGTGTCGTTAAACCCACTACCACCCGACATGGCCGGTTCCACGACACATTTATATCTACGGCACGTAACCCACAATAAAGAAACCTCACGGATTGACCAAGGTTTGATTGTTCATGATGGTGACCGAGCGTTCGCCTGTGGGCGTGCGACACCTAACGCCTGGGTCTGATCAAAGGGGCTACGAAATCTGCACTTGACGTCGATGAGGTCGTGGTCTTCGCGTTGTTGTCGTTCTAACGTCAGCAGTGCGCTGGGGTAGTGTGAAGGCACGATGATGTTTGCGGTGGCAATTTGCGCTGTTGTCGGAAGTGCGTGGAGGCTCCCTCCCGGTGATGGTGTTGTGTTGGTTGTTGTTGTGTTGATTGTTGCCGTTGGTGGTTTGCAATGTACACAGGCTCCCCGTGATGATGGTGATGTTGTTGCTATTGGTTGTTGTTGGTGGTGGTGGTGGTGGTTTGCAGTGTGACAGGACCATAAAGATTCGGATGGTGATGATTATGCTGTTGTTGTGTTGGCTGTTGTTGGTTGTTGTCGGCAGTGCGGCGGCAACATGAAGATGCGCACGGGCTCCCCGGGATGGTGAAGATGGTGATGATGATGTTATGTTGGTTGTTGTTGGTTGTTGTTGGTTGTTGTCGGCAGTGCGGCAGGACCATGAAGATACGGACGGGCTCCCCGCCGGTGCACGTGCACGTGGACGAAGACACGCCGGTGCACGTGCACCTCAAGAAGACGCGCAAGCCCCGCGTGGGAGCCGGCGCCACGGAGGTGAGGGACACACGGCGGCTCCCGCGTAGGGGCACGCGCGTCGACAACAACGACGAACAAAAGATCCCCCGTGTAGCCTTAACAGGCTGTCGGGGCAAGTGCTGTTAGCGAGCACCCATGAAGGCCAGAATGGCACACGAGGGGGTGGGTGGCCAGCACCACGCCCGGCCGCCTTTGTCTCCCAAGTGGCGATGTTTACGCGCCGCACCAGGTACTCATTTGCGGCTGAGTAGACCTAGGGGAGGCCCGGGACCGGTTCAGATACTCATCACTGGTGTTGACCGTGAGCGGGAATCGAACTCGGGTCGCCAGGTTCGTAGTGCAGCGTAGCGCTAACCGCTACACTATCGCTCCTCACACACACACACGGGCATCACGGTTCAAGTTGAAGTATATTTTGTTTGACCAGGTGATGGTGCAGCTGTGATCTGCTGTGTTGCGCTATTTTGGTCATGCGTTGTGTTGCTGGGTGGGTCATGTGTTGTTGTGCTGTGCTGCGTGCTCTGTTGTATTTGGATCGCGCCTCGTGTTGCGTTGCTGTGCGAGCGATGCATCATGTCTATGCACGGTTGTGTTATTTGTGTGATTAATTGCGACGCTGTGCGAGTAAAGTTTTGTGCCGTTGTGTTATTTTATCATACGTTGTGTCACCGTGCTTTTGTGTTATATGGGCCACGCGCTGTGTTGTGCGTGTAATGCATTGTACGTATGTCCGTTGAAATTTCTTCCCACTGTACGTAGCCAACTGTGCTAATCGGAGGTGCAGTGTTGAGTCTGTGGGTAGTGTTAGTCTATGAGCAGTATGTACAGTGAGGGAAAAAAGTATTTGATCCCCTGTTGATTTTGTACGTTTGCCCACTGACAAAGAAATGATACGTTTATAATTTTAATGGTAGGTTTATTTGAACAGTGAGAGACAGAATAACAACAAAAACCCAGAAAAACGCATGTCAAAAATGTTATGAATTGATTTACATTTTAATGAGGGAAATGAGTATTTGACCCTCTGCAAAACATGACTTAATACTTGGTGGCAAAACCCTTGTTGCCAATCACAGAGGTCAGACGTTTCTTGTAGTTGGCCACCAGGTTTGCACACATCTCAGGAGGGATTTTGTCCCACTCCTCTTTGCAGATCTTCTCCAAGTCATTAAGGTTTCGAGGCTGACGTTTGGCAACTCGAACCTTCAGCTCCCTCCACAGATTTTCGATGGGATTAAGGTCTGGAGACTGGCTAGGCCACTCCAGGACCTTAATGTGCTTCTTCTTGAGCCACTCCTTTGTTGCCTTGGCCGTGTGTTTTGGGTCATTGTCATGCTGGAATACCCATCCACGACCCATTTTCAATGCCCTGGCTGAGGGAAGTAGGTTCTCACCCAAGATTTGACGGTACATGGCCCCATCCATCGTCCCTTTGATGCGGTGAAGTTGTCCTGTCCCCTTAAAAAAACACCCCCAAAGCATAATGTTTCCACCACCATGTTTGACGGTGGGGATGGTGTTTTTGGGGTCATAGGCAGCATTCCTCCTCCTCCAAACACGGCGAGTTGAGTTGATGCCAAAGAGCCCCATTTTAGTCTCATCTGACCACAACACTTTCACCCAGTTGTCCTCTAAATCATTCAGATGTTCATTGGCAAACTTCAGACGGGCATGTATATGTGCTTTATGGAGCAGGGGGACCTTGCGGGCGCTGCAGGATTTCAGTCTTTCACAGGGTAGTGTGTTACCAATTGTTTTCTTGGTGACTATGGTCCCAGCTGCCTTGAGATCATTGACAAGATCCTCCCGTGTAGTTCTGGGCTGATTCCTCTCCGTTCTCATGATCATTGCAACTCCACGAGGTGAGATCTTACATAGAGCCCCAGGCCGATGGAGATTGACAGTTCTTTTGTGTTTCTTCCATTTGCGAATAATCGCACCAACTGTTGTCACCTTCTCACCAAGCTGCTTGGCAATGGTCTTGTAGCCCATTCCAGCCTTGTGTAGGCCTACAATCTTGTCCCTGACATCCTTGGAGATCTCTTTGGTCTTGGCCATGGTGGAGAGTTTGGAATCTGATTGATTTATTGGTTCTGTGGACAGGTGTCTTTTATACAGGTAACGAGCTGAGATTAGGAGCACTCCCTTTAAGAGTGTGCTCCTAATCTCAGCTCGTTACCTGTATTAAAGACACCTGGGAGCCAGAAATCTTTCTGATTGAGAGGGGGTCAAATAATTATTTCCCTTATTAAAATGCAAATCAATTTATAACATTTTTGACATGCGTTTTTCTGGATTTTTTTTGTTGCTATTCTGTCTCTCACTGTTCAAATAAACCTACCATTAAAATTATAGACTGATCATTTCTTTGTCAGTGGGCAAACGTACAAAATCAGCAGGGGATCAAATACTTTTTTCTCTCACTGTATGTGTGTATGTTGAACTATATTCGCACCGTACGTAGCCAACCGTGCTATTGTCACGCCGTTTTTTTTATTTGCGTGTAATGTGCCGTGCTGTTGTGTTGTTGTTACGGGCTCACGTTTTTTCGTGGTGTTGTTGTCATCGAGTTACTGTATCGGCTGTTGTTGTTGCGCGATTGCTGCTCGATGGCAGGGACGAACCGTGGGGGGCGAGCGGGCGAGCGCACGGTCGACGCCGCGAGGACGGAGCCGCGGGCCGTGGATTCCACCCGGAAAAACCTCCGTGCGGGACAAGACGTACGCCTGGGAGGTGAGTCTCCCATACCTCCGATTAGCATGGTTGGCCACGTACGGTGCGAAAGAAGTTCAACGTACATACAGCTGTCCATCGACTAAATCTACCCACAGATTCAACACTACCCATAGACTCAACACTGCACCTCCGATTAGCACGGTTGGCTACATACGGTGTGAAAGAAGTTCAACATACATAGGTATGTACATGTTTTTAATCAACGTGCGATTTGAGTATTTGGCTGCTATACATTTCCACATGATAAGCCACTTCTTTGAGCTATCATTTGTGGCCAGGTCACTTTCAAAAAAGAGCTATGCAGCTCAGTGGGTCTTGCCTGGTAAAATAAAAATTAGTTTGGTTTACTCTTTGGTTTTTTCGGTAAAGTCACGTTGACGCGGTGAAAAATGCACGCGACCACGGGGAGTGAGACATGCAAACTCCAAATATACATCAGGCGTCAGGGTCAGGATTGAACCCACGACCTCTTTTATACCAGGCGAGGTAGCTAACATTTCACCACGGGGCGAGTGACATGCAAACTCCAAATATACACCAGGTGTCAGGTTCAGGATTGAACCCACGACCTTCTGTATAACAGGCGAAGTAATTAACATCTCACCACGGGGAGCGAGACACGCAAACTCCAAATATACAGTAGGCGTCAGGGTCATGATCGAACCCACGACCTCCTGTATACCAGGCGAGGTAGTTAACATCTCCTAGCCACTGCGGCGAGATGTTGATTTAACACCAGCTCGACCGCAATCTGTCCCTCGGCGCTTCGCCTCAGGGCCCCACGCACCGTCTGGAGATCTCTCCCCCGCGGGGCGCCGACGCGGGCGGCACGCGGCCCGGCCTGCACGTGAGCGACCTCACCACCACGGACGTTGCGGACGGTGCCCGGGGGGAGGAGGGGGCGGAGGGGGATGGGGAGGCTGCGACGGCGTTTGAGAAGACGGTGGACGGACTGCTGGCGCAGGTCAGCTCTCTGCAGGCCCAGGTGACCGGCGCAACGGAGGCCCCGGCCACAACACTGGCTGGGTCATGACGCTAAGTCCACGCCACAACACTGACTGGGTCACGACTCTGAGTCCCAGCCACAACACTGGCTGGGTGACCACGCTGAGTCCATACCACAACACTGGCTGGGTGACCACGCTGAGTCCGTGCCACAACACTGGCTGGGTGACGACTCTGAGTCCGTGCCACAACACTGGCTGGGTCATGACGCTGAGTCCGTGCCACAACACTGGCTGGGTCACGACGCTAAGTCCATGCCACAACACTGGCTGGGTCACGACGCTAAGTCCACGCCACAACACTGGCTGGGTGACCACGCTGAGTCCATGCCACAACACTGACTGGGTGACGACACTAAGTCCGTGCCACAACACTGGCTGGGTCATGACGCTGAGTCCATGCCACAGCGCTGGCTGGGTCACGACTCTGAGTCCATGCCACAACACTCGGTCCCGTAACCATTCCGTGTGTGCTTCCGCTGTGCCCAATCTCTTTAACCACGCCCCGTGTGCTCTCCATGCCCCATTTATCTCCACCCGTGTCCAAAAGACAAATGTGCAAAGTTGTACCAATCTTAGTCGCCCCGAAGGGACAATGGGATAAGTAGACCCACAACCGTTGGTTGAACCGTCTCCACACCCCCCGCCTCTCCGTTCTCGTGTCCCCCTCCGCCCCGCGTCCCTCCGTGCGCCAGGTGGACCAGGAGCGGCGGGACCGCGCTCGGGAGCGGGCGGCCAGCGAGGGGGCCGCGTGGCGGCAGCGCCGCCGCGCCGGGGGGGCGGCCGCGGCCCCCTGCCCGGGGGACGTCGACCTCTCGCCCCACGAGAACGAGGGGCTGAGACGACGCAGCCTCGAGATGCGCGCCGTGCCCAACGGGGACTCGGCGCGGTGAGCAGGGAACCGGTGGGGAGGCACGGGGGGGTAGGGTGGAGGGCGGGGATATATGGGGGGAGGGGTGGGCACACTGGGCACTTATGGGCACCATGGTGGCCAGGTGTTGACTCCCTCGCCTGGTGTACATGAGGTCGTGGGTTTGATCCCGAGCCTGACGATGCCTCCTGTGTATTTGGAGTTGGCGTGCTTTCGCTTCCCGTGGTCGCGTGGATTCTTCTCCGGGTCCTCCGGTTTTTCCCTCCACATTTAGAAACACGCGTTTAGAGTATGTGGCTGCTATAAATTTCCACACGATGATCATCAACTTCGTTGAGCTATCGTTTCTGACCAGGTCGTCCACCGTCTTCTCTGAAAAAGAGCTGTTATAGCTCGATGCGCCTTACCTGGTAACATTTAAATAGTTTATATTCAGTTTGCTTGTGGACTACGAAGAAAATTATAAAAAAAAATATTCACTCACCCAGCCACCAACTTACTCACCCACTCGCTCATCCACTCATTCGCTCTCACTCCCACAAACGATACTCTATCCTGGCCGCTCAAGCACCACAGTGTGAGTCTATGGGTAGTGTTGAGTCTATGGGCAGTGTGTGTGTAAGTTGATCTCCTCTCTCACCGTACGTAGTCAACCGTGCGGGGGAAGGACGGCAAAGTGAACACAATGAGCAGTTGTGGAGGTTCTTCGAGATTCGGTGCGAGTGGCGATGACGTTTGCGTCTTTGACGTCGGCGCGCAGCACGCCTGGAGGCGGCGCCGATGGCCGCGACCGCCTGCTGGGCCAGCTGCTGGAGGCCGAGGCCGTGGGGGCGTCGGCGGCCAAGCAGGTGGCGGCGCTCCGGGACTTTGTGTCACGCATGAGACACGTGAGCAGCGCAGTGTCGCGTCACTGCCGCATCACTGTTGTGGCACTGCCACGTCACCGTCACGTCATCACCGCCACGTCACCGTCACGTCACCGTCACGTCACCGCGACGTCACGTCATCACCGCCACGTCACCGCCACGTCACCGTCACGTCACCGTCACGTCACCGCGACGTCACGTCGTCACCGCCACGTCACCGTCACGTCACCGTCACGTCACCGTCACGTCACCGCCACGTCACCGTCACGTCACCGCCACGTCACCGCCACGTCACCGTCACATCACCGCCACGTCACCGTCACGTCACCGTCACGTCACCGCCACGTCACGTCACCGTCACGTCACCGCCATGTCACCGCCACGTCACCGCCACGTCACGTCACCGCCACGTCACCGTCACGTCACCGCAAATTCACCGCCACGTCACCGCCACGTCACGTCACCGCCACGTCACTGTCATGTCACCGCCATATCACCGTCACGTCACCGCCACGTCACTGTCACCGTTGCGTCACCGCCAACGCGGCGTCATCGCCGCGTCACCGCCACGTCACCGTCGTGTGGCTTTTGCGTGTTTCTGCTGAGCGCTGCCTTCTGGCAGAGCCAGGGATACGGCTCCTCGAAGCCCACCCACGGGCAGAAGGGAGTTTCACAACAACATCATCATCATCTGTGTGTGGCGATCCACCAACCCTCGCCTTCACGGTGCCGGACCACAGGCCACGCCACTTCCACGTGCCACACCGTGTCGCTTCGTTGTCGCGTTATTCCCGGGCGGCGGCGGCAGTGGTGGCGGTGGCGGTGGTGGCAGTGGTAGCGGTGGCGGTGGTGGCTTCGCCGCTCCTGCACGTGGCCTGTGATCCGGCGCTGTGGAGGCAGCAGCAAGGGGTTGGTGGATCGCAGCACAGATTGGGTTGTGTGAAACTCCCTTCCCGCCCCCCCCCCCCCCCCCCCTTTGTTGAGGCTGCAGGAGAAGGCTCTGAGCTGCTCGGACGTGAGCCGCATCACGCGCCACAAGGAGCTGCTCATGGAGAAACTGGAGGAGTTTGAGGTGGCGAACAGAGCGCTGCGCAGGCTGCTGCGCAACGAGCAAGCCAGCGGGGTGAGAGACGCACACACACGGGGTGACAGACACACACACTCACACGGGGTGAGAGACACACTCACACTCACACGGGGTGAGAGACACACTCACACTCACACGGGGTGAGAGACACACACTCACACGGGGTGAGAGACACTCACACTCACACGGGGTGAGAGACACACACACTCACACGGGGTGAGAGACACACTCACACGGGGTGACAGACACACACACACTCACACGGGGTGAGAGACACTCACACTCACACGGGGTGAGAGACACACACTTACACTGGGTGAGAGACACACACTCACACACGGGGTGAGAGTCACACACACACACTCACACGGGGTGAGAGACACACTCACACGGGGTGAGAGACACACACACACTCACACGGGGTGAGAGACGCACACACTCACACGGGGTGAGAGACGCACACACTCACACGGGGTGAGAGACACACACACACACACTCACACGGGGTGAGAGACACACACACACTCACACGGGGTGAGTGACGCACACACACTCACACGGGGTGAGAGACACACACACACTCACACGGGGTGAGTGACGCACACACACTCACACGGGGTGAGAGACACACACACTCACACGTGGTGAGAGAGACTCACACGGGGTGAGTGACGCACACACACTCACACGGGGTGAGAGACACACACACTCACACGTGGTGAGAGAGACTCACAGGGGGTGAGAGACACACACACACTCACACGGGGTGAGAGACGTACACACTCACACGGGGTGAGTGACGCGCACACTCACACGGGGTGAGAGACGCACACACTCACACGGGGTGAGAGACGCACACACTCACACGGGGTGAGAGACACACACACTCACACGGGGTGAGAGACACACACACACACACTCACACGGGGTGAGAGACGCACACACTCACACGGGGTGAGAGACGCACACACTCACACGGGGTGAGAGACACACACACTCACACGGGGTGAGAGACACACACACACTCACACGGGGTGAGAGACACACACACACTCACACGGGGTGAGTGACGCACACACACTCACACGGGGTGAGAGACACACACACTCACACGTGGTGAGAGAGACTCACACGGGGTGAGTGACGCACACACACTCACACGGGGTGAGAGACACACACACTCACACGTGGTGAGAGAGACTCACAGGGGGTGAGAGACACACACACACTCACACGGGGTGAGAGACGTACACACTCACACGGGGTGAGTGACGCGCACACTCACACGGGGTGAGAGACGCACACACACTTACACGGGGTGAGAGACACACACACTCACACGGGGTGAGAGACACACACACACTCACACGGGGTGAGAGACACACACACGGGGTGAGAGACGCACACACACTCACACGGGGTGAGAGACACACACATACACTCACACGGGGTGAGAGACACACACACTCACACGGGGTGAGAGACACACACACACACTCACACGGGGTGAGAGACGCACACACTCACACGGGGTGAGACACACACACACTCACACGGGGTGAGAGACGCACACACTCACACGGGGTGAGACACACATACACTTACACGGGGTGAGAGACGCACACACTCACACGGGATGAGAGACACACACACTCACACGGGGTGAGAGACACACACACTCACACGGGGTGAGAGACACACACACTCACACGGGGTGAGACACACATACACTTACACGGGGTGAGAGACGCACACACACACACTCACACGGGGTGAGAGACGCACACACACACACGGGGTGAGAGACACAAACACACACTCACACGGGGTGAGAGACGCACACACACACACTCACACGGGGTGAGAGACGCACACACACACACGGGGTGAGAGACGCACACACTCACACGGGGTGAGAGACACACACACTCACACGTGGTGAGAGACACACACACACTCACACGGGGTGAGAGACGCACACACTCACACGTGGTGAGAGACACACACACACTCACACGGGGTGAGAGACGCACACACACTCACACGGGGTGAGAGACGCACACACACACACGGGGTGAGAGACGCACACACACACACGGGGTGAGAGACACACACTCACACGGGGTGAGAGACACACACACTCACACGTGGTGAGAGACACACACACACTCACACGGGGTGAGAGACGCACACACACTCACACGGAGTGAGAGACACACACACTCACACAGGGTGAGAGACACACACTCTCACGGGGTGAGAGACGCACACACTCACATGGGGTGAGAGACACACACACTCACACGTGGTGAGAGACACACACACACTCACACGGGGTGAGAGACGCACACACTCACATGGGGTGAGAGACACACACACTCACACGGGGTGAGAGACACACACTCACACGGGGTGAGAGACGCACACACTCACACGGGGTGAGAGACACACACACTCACACGGGGTGAGAGACGCACACTCACTCACACGGGGTGAGAGACACACACACTCACACGGGGTGAGAGACGCACACACTCACACGGGGTGAGAGACACACACACTCACACGGAGTGAGAGATGCACACACACACACGGGGTGAGAGACGTTCACACTCACACGGGGTGAGAGACGCACACTCACTCACACGGGGTGAGAGACACACACACACGGGGTGAGAGACGCACACACTCACACGGGGTGAGAGACGCACACACTCACACGGGGTGAGAGACACACACACTCACACGGGGTGAGAGACGCACACACACGGGGTGAGAGACACACACACACTCACACGGGGTGAGAGACACACACACACTCACACGGGGTGAGAGACGCACACACTCACACGGGGTGAGAGACACACACATTCACACGGGGTGAGAGACACACACACTCACACGGGGTGAGAGACACACACACTCACACGGGGTTAGAGACGCACACACACTCACACGGGGTGAGAGACGTTCACACTCACACGGGTGAGAGACGCACACACACTCACACGGGGTGAGAGACACAAACACACACTCACACGGGGTGAGAGACGCACACACACACACTCACACGGGGTGAGAGACACACACTCACACGGGGTGAGAGACGCACACACACACACACGGGGTGAGAGACGCACACACTCACACGGGGTGAGAGACACACACACACTCACACGTGGTGAGAGACACACACACACTCACACGGGGTGAGAGACGCACACACACTCACACGGAGTGAGAGACACACACACTCACACAGGGTGAGAGACACACACACTCTCACGGGGTGAGAGACGCACACACTCACATGGGGTGAGAGACACACACACTCACACGTGGTGAGAGACACACACACTCACACGGGGTGAGAGACGCACACACTCACATGGGGTGAGAGACACACACACTCACACGGGGTGAGAGACACACACTCACACGGGGTGAGAGACACACACACTCACACGGGGTGAGAGACGCACACTCACTCACACGGGGTGAGAGACACACACACTCACACGGGGTGAGAGACGCACACTCACTCACACGGGGTGAGAGACACACACACTCACACGGGGTGAGAGACGCACACTCACTCACACGGGGTGAGAGACACACACACTCACACGGGGTGAGAGACGCACACACTCACACGGGGTGAGAGACACACACACTCACACGGAGTGAGAGATGCACACACACACACGGGGTGAGAGACGTTCACACTCACACGGGGTGAGAGACGCACACTCACTCACACGGGGTGAGAGACACACACACTCACACGGGGTGAGAGACGCACACACTCACACGGGGTGAGAGACACACACACTCACACGGGGTGAGAGACGCACACACACACACACGGGGTGAGACACACACACACACTCACACGGGGTGAGAGACGCACACACTCACACGGGGTGAGAGACACACACACTCACACGGAGTGAGAGATGCACACACTCACACGGGGTGAGAGACACACACACTCACACGGGGTGAGAGACGTGGGGTGAGAGACGCGCACACTCACACGGGGTGAGATGCGAGGTGGTGAGGCCGGGGGGGTGGGGATGAGACGTGGGGGGGTGAGACGCGGGGAGAATGAGCGGTGAGATGGGCGGTGAGTCACCCACGGGGTGATATTGTGGGGTGAGACGTGGGGGTGAGACGTGGGGGTGAGACACGGGGTGAGACGTGGGGGTGAGACGTGGGGGTGAGACACGGGGTGAGACGTGGGGGTGAGACACGGGGTGAGACGTGGGGGTGACACGTGGGGGTGAGACGTGGGGGTGAGACGTGGGGGTGAGACGTGGGGGTGAGACGTGGGGGTGAGGCGTGAGGGTGAGGCGTGAGGGTGAGGCGTGAGGGTGAGGCGTGAGGGTGAGGCGTGAGGGTGAGGCGCACAGGTGTGAGACGGGGAGTGGCGGCGAAGTGCTAAGTTCAATTACCGCTCACGGCCCCCGACACCAGTGGCGATTATCGGAACCGATCCTGGGCCTCCCTCAAGTCGAGTCGGCCTACAGACGAGTAGCCGGTGCGGCTTGTTGTAAACGTCAGCACTGGGGAGACAAAGGCGGTCTGGCGTGGTGCTGGCCACCCACCGTCGTGGGTGCTACTCGCTCGCAGCGCTCGCCCCCAACAGCCTGTTGTCTTTTTTGCAGCTGGACGTGATGCAGGTGATGGAGCAGCGCGACCTTCTGCTGCGTAAGCTCACCCTGGCCGAGGCCGACAACGCGGTGAGCAAAGCACCGGGAGCACGTGAACAAACGTGTTTAGACAACGTGTACATCTGTGTACGTCTGTGTACGTCTGTGTGTGTCTGTGTGTGTTTGTGTGTGTCTGTGTGTGTCTGTGTGTCTGTCTGGGGGGAGCGGTAGCGTGGCGGTTAGCGCTACGCTGCGCTACGAACCTGGCGACCCAAGTTCGATTCCCGCTCACGGCCAACATCGGTGGCGATTATCTTAACCGGTCCTGGGTCTTCCCTAGGTCGGCTCAGCCTCAAATGAGTGCCTGGTGCGGTGTGTAAACATCGCCACTGGGGAGACAAAGGCGGCCGGGCGTGGTGCTGGCCACCCACCCCCTCGTGTACCGTTCTGGCCTTCATAGGTGCTGCTCGCTAACAGCACAGTCTGTCCAGGCTATACGGGGGATCTTTGTCTTTGTTTATGTCCTTGTGTCTGTCAGTTAGTCTATGTGTCTGCCTGTCTGTCCATCCGTCCACGTGTTTGTCTGCTTTTCCTTGTGTTTTTCAATCCGGCTATGTATCTGTGTCCACCCGTCGGCGTGTCTGTCCGCGTGGCTGGATCTCAGCGCCTCGCCACGCGACTGCAGGAGCTGGAGAAGGAGCTGAGCCAAGCAGCTGTGCAGCTGCAGCTGGAGAAGGTGTGTGTGGGTGAGCCTACGGTTCTCTGTGAGAGTCTACGGGTCTCTGTACGAGTCTACGGGTCTCTGTGAGAGTCTACGGGTCTCTGTGCGAGTCTACGGGTCTCTGTGCGAGTCTACGGGTCTCTGTGAGAGTCTACGGGTCTCTGTGCGAGTCTACGGGTCTCTGTGCGAGTCTACGGTCTCTGTGAGAGTCTACGGGTCTCTGTGAGAGTACGGGTCTCTGTGAGAGTCTTCGGGTCTCAGAGTCTACGGTTCTCTGTGCGAGTCTACGGGTCTCTGTGAGAGTCTACGGGTCTCTGTGAGAGTCTACGGGTCTCTGTGAGAGTCTACGGGTCTCTGTGAGAGTCTACGGGTCTCTGTGAGAGTCTACGGGTCTCTGTGAGAGTCTACGGGTCTCTGTGCGAGTCTGTGGGTCTCTGCGTAAATCATTGATGGCTGAACTTAGACCATCAATTCGACTAATAATGATCACGCCCGTAGCTTGCAGCGACTTGTCGGCGAGATTAAACGGAGGCCGTCTGTCTGTCACCCGACGCCGCTCCCCACACAGAGCGAGTGACTGAGCAGGGGGTGCCGTGTGCCTAATCTGGGTCTTTGCCGGGCTCTGGTTTAATGAGACGCGGTGCGGTCGGTCACCGGCTACCAAGGAAATGTTGTTTCATCCTCGGGGACCTCGTCCTCTGCCTTGCGTTCATAATGGCACGCCGTGGTGGCTATGGGCAGTGTTGAGTCTATGGGCAGTGTTGAGTCTATGGGCAGTGTTGAGTCTATGGGCAGTGTTGAGTCTATGGGCAGTGTTGAGTCTATGGGTAGTGTTAGTCTATGGGCAGTGTTGAGTCTATGGGCAGTGTTGAGTCTATGGGTAGTGTTAGTCTATGGGCAGTGTTGCGTCTATGGGCAGCGTTAGTCTATGGGCAGCGTTAGTCTATGGGCAGTGTTAGTCTATGGGCAGTGTTAGTCTATGGGCAGTGTTGAGTCTATGGGCAGTGTTGAGTCTATGGGCAGCGTTAGTCTATGGGCAGCGTTAGTCTATGGGCAGTGTTAGTCTATGGGCAGCCTTAGTCTATGGGCAGTGTTAGTCTATGGGCAGCGTTAGTCTATGGGCAGTGTTAGTCTATGGGCAGCGTTAGTCTATGGGCAGCGTTAGTCTATGGGCAGTGTTAGTCTATGGGCAGTCTGTATGTATGCAGAAATTATTTTGCACTGTACGTAGCCAACCGTGCTAATTGTGTTGTTGTTGTTGTTGCCAGGACTCAGCTCGCTCGGCCACCGACGCGTCTAAGGGCCTGGAGGTGACGCGCGCTCACCTCCAGGGACAGTTGCGCAGCAAGGAGGCCGACAACGACCGGGCCGCCACGCAAATACGGGTGTGCGCGGGTGTGCGCGGGTGTGCGCGGGTGTGCGTGTGCGCGGGTGTGCGCGGGTGTGCGCGGGTGTGCGCGGGTGTGCGTGTGCGCGTGTGTGCGGGTGTGCGTGCGTGCGTGCGTGCGTGCACATGTAAACATCGCCACTGGGGAGGCAAAGGCGGCCGTGCGTGGTGCTGGCCGCCCACCCCCTCGTGTGCCGTGCCGGCCTTCGTAAGCGCTGCTCGCTACCAGCACTCGCCCCAAACAGTCCGTTAAGGCTACACGGGGAGGGCGGGAGGTGACACGGGGGACCCTTTGCCCGGCGCAGGGGCTGGAGCGAGCGCTGGAGCAGCAGAGGCTGGAGGCGGAGGCGCTGGCGGAGGAGGTGGCTCGGGCTCGCGAGCGAGGGGAGACTGACAAGGAGGCGCTGAAGAAGGCGACGCGGGCGCTGAAGACACGGGCGCAGCGCGGGGAGGACGCGGCGCAGCAGCTGCACGCGGAGCTCCTGGACAAGGCAACGAGAGAGAGACACACAGAGAGAGAGAGACACACAGAGAGAGAGACACACAGAGAGAGCGACACACAGAGAGAGAGAGAGCAACAGAGAGAGAGCAACAGAGAGAGACACACAAAGAGAGAGACACACAGAGAGAGCGACACACAGAGAGAGAGAGCAAGAGAGAGAGAGCAACAGAGAGAGACACACAGAGAGAGCGACACACAGAGAGAGAGCAACACACAGAGAGAGAGCAACAGAGAGAGAGCAACAGAGAGAGACACACAGAGAGCGACACACAGAGAGAGCGACACACAGAGAGAGAGCAACAGAGAGAGACACAGAGAGAGACGCACAGAGAGAGACACAGAGAGACACATATAGGCACCTACAGAGAAACACGCACAGAGATACACAGACAGACACGCACAGAGATGGATTCCGAGAGACTCGAAGATACAAACAGACTCGCACACGGTGCAGCAGCTGCCAGTGGAGCTCCTGGACAAGGCACCGATCTCGCCAGAGGTGGCTCACAGAAAGAGAGAAAAATGAGAGAGAGAGAGAGACACAAACACGCACACAGGGACAGAATCCCACAGGACGGAAAGACACGAGGAGCGACAGACTCGCACATACACAGGCTCGCGCAGACGGAGTCGCATATACAATGACTCTCACACAGCCTCCTTCAACGTCTGCACCGGGGGAGACAAAGGTGGCCGGGCGTGGTGCTGGCCACCCACCCCCTCATAGGTGCGCCGTGCCGGCCTTCGTAGGTGCTGCTTGCCAACAGCACTCGCCACGGAAGAAAAACTTAAATAAAATGAATGTGTCTATACCGAGGCTCCCACAAGGCCATGCGGGAGGGCGTGTGGCACAGTTTGGCTGCCAGCTATCGTAGAGTGGCGGCGGTCGTGTCGCTGCGGTTCTCCGCGGCGAGTAACGACGTTTTTAAAAACAGCGGCGCTGCTACTACTCCTCCTCACCGAACAAAATGAACGCAGCGTTTCGGCGGTGTAACGGGGCCCAACCTACACCCTGCGGTTGTCCCGAAACACGGCAAAGGATTAAAGGCTACGCACGATGTGTGTGTGCGTGCGTGTGCGTGCGTGTGTGTGCGTGCGTGCGTGTGTGTGCGTGTGTGCGTGTGTGTGCGTGTGTGTGTGCGTGTGTGTGTGCATGCGTGTGGTGCGTGTGTGTGTGCGTGTGTGCGTGCGCGTGCGTGTGTGTGTGTGTGCGTGCGTGTGTGTGTGTGGCTCCAGTTTAACAGCAGAGGTCTCACTCCGAATCAGTCGAGCGGCAATATCTTTTCATCGGTTGCGTAACGCTGTGTGGAAGCTACCTGGTCTGTCGCTCCGCACTAAGCTTCAGGTCTTCTCGGCCACGGTCATTCCCTCCCTTCTCTACGCTTGCGAAACGTGGACCCCCCTAATGGAACATCTTCGCCGGTTAGAAACATTTAGGCTGACCTGCCTACGATCCATCCTGGGTTTAACCAGACTGGATTGTGTGAGGAGCTCACAAATCCTTGAAAGATCTGGGCAGGGTCCCATCGGTGAGCTCCTCCGGCAGGCAAGGCTGCGATGGCTGGGTCATGTAGCCCGCATGCCCAGCCACCGCATGCCGAAACAGCTTTTGTTTGGCCGGATTGAGGGGGCTAAGCGGGCGCGGCACGGGCTAGAGAAGAGATGGAGTGATGTGGTACAGGAGGACGTGGAGCTGAGTGGACTTGCCGATGACTGGTACCAGCGGTGTCAAGATCGGCCTCTGTGGAGGAGGCTCGTGAAGGATGCTACTGGGCAGTTGGAGGCAGTCGCCCTCCAACAACAACGGAGGGCGGAGGAGCGACGCTCACAACAGCGAGCGGAGCGCCGGGTGGCTAAAGCACAGCAGGTTGGCACAGTAGGGGGCACAGGTGGTGCATCAGCCAGTCATCTCAGTCAGTCGACCCGTGGCACCTGGGTCTGCCCCGTGACCTCCTGCCAGCGGGCGTTCGACACTTCACGTGGCCTCAGGGTGCACATAGCCTGGCACAAGCGTCGTGGTGACGTCACCGCCACTTAGTGGCGAATGGCGGTTGTTGTTGTTGTTGTGTGTGCGTGTGTGTGTGCGTGTGTGCGTGTGTGTGTGCGTGCGTGTGTGTGCGTGTGTGTGTGTGCGTGTGTGTGTGTGCGTGCGTGTGTGTGCGTGTGTGTGTGTGCGTGTGTGCGTGTGTGTGCGTGTGTGTGTGCGTGTGTGTGTGTGCGTGTGTGTGTGTGTGTGTGCGTGTGTGTGTGTGCGTGTGTGTGTGCGTGTGTGCGTGTGTGTGTGTGCGTGTGTGTGTGTGTGCGTGTGCGTGTGTGTGCGGGGTTTTGGAGCAGGAGGCGCAGCTGGCGGACGCGCTGGCGTCTGCGGAGGCGTGGCGGTCGCGCAACGGGAAGCTCTCCAAGGAGAAGTCGCAGCTGGAGATGGAGGTGGCGACGCTCGGCGAGTGAGTGCCTGGGGCCGCTCCCCGCTCTCTCTGTCTCTGTCTCTCCATAGACGCAGGCGGAGAGAGACAGAGAGACACTATAGCAGCACGATCGCGTAAACCCACTCAGTCATACACAACAACAACAACAGGTGACACAACCGCGTAAACCCACTCGGTCGTACACAACAACAACAACAGGCGTCACAACCGCGTAAACCCACACCGTCGTACACAACAACAACAACAACCACCGGCGACACAACCGCGTAAACCCACTTGGTCGTACACAACAACAACAACAGGCGTCACAACCGCATAAACCCGCACCGTCGTACACATCAACAACAACAACCACCGGCGACACAACCGCGTAAACCCACTCAGTCGTACACAACAACAACAGGCGACACAACCACGTAAACCCACTCAGTCGTACACAACAACAACAACAGGTGACACAACCGCGTAAACCCACTCAGTCGTACACAACAACAACAACAGGTGACACAACCGCGTAAACCCACTCAGTCGTACACAACAACAACAGGTGACACAACCACGTAAACCCACTCAGTCGTACACAACAACAACAACAGGTGACACAACCGCGTAAACCCACTCAGTCGTACACAACAACAACAGGTGACACAACCGCGTAAACCCACTCAGTCGTACACAACAACAACAGGTGACACAACCACGTAAACCCACTCAGTCGTACACAACAACAACAACAGGTGACACAACCGCGTAAACCCACTCAGTCGTACACAACAACAACAACAACAGGCGACACAACCGTGTAAACCCGCACCGTCGTACACAACAACAACAACAGGTGACACAACCGTGTAAACCCACTCAGTCGTACACAACAACAACAACAGGCGACACAACCGTGTAAACCCGCACCATCGTACACAACAACAACAACAGGTGACACAACCGCGTAAACCCGCACCGTCGTACACAAACCGTGGGAGAGCTTAGTGGGGCTGGCGGGCCCCCCGGGGCTGACGGCACGGTGCCAACCAATGGCGGCGAGGGGCACGTGCGGGCGGGGTTTGCGCCCGCAGGTGATGGCCCCGCCGCCGCCGCCGCCGCCGTGTAAGACGAACCCAGAGGGCGTCGCGCTGCCCAGCTGCCGCTGTTTGTTCAGCGTCCGGTGGCGGTGCATGCAGCCGGGGGGGGGGGGGGGGGGGTGTTGGGCTGTCGCCCCCACCCCCCCCGCCATCACCCCACCCCCCCCCCACCGTCACCCAGCCCGCGTCGCCACTTCCACTGCCGCCGTGGTTTCTTTGTGCCCCCCCCCCCCCACACGGTGTTTGCCATCGCAATCACGGGGGCCGGCGTCGTCCCGGCTGTCGTCATCCCACCCGCACCACGGCTCGGGTGTCGGCGCGTTGCAGGGAAATGGACGGGGCGGCCCGCACGGGGATGACGGGGGGGGGGTGGGGGGGGGGGCATGAGTGGGGGTGAAGGGGGGGCGACGAGGGTGGGGGGGGAGAATGAGGAAGGGGGGGGACGAGGAGGGAGAGGTGGCCTGCATGGAGATCGGGGGGCGCCTCAAACGAGTACCTGGTGCGGTGTGATGTCACCGTCACTTAGTGGCGAATGGCTGTTGTTGTCACCGTCTAACTGTATGTGTCACTGTGTATGTCACTTAGCGTGACTGTGTGTGTCACTGTGTGTAGCGGGGAGCGGTAGTGCAGCGGTTAGCGCGCTGCGCTACGAACCCAGTGACGGTTATCTGAACCGGCCCTGGGCCTCTCCTAGGTCGACTCAGCCTAAAATGAGCACCTGGTGCGGTGTGTAAACATCGCCACTGGGGAGACAAAGGCGGCCGGGCGTGTTGCTGGCCGCCCACCCCATCGTGTGTCGTGGCGGCCCTCACAGGTGCTGCTCGCTAACAGCACTTGCCCCTACGGTCTGTTGCAGGCTATAGGCGGGATCTTTGTCTCCGTTGTGACCTGCAAGCGTGGTGGCTTGCACACTGCACGAGAGGAGTCCTCAGCATGGGGTGGTGGAGGAGGACTGAATGAACGAGCGAAGTTCGCGGGCGGGAAGGCAACGACGTGCGAGTGCAGAGGAGGCGTCGTGGTTCAATGCCGTCAAACCGAATGAGCGATGCTGGTGTGTGTGTGTGTGTGCGTCTGCGCGCGCCTGCACGCTGCAGGCGAGTGCTGGACGCGGAGCGGCAGGCCCGGGCGGCCGAGGAGCGAGCGCGGGCCGAGCGGGAGGCGAGCGTCGAGCGGCTCCACCGAGCCAACGGCGACGTCGCCAGCGCCCGGCTCCACGGGGAGCGCCTCAAGGTCGCCCACCCCACACGGCCGGCCAGGGATGGGGTGGTGGGCGGGGGGAGGGTCGAGGGTCAGAGGGTCAGAGGAGGTTCAGCTGAGACGACGAGGCTTATGGAAGTAGGGAATCGGCGAGTGTCGTGTGAATGCGAGCGAAGCGGGCCGAGCGAGACGGATCGCGGGGATGGGGCGATCGAATCGCGGGGTGAGAATGCGGTGACTTGTGGTTTAGCGCAATGCCCGGGGGCTGTCATCGGTCGTGAGTGATAGCTGAAGCGGTCATGGGGCCCGGGTCCCCCCCACCCTCTCCTTCACCATCAGTTTTTTTTCAGTTTCATTTATTTTGGTATAGCCCTGTGAGCCATTCGGCTCTTGAATCGGGTGCAACGGCAACAAACGAAAAACAAAAACACGAACAAGAAAACATCTTAAAGTGACTATGCGCAAACAGAAAAATCCAGGGAAAAAACTGCAAAAATCTTCCAGAAAAAGCACCGTACCAAAGCACCGTACCACCAACGCTGTGTGCAAACATCCCAGTGGGATGCAAGTCAAACAACAACCACAACGCGCTGCCCTTGAGGTGCCGTGTTCACGTCATGGGGGTGTGAAACCCGGACTTGAACCCAGGATCTCGGCAGATGCCTACTCAGCCTCTCTGATCTCTAAACAATCTGGTAATCTCGTCTCACCTTGCCTCGCCATGCATCCCCGTGCTTCATGTCACCATGTCTCACTGCGTGTCCCCGCTTGTCCCCGCTTGTCCCCCCGCTTGTCCCCCCGCTTGTCCCCCCCCCGCGTGTCACCAAAGGCGGGCCTCTCAGCTGTGGAGGAGAAGCTCCACTTTGCCGAGTCGGAGGTGCAGCAGCTGACGGCCACCATGAAGCAGTACGAGGGCCTGGTGGACGGATATAAGACCCAGGTGAGGGAGTCTCCCGTGGCAACGCGCTGAGCCCAACGCACTGAACCCAACGTGCTGAGCCCAACGTACTGAGCCCAACGCACTGAACCCAACGCACTGAACCCAACGCACTGAGCCCAACACGCTGAACCCAACGCACTGAACCCAACACACTGAGCCCAACGCACTGAGCCCAACGCACTGAGCCCAACGCACTGAGCCCAACGCACTGAGCCCAACGCGCTGAACCCAACGTGCTGAACCCAACACGCTGAACCCAACGCACTGAACCCAACGCGCTGAACCCAACGCACTGAGCCCAACGCACTGAGCCCAACGCACTGAGCCCAACGCGCTGAACCCAACACGCTGAACCCAACGCACTGAACCCAACGCGCTGAACCCAACGCACTGAGCCCAACGCACTGAACCCAACGTGCTGAGCCCAACACGCTGAACCCAACGCACTGAACCCAACGCGCTGAACCCAACGCACTGAGCCCAACGCACTGAGCCCAACGCACTGAGCCCAACGCGCTGAACCCAACACGCTGAACCCAACGCACTGAGCCCAACGTGCTGAGCCCAACGCACTGAGCCCAACGCACTGAACCCAACGTGCTGAGCCCAACGTGCTGAGCCCAACGCACTGAGCCCAACGCACTGAGCCCAACGCACTGAACCCAACGCACTGAGCCCAACGCACTGAACCCAACGCGCTGAACCCAACGCACTGAGCCCAACGCACTGAACCCAACGCGCTGAACCCAACGCACTGAGCCCAACGCACTGAGCCCAACGCACTGAGCCCAACGCGCTGAACCCAACACGCTGAACCCAACGCACTGAGCCCAACGTGCTGAGCCCAACGCACTGAGCCCAACGCACTGAGCCCAACGCACTGAGCCCAACGCACTGAACCCAACGCACTGAGCCCAACGCGCTGAGCCCAACGCACTGAACCCAACGCACTGAACCCAACGCGCTGAACCCAACGTGTTGAGCCCAACGTGCTGAGCCCAACGTGCTGAGCCCAACGTGCTGAGCCCAACGCACTGAGCCCAACGTGCTGAGCCAGCGAGCCGAGCCGGCGAGCCGAGCCAGCGCGCGAGCGTGGCCTTGCACGGCTCCCTCCTGGCGTCCCGAACCATGTGGTGATGGTAGCGGTGGGGCCGGCGGTGGTGAGGATGATTGAATATTTTGATGATGGTTGTTATCCGGCACTCTATTCGCCGGCATCTGTCATCGATGGCAATGCAATCCTTCCGTCACGTATCCGGAAAAATTCCGACAGCCGTCCGGCATCTTGCCGTGCACTTATCGTAGGATTAAATTTCGATTTAAAGCTTTCGTGACTGCAAGGATTAATCTTCTTTGGTTCTTTCGGTAAAGTCACGTAGAATGAGAATAAAATAATAAATAAAATAAGACAATAAAATTCTCACGACGTTTCGACCACAACACAAGTAGCCCGACAGTTCTGTTCTTTCACCTGAAGAAGGCTACTTGTGTTGTGGCCGAAACGTCGTGAGAATTTTATTATTTTATTTTATTATTTTATTATTATCGTAGGTTTGCTGTTTACGGGAGCTTCGGGACACTGCCGAGTGGTGGCGCGAGCGGAAGTCTGGACATGCAGTGCTCTACTAAGTACGTTGAACTTCTTTCACACTCTACGTAGCCAACCACGCTAGTCGGAAGTGCGGGGGAAGGACAACAAACTAAAGACAAAAAGCAGTTCTAAAGAAATTAGTTTTCAGTCCAGCGTATAGCTCCAGTGGTTTCTTGATATCGAAATGGAGAGCATTCCAGACGACCACAGAATCACATCGGAAAGAACGCGATGCAATGTGTGAGTCCATGGGTCTCTGTGTGGTGAGTTTATAGGTCTCTATGTATTTTGAACCGTGTGTAGCCAACCATGCTTATCGGAGGTTCCGGATGATTTAAAAGTGCATGGCTCCAGTGGCTTTCTGATATGGGAAGGGAGAGCGTTCCAGACGGCCGCGGAAGCGCATCTGAAAGCGCGACGAAGCCGCGACCGTCTTTGTTCGACGGCCGGCCAAAAGCCGCCGCCGCCGCCGCCGCTGCCGCCGCTGCGAGGACAACCGGAGTCTGTCCGGTGACTTTTTACGCTCCTCGATGGAGATCGGCGAGCTCCCGCGGTTCCATTTGTGGCAAAAGCGCCTTGCGTGTGACGAGCACACCACGTCGTGCGTGCGCCCCCCCCCCCCGCCCCCCACCTCGTCGTCGGTCCACAGGTCACCAAGACTCGCGTGGAGGCCGACGAGTTCAAGGTGAAGCTGGACTTGGCGGAGAAGGAGAACCGGAGACTTCGTGACGAGAGCGGCCGGGAAGCCGAGCAGGTGACCGCGCAGCGCGAGGGCCGCTTTTAAATGTATTTTTTTTTGGCTATAAGAAATGATAGATCAGCGAAGTGGCTTAAATTTCTAGCTGCAGACAAATATTCTGAACGCATGACATAAATTTTAAATGTGGAGGGAAAAACCGGAGGAGTAAAATCCACACGACCACGGGGAGAGAGAGAGAGAGACACCGCAAACTCCAAATATACAGCAGCAGGCGTCAGGGTCAGGATCAAATCCACGACATCCTGTACACCAGGCGAGGTAGTTAACATCTCATAGCCACCGTGATGATGATGAGAGAGAGAAACACGCAAACTCCAAATATACAGCAGCAGGCGTCAGGGTCAGGATCGAACCCACGACCTCCTGTACACCAAGCGAGGGAGTTAACATTTTTTATCCACCGTGGCACCCTTCATCTCATCTCGGCCCCCCCGTCATCACCGATGGCCACCCCTCCATGCGTGCGTGCCGCGTGTACATATCTTGTCTCCGTGGCTACGAGAAGATATGGTGCTCCCCGGAACCGCAGCTTGTCCCAGCCGTAGCCGCTATATCTCTGTGTGTATCTATGTGTGTGTGTGTGTATCTATGTGTGTGTGTGTGTGTATCTATGTGTGTGTGTGTGTATCTATGTGTGTGTGTGTGTATCTATGTGTGTGTGTGTATCTATGTGTGTGTGTGTGTGTATCTATATGTGTGTGTGTGTATCTATGTGTGTGTGTGTGTATCTATGTCTGTGTGTATCTATGTGTGTGTGTGTATCTATGTGTGTGTGTGTGTATCTATGTGTGTGTGTGTATCTATGTGTGTGTGTGTATCTCTGTGTGTGTGTATCTCTGTGTGTGTGTGTATCTATGTGTGCGTGTATGTGTATCTATGTGTGTGTATCTATGTGTGTGTGTATCTATGTGTGTGTGTATCTATGTGTGTGTGTATCTGTGTGTGTGTGTGTATCTGTGTGTGTGTGTGTATCTGTGTGTGTGTGTGTATCTGTGTGTGTGTGTATCTGTGTGTGTGTGTATGTGTGTGTGTGTATCTATGTGTGTGTGTATCTATGTGTGTGTGTGTGTGTATCTATGTGTGTGTGTGTGTGTATCTATGTGTGTGTGTGTGTGTATCTATGTGTGTGTGTGTGTGTGTATCTATGTGTGTGTGTGTGTGTATCTATGTGTGTGTGTGTGTATCTATGTGTGTGTGTGTGTGTATCTATGTGTGTGTGTGTGTGTATCTATGTGTGTGTGTGTATTTCTGACCATGTGTATCTCTGTATGTAATCTTTGTGCGCGTGTCTAAGTGTAATGTCTGTGCGTGTGTATCTCAGTGTGATGTGTGTCTAAGTGTAATGTGTGCGTGTCTAAGTGTAATGTCTGTGCATGTGTATCTCAGTGTGATGTGTGTCTAAGTGTAATGTGTGCGTGTCTAAGTGTAATGTCTATGCGTGTGTATCTCAGAGTGATGTGTGTCTAAGTGTAATGTCTGTGCGTGTCTAAGTGTAATGTGTGCGTGTCTAAGTGTATTGTCTGTGCGTGTGTATCTCAGTGTGATGTGTGTCTAAGTGTAATGTCTATGTGTGTGTATCTCAGTGTGATGTGTGTCTAAATGTAATGTGTGCGTGTCTAAGTGTAATGTGCGCGTGTCTAAGTGTAATGTCTATGCGTGTGTATCTCAGTGTGATGTGTGTCTAAGTGTAATGTCTGTGTGTCTAAGTGTAATGTCTGTGCGTGTGTATCTCAGTGTGATGTGTGTCTAAGTGTAATGTGTGTGTGTCTAAGTGTAATGTTTATGCGTGTGTATCTCAGTGTGATGTGTGTCTAAGTGTAATGTGTGTGTCTCAGTGTAATGTGTGCGTGTCTAAGTGTAATGTGTGCGTGTCTAAGTGTAATTTGATGTGTGTCTAAGTGTAATGTCTGTGCGTGTGTATCTCAGTGTGATGTGTGTCTAAGTGTAATGTCTGTGCGTGTCTAAGTGTAATGTGTGCGTGTCTAAGAGTAATGCGTGTCTAAGTGTAATGTGTGCGTGTCTAAGTGTAACGTCTATGCGTGCGCGTCTCTACGTAATGTGTGCGTGTCTAAGTGTAATGCGTGTCTAAGTGTAATGTGTGCGTGTCTAAGTGTAACGTCTATGCGTGCGCGTCTCTACGACGGCGTCTGTGTATAGATGCGGCGCTCGGTAGAGTCACGTCTCTCCCAGCTGGAGCCGCTGCCCGAGATGCTGAAGGCCGCTGAGCTGCGTCTGCGCGACAGCGAGGCCACACTGGCCACTGCGCACAGGAGGGAGGCCGAGCAGGCGTCCAGCCTGGCCGAGGCTCACGTCAAGGTCCGTGTGTGTCTGCGCTGGGTCCTGTGGCCCGCATGCCCAGCCACCGCATGCCGAAACAGCTTTCGTTCGGCCGGATAGAGGGGGCTAGATGGGCGCTGCACGGGCTAGAGAAGAGACGGAGTGATGTGGTACAGGAGGACGTGGAGCTGAGTGGACTTGCCGATGAGCGGTACCAGCGGTGTCAAGATCGGCCTCTTTGTAGAGGAGGCTCGTGAAGGATGCTACTCGGCAGTTGGAGGCAGTCGCCCTCCAGCAAGAACGGAGGCCAGAGACGTGACGCTCACAACAACGAGCGGAGCGCCGGGCGGATAAAACAGCAGTTTGGCACAGTAGGGGGCACAGGTGGTGCATCGGCCAGTCATCTCAGTCGGTCGACCCATGGCACCTGCTGGGTCTGCCCCGTGACCTTTTGCCAGCGGGCCGTGGTGACGTCACCACCACTTAGTGGTGAATGGCAGTTGTTGTTGTTGTTGTTGTGTGTCTGTGCATGTGTGTAAACGGGGTTCAATTCCCGCTCACGGCCAACACTGGTGACGATTATCCTAATTGTTCCTGAGGCCTCCACTAGAGGCCGAACTCGGCCGTGAATGAATATCCAGTGCAGTTTGTAAACGTCGGCGCTCGGCAGACAGAGGTGATAGGTGGACCAAGGCGCGTGGTGCCGGCCACCCGCACCCTTGTGCGCCCTAGCGGTCTTTGTGGGTGCCGCTCGCGAACGGAACTTGCCCCGACAGTGTGCGTGGGCTACGCGGGCGACCTTTGTCTCTTGTCTGTGCGGTGGGGGGGGGGGGGCGGCCGGTGCAGGCGGAGCAGCAGGCGCTGCAGCTGGAGTCTGTGCGGGAGAGCGCGGCATCGCTGCAGGAGGTGAATCGTGAACTGCAGCTCAAGACCGACGCCTTGCAGAGGTTAACCAGCGCCGTCGCACACGCACACGGCAACGTCACACGCACAGCAACGTCACGCACGCACACGGCAACGTCACACGCACAGCAACGTCACGCACGCACACGGCAACATCGCATGCACACGGCAACGTCACGCACGCACACGGCAACGTCACCCACACGGCAACATCACACACACCGCAACGTCACGCACGCACACGGCAACGTCACACGCACAGCAACGTCGCACGCACGGCAACGTCGCAACACGGCAACGTCACCCACACGGCAACATCACACGTGCACGCGCGGCAACGTCACACACACGGCGACGTCACGCACGCGCACACACACGGCAACGTCACACGCACAGCAACGTCACCCACACGGCAACATCACACGTGCACGCGCTGCAACGTCGCACACAGCCAGCCCCATCACACGCAGAAGGCGGCTGGCCTCGTGGCCTGCCGGCCACACCACCACCTCGTGGGTGGTGCGCCGTGCCAGGCCTTGAGGGGTGCCGCTGCGCGAAAGGCGCTTGCCCCAAAGGCCGTCGGGAAGGTCACGCGGTCGGGGGTTGGGGGCCTTCGTGTTTGTGCAGGCGCGTGGAGGGCGCGGAGCAGCAGAGCCGCGAGCTGGCGCAGGCCGTGGCCCAGCGGGAGGAGTCGCTGGCGCTGGAGCGGCTGCGCGGAGAGGAGAGGGCGCGCGACGTGGCGGCGCTGTCTCGCCAGCTGGAGGTGGCGCTCGACGACGCTCGCAGACAGGTGGGTGGGCGCCGGTGGGGGGGCACGGGTCGGGAAGGGGGGGTGCAGGATGGGGGGGCACGGGCTCCCACATTAGTTAACATCATCATCTTTATAATAATAATAATAGGGTTTCTCCACTTTTTTCTGGCAACAAAACCCGAAACCTTTTTTACCAGGAATCATGTGTGCGTTAACCACAAACAAAAAACAGGCTCTGACGAAATCTAGATTTGAAGTTTTCGTGGCTGCAGGGATCCATACTCTGTGGTTGTGCCACCTGATGACGGACGCTTGTGTTGCACCCGAAACGTCGTGATTTAATTTATTTTATTTTCTACCTACGTGACTTTACCGAAAGAACCACAGAGTACACTCTGATAATATATGATGATGCATTGTCCTTGAAACTGATTGGTCCACACCAGAGACGGCTTTCTTTTGAGCTTCGTCTCAATTGGTGCTTGACCAGATGACGCCAAAAGGCGTACAGATCAAAGACAATGCACTACAATCTTTGCGTAGTTCGTGAAGTTTTCCATGGCTGTGATACACTGGGAGGCTAATCGATGCCCGGGTGCGGTGAAGGGATGGCTCCCTATTGGTCAACCGTGTTATGTATGCCGTTGATCTGGTGATTGCTGCTCGCTCAGAGGAGGAGTTGGAGGTGCTACAGCTGAACCTGGTGTGTGCCACTAAGAAGTGGGGTCTTACCATCAGTTCCACCAAAACTAAGCACCTGCCTGGGTATTTTGTGCCATCAAACACTGCACCCCCTCAGCCCCCATTGGTGTTGGAGCAGTTGTCGAGAGAGTGGAGAGTTTTCTATACCTGGGCAGTATGCTTATGGCCGGCTCCGGTTTGACGGCAGACGTCTCACTCCAAATCAGTCCAGCGGCATTATCTTTTCATCGCCTACGTAACGCTGTGTGGAAGGTACCTGGTCTGTCACTGCACACGAAGCTTCGGATCTTCTCGGCCACAGTCATGTCCTCCCTTCTCTGCGGTTGCGAAACGTGGACCCCCCGAATAGAACATCTTCGCCGGTTAGAAACATTTAGGCTGGCCTGCCTACGATCCATCCTGGGTTTAACCAGGCTGGATTGTGTGAGGAGCTCACACATCCTTGAAAGAAAGTCCCATCAGTGAGCTCCTCCGGCAAGCAAGGCTGCGTTGGCTGGGTCAGCTCGCATGCCCAGCCACCACATGCCTAAACAGCTTTTGTTTGGGCGAATAGAGGGGCCTAAACAGACGCGGCACGGGCTAGAGAACAGATGGAGTGATGTGGTACACTAGGATGTGGAGCTGAGTGGACTTGCCGATGATTGATACCAGCGGTGTCAAGATCGGCCTCTGTGGAGGACGCAACTGAGCAGCTGGAGGCAGTCACCCTCCAGCAACAACAGAGGGCAGAGGAGCGACGCTCACAACAACGAGCAGAGCACCGGGCTGCTAAAACACAGCAAGTTGGCACAGAAGGGGGCACAGGTGGTGCATCTGCCGGTCATCTCAGTCAGTCGACCCATGGCATCTGGGCCTGTCCTGTGACCTCCAGCCAGCTGGCGTTTGACACTTCACGTGGCCTTAAAGTGCACTTGGCCTGGCACAAGTGCCGTGGTGATGTCACTTTGTGTGACTTCTGTGTCACTGTGTGTAGCGGGGAGCGGTAGTGTAGCGGTTAGCGCGCTGCGCTATGAACCCAGTGACGGTTATCTGAACCGGTCCTGGGCCTCTCCTAGGTCGACTCGGCCTCAAATGAGCACCTGGTGCAGTGTGTAAACATCGCCACTGGGGAGACAAAGGCGGTCGGGCGTGGTGCTGGCCACCCACCCCCTCGTGTACCGTTGCGGCCTTCATAGGTGCTCGCTAACAGCACTTGCCCCTACAGTCTGTTAAGGCTATATGGGGGATCTTAGTCTTTGTTTTGTGTGTCACTGTGTGTGTGTGTGTCACTGTGTGTGTGTATCACTGTGTGTGTCACTGTGTGTGTATCACTGTTTGTGTCACTGTGTGTGTCACTGTGTGTGTGTATCACTGTGTGTGTGTATCACTGTCTGTGTCACTGTGTGTGTGTATCACTGTGTGTGTCACTGTGTGTGTGCGTGTATCACTGTGTGTGTCACTGTGTGTGTGTATCACTGTGTGTGTGTGTATCACTGTCTGTGTCACTGTGTGTGTGTATCACTGTGTGTGTCACTGTGTGTGTGCGTGTATCACTGTGTGTCACTGTGTGTGTCACTGTGTGTGTGCGTGTATCACTGTGTGTGTGTGTGTATCACTGTGTGTGTCACTGTGTGTATCACTGTGTGTGTGTATCACTGTGTGTGTGTGTATCACTGTGTGTGTCACTGTGTGTGTGTGTATCACTGTGTGTGTCACTGTGTGTGTGTATCACTGTGTGTGTATCACTGTGTGTGTCACTGTGTGTGTCACTGTTTGTGTGTGTGTATCACTGTGTGTGTCACTGTGTGTGTGCGTGTGTCGCTGTCACCCCAGGTGGAGCAGGCTCGTGAGCGAGCGCAGGGCAAGGAGCGCGCCGCCCAGGCCAAGGCTCAGGAATTGGAGGCTCAGCTGAGCCGCACTCGTGCAGAGGCCGCACAGCTGAGGCGTGCCAAGGACGACGTGAGGAGCCACGCCACGCGCACACACTCACACACACTCACACACTCACACACACACACTCACACACACTCACACACACTCACACACACACACACTCACACACACTCACACACACACACTCACACACACACACGCTCACACACACACTCACACACACTCACACACACACACGCTCACACACACACACACTCACA